>NC_133391.1:126462405-126826155 GCF_047511655.1 Castor canadensis | reverse complement strand
AAATGTCACCTCTTAAAGAGGTATTCTTTGATGATCCAGTCTTAACTAGCCACCTAATCACTTTCTATTGCATCATTTCTGTTTAAATTCTCTTCACACCACATATCGCCATCTGATATTTTCTTTTTGTTCATTATCTGACTCCTTCCCCTTGCTCCATGAGAATAGAAATTCAGTCGGTCCTGTTCACCAGTAGAAACCCGCCATAAACGTGTGCTGAGTGAATAAATTAATCCATAAAGAACATTCTGAGCTGAGAACATTGTACTAAGAAGTAAAAACATTACCGTTATATGTGAGGAAACAAAGACTGAGAAAAGTTATGCAGATTGCGAAAACACAAGGCTTCTGTGTAAAACCAGAGCCATCACTAATCAATTTTGGGTAGGGAAGTTAATAGAAGGGGTAGCGGGGAAGGACAGGTAAGCAAACCATTCTCTCTATGCTTAAATGAAGGTGAACGTTAACTTATACCTACCAGACCTCTTTGGGAGGGGAGTATGGATAAAGCCTTCCCATAAGAGCATCTTCAATACTTTTAACCTGGTGATAATATCAAACAATTCTTTTGACCCATTTTAAGGAAGACTCTGAAGCAATAATTCTTATTTTTTAGGAGTCAGAAACAAGCCTGAGAACCATATAAAAAATTAAATATGCTCTGGGAAAAATAAAAAGACATTTTATGTAGAAATTTCAGAAGATCTTAAACCCAAAGGGTAGTCACAATATGGAAAGAACTTTTATTTTGTTCATTTGTTTGTTTTTCTCTGGCATTAGAAGAAGATTTTGGCTCACTCTTCTGGGCAGGACAGATGATTAAGCAATGATAATGTCCTCAATGCTGAGATTTTCTTTACCTTAAATAGAAGAGGAAGCCAGCTCTAGTTTTCTTTTTTCTTTCTTTCTTCCTTTACTAGTGTAATTAATTACATAATGGGGGGATCGCTGTGATATTTCCACACACATATAATGTACTTTGATCATATTCACCCCTCTACTACTCTTTCTTAGTCTCCCTTCACCAATCCACACTTTTTTTTTGCAATTTTTAATGAGTTTTTATAACATTTTTAAACATGCCTACAATGTACTTTGAACATATTCTCCCCACCATCCTCATTTCTCCCCTCCCACCTCCCACTGATTACACCCTAAAATAGTTTCCCTATTTATGTTCATGCCCATTTTTTTTCTTTAGATCTAGCTTCCATATATGATGATGTTTGCTTAACATCATCATCTCCAGTTCAAATTTCTGAAAACGGCATTTCATTTTTCCTTATGGCTGTATGTGTGTATGTACCACATTTTTCTTCATTTTCTTTATCTATTCATCTTTTGCTGGGCACCTTAGCTGATTCCATAATTTGGCTATCATGAATAGTGCTGCCATAAACACGGATGTGCAAGGGGTTGCTTCAGGTATATGCCCAAAACTGGTATGCCAGGATCATATTGTAATTTTATTTTTAGTTTGTTGAAGAACCACCATACTGATTTCCATAGTGGCTAATTTGCATCCCTACCATCAGTGTTCCTTTTGTTCCTTCCCAGCATTTGTTGTTTGTTTTCTTGATGATTACCATTCTGACTGGGGTGAGACAAGAATCTCCATATCGTTTTGATTTGCATTTCCTTTATGGCTAAGGTTTCTTCATGTACATATTGTCCATTTGCACTTCTTTTGAGAACAGTCTGTTCAATTCATTTGCCCATTTGTTAATTGTACTATCTGTTCTTTGGTGTTTAATTTTTTGAGCTCTTTAAATGTTCTGGATATTAATTCTTTATCTGATGAATAGCTGGCAAAGATTTTCACCTATTCTGTAGACTGTCTCTTCATTCATCTCATTTGATGTGCAGATTTTTAATTTGATGCAATCCATTTGTCAATTTTTACTATAATTTCCTGAGCAATTAGAGTCCTACTCAGAAAGTCATTCCCTGTGCCTATATCTTCAAGTGTTTTCCCGCAATAGTTTCAAAGTATCGGGTCTTGCTTTGATACATTTTGAATTGATTTTTGTACAAAGTGAGAGACAGTAACCTAGTTTCAGTCTTCTGCATGTAGATATCCAGTTTTTCCAACATCATTTGTGGAAGAGGTTGTCTTTTCTCCAACATATGTTTTGAGCACCTTTGTCAAAAATCATATAGCTATAGCTATGTGAGCTTATTTCTGGTTCTTCTATTTTATTCCATTGGTTTACATGACTGTTTTTGTGCCAAGACTATGTTGTTTTTGTTACTATGGCATTACAGTATAGTTTGGAGTCAGATATTGTGATACCTCCAGTTTTGCTCTTTTTATTCAGGATTGCTCTTGCAATTCAGGGTCTTTTGTTCTTCCAGAAGATGAAAAAGCCTCTTATGTTCATGGATCTGCTAATGTTGTGAAATGGCTATACTATCAAAAGCAATCACAGATTCAATGCAATCCCCAAGAAAATTTCAATGTCATTCTTCACAGAGCCAGGTCTCATTTTCTAATCCTTTGGGCTCAGGTTTTAAGTACCATTCAGGCCATAATGGATGAATCTTTCATTCTTTCATTCAACAAAACTTCTGAGTGCCTACTACATGATTGTCATTGTACTGGGTTCAGAGGACATATGAGGGTAAAGTGTGGCTCTTACCTTCATGAATTCACAGATGAAGGGTGGAATACACACACAGGTAAGTTTATCCATGGCCCCATGGACATAGCCATTTACACTCATAGCAGTTGATGATAAATGAACATCATTTAATTGGTAGTGGAGTAAGAGAAATGCAGCCATCAGCTTTGGTCTAGCCAAAGGGAATCTAGTAAGTCCATCAAACACATTTTCAAAAATACCTTTTACATTTTGTTGTATGGCATGCATGATGTACTCAAATTATACAGACCATCTGAAATGTATATTGCTGCTGGACTCAAAAGCTGACTTCTGAAGGAGTGGGAATAAGGATGGATGAACCCGCCCAGAAAATTTAGGTTTTACCTATTTGGGGGCTGCAAGAATTGCATTTTTCTAAAACCTGAGAGATTCCTGGGGCTCTGGGGGGGGGGGGAAAGACTCTTTGTTCTAGATAAAAGCACTTGTATTCTAAATGTTTACAGTATAAATGTATAAACAAATTATACTATTTAACCATATTCACCGTTTGACCACCATAAATGTGAAAGGGTGACATTAATTAAAGAATAAAATGCTGTGGAAATACATAGGAGAGGCACCTAATCAAGGCTTGGAGGACCAGAGAAATAATAATCTAGAATTAGCTAGATTGTTGAGCAGCAAGTCTTAGTGATAAAGCTTGATTCTGGACAAAGAGGAGAGTATGTGCAAAGACAGAGTCAAGAAATATCTAAAATTCTGTAGGCCACCTCTGCATTGATGAAGTGGCCCTTCTTCTGAGCAATAGCAATGGCTGAGTTTTTAAGCTTCAAAAAACTCCTCTAATATCTAGTACATGTATCTTTTGTCTCTCCTTAATATGCAACATAAATGCAATATACCTTTGTCAGAGTGTAAACTCAAAATGTCTTCTTATTGTAAGACTAAAGTTGAAAAATAAAACCTTTTCATAAAACCTTCTATGAATTCAGGTTACTAATGTTCAAGTGTTTAATGCTTGCTTAAGAACCTATTGTCATTCTTGTGTTGACATTGGCCCAACCCACCATTTTAAATCGCTGGTATAGTGGAATTTGCAATACATTTATACTGCACACTTTCCAGCCATTCTAATTCTTAGGTAACCCAGTAACAAGTTGTAAGGAAGTTGTATCATGTATTCTCATTCTATAACAGTAGTTGCTACAATTGGTTACCCACATTTCTTATGCCAAAAGTGGCACTGCATACTTATTTCATTTAATCCTCATGATAATCTCATGCAGTGGGAATCATTGTCCCTATGGAAAAGATAAGAAAATTGAATCTCAAAGATATTAAGTGACTTACCCAAGGTCACACAGCTGCACTGTGACAGAATCTGACATCTATGCTCTTGATCACTATTCTGCAAGACTTCACGTGCTCTATTTACATGTCCATACTGACTCTCATGAATCATCTAAAAACAAATTTCTAAACATGGAGTATTTCCAGGTGTTTCCTTTACTAGAATTAACTTATATAAGAAGAGAGATCTTGCTGGGCATGGTGTAACCCCAGCTATAATCCTAGCTACTAGAGATATATATCTCAAATATATATACATATATATATGCTTAGTGATATATATAATATACATGATATATATGAGATAGGTATATATATGCAAGACTGATCTCATGTAAAAAATTATCTTACTTATATGTGGAATTTTAGAAACTTAAACCAAGAAGCAGAGTAGAGTAACCACCAAGTTACAAGGGGCTGGAGTGTGAAAGATGTTGGTCAAAGAACACAAAATTTCAGTTATACAGAAAGAATAAGTTCAAGAACTCTGTTGTAGACATGATGACTATAGGTAAGAACAATTTATTGTAGACTTAAAATTGCCAAGAGTACATTTTAAGTGTTCTCACCACAAAAAGCAATTATATGAGATAATACTTACATTGGTCAGCTTGATTAAGCCATACCACAATATGTGGATACTTCAAAATACACTGTCTACCACAACGGTCTCTAATTCCTGTTTACCGATTTAAAAATAATAATTAAAAATAAATATTTAAATACAAACAATCATTTTGGAAGCAAAAATAAAAGAAGAAGAGAAAGAATACTGCAAGCTCAAAACTGAGTTGTAGGATTAGATTACTATAGTACTTATCGTTTCTTGTGGGTCTCAACAAGCCCATGAAATATTCTGAAAGAAAATAACTTGTCCCATTTAAGAAATAAGACTGTGTTAGAAACAAAGGCCCACTCATTAATACTGCTGGCATATAGGCTTGACAAGGAACCTTAAGCCTTTGTAATTTAGGAATGGTCCAAACAGAAAAGGTGCAAGCCTCAGACTCCTCTGGCTGCACTGATTTTTCTACCCTAACCTCCCACCATCCACCACTCCCACCAGCCATTGAGCTCCATCTGTCCTCCTTGTCCATCACCTCTGCTGTGCTTCCAGGCAGTGGAGGCTTCAGTTGACATGCTTTGTCACCTCACTCACTGCTTTCAGTCCAAATCTCCTCCACCCTAAAAGGACGCCACTGAAAAATCTGATCTCCAATGAAAGGTTCCTTATGGCCACAACTCATAATGACTTTTCTCTCTTCTCAGTTCCTGAGGACTAGCTGCTCATGACAATGGTTTGGATCCTTACTTATTGTATTGTGTGCAAGTCATGAGACTGTGAGGTCTTTGAAAGCAGCATCCAGATATCCACTGCTTTGCATCCGCAGCTCTGTTACCTGAGCAGTGCTGGGCACATCACAACCTCTGTTAGTACTCCTTAATAAAAATAGTCCTTCCACATGTCACATGGCTAGGTCTTCTTAAACTAGTGGTAATGCTTTACATTAGTGAAATTCAGTGAGTGGCCAGCAAGAGTCAAGTCACAATTTATCACTGGGGTTCAATCTGAAGTCAGGCTGTTTTTGTATGTTTGGTACTGGGGATTGAACCCAGGGTCTTACACATACCCTCAGCCTGCATCAGGCTTCTTAAAGATTTCCACTATATATACAAACTATTTCTTTTTTATTAAAAACTAATGGCAATAATAATTTATACACACACTGAAAAAATTAATGGAAAGAACTATTTCAAAATATGAATAATGGGGGTCAGGGCATGGGTCAAGTGGTAGAACGCCTGCTGCACGTGAGAGACCTGGGTTCAATCCCCAGTACGGGGACAAGAAAAAAGGAAAAAAAGGTATATGAATAATCATTCTCTCTGGTAGCAGAATAATGAGTAATCAGGGTTTTTTTTTTTGTTTGTTTTTCCATTTTTTTATATTAGCTATACTTTTTAAATTTCTATGATGACTAGGCACTCCTTAAATAATTGGAATAAATTATGTTAAAATATTTAAAAATCTAAATCAACTATAGCTAACACAGAAACTGAGGAAGATTCCATTCCCCTCCAGTTATCATTGCCTTTTGTCTGGGGAAGTTCAAGTTTACCAGGCTCTTCATCCAATTCAACAACTAATGCCTCACACAATTTTCTCTTGAGTACTTTTACACATCCTTTTATTGTCCTTTCTCTGTGGTGACTACTGCCCAGCACCTCTTGAATTCCTTCAAATTTTACTGTGCTTGAAAAAGAAAAGTCAAGTGAATCAAATGTGTCACTTTCAAATTGGACAATTTTGCAAATAGATTACTGAAGCAGAGCTGTATATATCAAACATATCAAATGACACTTGTCCAAGGCTACAGGCTTTCCAAGTTGATAAATGCAGCAACTAAGGTTGACACTAAAATGAGTTGGATAATTTTAAAAGCAAAACAAAGATTAAAATAACAGATGTGGGTGTCCAGAAGATCTCAAGAACAAATAAGCTTGCAGTGTTTGGGATTGCCATGGTAAGTTTGCTGTTGTTAGTATTGTGGTTACTATTTATCATAACAAGGATTGAATAACATTATTTAACTTTTCTTGCAGAGTGCTTTTCTATCTCTTTTCCTAAGAGTAATTTCTATTATCAGAGGAGAAAAGTCAGGGCTAATTTACAGCACAGGCTGTGAAGTACTCTTCAAACATTCATTAAATGTGTAACTTAAATGTCCTAGTTCACCAACTAAGTTATAAAATAAGGTCATATTTCTTTTCATATCCCGATGATAGTGACTTCTGGTTCTGAAATGCCACAATGCAAGGACATCAAAAGTTTCTACAAGCTTTCCCTGGGTCCAACTTCTGGAACTCTTTGTACCACTCACGTTTTACAAATCAGTTCTAGTATTTACTTGTTTCATTTACCACTATGCCCTCCAAATCCTGCAATTTCACAACTTTCATGCCTTATTGTTCTATCTCAGAACTAACTCTACCAGCCACTTATTCTGTACCAACTTGATCCAAATGTGGACTTTGTTCTCTCTGATTGCCTTAAAGTCACAGTCAAGTTCAATCAGTGGTGCTGACCAAAGACATACTGAGAGTATGGCATTTATAGAACTCAGTGAAAAGAATGAAATACTCTTCCATTGCTGTGGTCACTCCTGACACTCACAAACACATCAACCTCAGAGTCCTCACCTTGCTATCATGTGACTCCCTTGTAATGATGTAATGTTGAGATCCACTCACTTTTTTCTACCACTTTGATGATAATCTCTACACCATTCACCCCATGCTCACGAACTCCTAGTCCTCTGGCCCAAAGAATGAAAATGGCAGTTTCTGCCCCAAAATTCAAGACCCCCATTCTACACCAAGCATGATTGAAAGTAGAATTAGCTGTGATCTTCCAGAATCATCACACTCACTCACAGGTAGAAATGCAACCTCTGTGGTTTATACCAGCTGTTACAATACACACAGTACAATTCCAAAGTCTGGGTTTTTCCATTCTCAACTAACTTGTGGCAGACACAATGCTGATAGTCTCCAAGTACCATTTCCTTTTCCTGGGCATGAGAGATAGCACTTCCCAGACGTCTTTGCCAGGTTGGAACCATATGTCTAGTTCTGGCCCATGGGTTATACATGAGGTCTTCCAGGCTGAGGCAGTGAAAAGTCCTTGTGTCTCTTGGGAATATACCCAAAAGACTGTGACACAGGTTACTCCAGAGGCACCTGCACATCCATGTTTATTGCGGCACTATTCACAATAGCCAAGTTATGGAAACAGTCAAGATGCCCCACCACTGATGAATGGATTAAGAAAATGTGGTATCTATACACAATGGAATTCTATGCAGCCATGAAGAAGAATGAAATGGTAAATGGATGGAATTGGAGAACATCATTCTGAGTGAGGTTAGCCTGGCCCAAAAGACCAAATATCGTATGTTCTCCCTCATATGTGGACATTAGATCAAGGGCAAACACAACAAGGGGATTGGACTTTGAGCACATGATAAAAGCAAGAGCACACAAGGGATGGGTGAGGATAGGTAAGACACCTAAAAAATTAGCGAGCATTTGTTGCCCTTAATGCAGAGAAACTAAAGCAGATACTTTAAAGCAACTGAGGCCAATAGGAAAAGGGGACCAGGAACTAGAGAAAAGGTGAGATCAAAAAGAATTAACCTAGAAGGTAACACACATGCACAGGAAATTAATGTGAGTCAACTCCCTGTATAGCTATCCTTATCTCAACCAGCAAAAACACTTGTTCCTTCCTATTATTGCTTATACTCTCTCTACAACAAAATTAGAGATAAGGGCAAAATAGTTTCTGCTGGGTATTGAGGGGGTTGGGGAGAGAGGGAGGGGGCAGAGTGGGTGGTAAGGGAGGGGGTGGGGGCAGGGGGGAGAAATGACCCAAGTCTTGTATGCACATATGTATAATAAAACAATAAAAAAAATAAAATTATACCACAACAAAGCTTTAAAAAAAAAAAAAAGAAAGAAAAGTCCTTGTGTGACCCTCCAGTTCTCTTTTCCCCTGGCACAGTGATCATGGAAATTACATTTTGTAAATGTAAATGGTCTGGATGCTCAAGTCATTTTCTGTACAGAAACCATCCTAGAGAGTTAAAATCACCTTGGAGATGTGTCAAGGACTAAAAGTAAAAGTTTACTGAGACCTACCACTTAATAGTGTGCTAGTGAGAAAATGGACCTGTTTCCTTCCCTCATGGACTTAAGAATTTTATTTCATGTTCAAGAGTTTGTAATTCATCCTAAAACTCAATCATGAGAGCTTGAAAGATTTTAAGCAAGGAAGTCTATTAGTCAGTGTTCTCCAGAGAACACCTGTGGTACAGTTCAAAAGCTAAGAGCCTGATGTATAGATTTCAGTCTGGCTTCTGGATCTGAAGTCCACAGAACCAGCAGTTCCATGGGTAGGACATCAACATTCAGTTCAAACAGTCAGACAGAGAGAGAACCTGAATCCTTCCTTCCTCCATCTTTTTGTTCTATTCAAGCCTTCAAGGGATTGGATAAGGCCCACCCACACTGGAGAGGGGAATCTGCTTTACTCAGTCTCCTATTCAACTGCTTTTAGGAACACCTTCACAGATACAGCATAAATGTTTAACCAGATACCTGGGCACCCCATGATCCAGTCAAGTTGACACATAAAATTAACTACAATGGATGTACCAGGATCTAATATTCTTCTTAGAAAGATCTCTGTAAAGGCATGTGAAAAACAGGTATGAGGCACAGTGATCCAGACAGGAGCTAGTGATGGTGTAAAGTTGTAGTGTGAGGACAAGTGACACTGGAGAAATAGTAGGGTGTGGAAAGAAATGAGTACATGGGATAGGTACTCTGCCATGCTCATGAAAATTTAAATTTCTGTTAATTTTTCTCAGAAGACTGCCTCATCAAAAACTGTACTCTCTTTATTTTTTTTACAATTATCAGAAACATTTCAAAATAGGCAAAAAATCAACAGCTCTTACTCTGAATCAGTGTCCCTATGCACTCTGCAGCGCATGGTCTCCCATGAGCACCAAAGTATTCAGCCTTGTCTGCTACAAACTTCCTTCTTCACAGGTTAGGGAAATCCTTTCTCCAATACCAAAGTGCCTAAAAATTCAAAATAGAGTGAAGAGCCACATGGGGAGCTATCAAGAATTGTATGATCTTAAAATAACACAAAAAAGACTATATTCAATTCTCTCTGTGTGTCCTATTCTTTTTTATTGGACAAAAAGTTCTTTATCTCTTCCAGCAACCAACTACAGTTCTCTACCTTAGCCCCTTATCCTTCTCCAGAATGTCCATAAGTAAGTTTCCTTTGGCCTCACAGTAGGCATTAGTTGCACAACCTGTGATGCAAGAGTTTCAGGACTCCCATCTCCCTACCTGCAATTCCTTACCTTGTCCTCATCTCCCCAGGATAGCCAAGTCTCCTTAACACACTGGCAAACTTTAACCTTTCTCATTACACTGTAGCTGTGTTTAAACATGCATATTAATTATTTCCCTTTGGAAATGTTCTTGCTTTGTTTTATTTTTCTTTTCTAATATAAAGTAGATTTACAGTAAAATGTACAGTCACATGCTAAAGTTTTTTAAAACTCTTTATTCCTTAATTACTATGGTTGAACAGTAAGGAACTGATTAGGAAACTTTCAGGATACAAGGAGGGGAAACTGAACAAAATGTGAACAGACCATACATTTTCTTCAATGCTTCATAGTTACAGAAAATGTATTTTAGGCTAGATTGAGGACAAACCTTAAGAATCACTATTTTGCTGGGTGTGGTGGCTCATACCTATAATAGGAGGATCATGATCCACACTGGCCCAGGCATAAATGCAAGACACTATCCCAAAAATAACCAAAGCAAAAAGGGTTGGGGGTGTGACCCAGGTGGTAGAGCACCTGCCTAGCAAGCTCAAGGCTCTGAGTTCAAACCCCAGTACCACCAAAAAATGATTTTACTTAACTGGTTTATGCAGTAGACACCTTCACCCACTCTGTGTTGTGTTCCCTTGTCCTACTTTTTATTTCAGGCACAGCTATAGTGGACAGTTCCCACTGTGGCAGGCTGTTTCCATAGGGGCTCAGACTTGCCTCACACTGCGGTGTCCCCCACTAGCATGCTGCATGTTCTTTATCTCCTTCCTCAGGGTCTTCCCCAGGCCTCATGTCCCCATGCATCCCTGGAGCAAACCTTGAACCAATAGGAGAAAGGAACTGATGGATCAGTGTCTCAACCAGCTGTCCTGTATGGGACTGTTCTGGGAGGTGTAATATCCCCTGCTCAGAGTTCCCAGGGTCAGAGCTGTGTGCCACTACAACAGTCTCACACTTATAACACACATATTGGTCTTTTATCCGTTCCTCTCTCACTACCCCCTCCTCTTGCTACTGTTCTGGCAACTCAACTCCAGTTCCCTCAAGTCCTTCCTCCACATTCTGCTTTCCCAGGGGAGACCAAATTAAGACAGCTGACTTGTTTTTAAGAATTTAGGACATTAAAAATAATGAGGGGGAGGCGAGAGAGCAAAAGAACAATAGAGGGAGTTAATCTGCTCAAAGTATAATATAATATATGCATATATGGATATACTACAGTGAAACCCTGTTGTATAATTAATATGCACTAAAAAAGAATTAAAGACATTAAGGGAGAAGCAGTGATTTTATGGAGTGTAATTAACAGGGTTTAGTTGAGTGACTGAATTGGAGGAGGAAAGATCTGGAAAGTCAGAAGAAAAGGTAATGCTCCCATCATCAAAATTGATTACCATCCTCCAGCATGGGCCATTCCTCAGCACCTGTACTCAATGCCTCTGCCCTCCTTATGAATACATAAGGAGGACAGGTTGGCCTAGGAGAGGTACCTAGGAGATCATTTCCCTTCTGGAAAAGAAGTTTACCTCCTTTCCATTCTCCCCTTCCCAACAATCATTACAGAGCATCTAAGGACTTCATTGGGCTTCCGGGAAAACTGAGAGCAGAGAAAAGAAGGGAAAGGGACTGAAACAGGACACAGAGGAAAGAGAGAGAGAGAGAGAGAGAGAGAGAGAGAGAGAGAGAGAGAGAGAGAGAGAGAGAGAGAGAGAGAGAGAGAGAGAGAGAAGTAGCTGAGAGGATTAGGTGGGAAAAGAAAAAGGGAGTAAGGGCTATGAGAGTTCTTATGCCTGCTAAGTCACTTCCAGTGCTTCCCTCACTGGAAATAAGCAATATGTTTCAAAGATTTTCCTACTAGTAAAAACAGGGGAATGTCAGGGATAAAGATTTTCTTTCTAATGTTGGTCCAACTTTTCATTTGCATTTACATACTAGGGTCAGAAATAAAGTCAATGACTTGATAAAGTAGAATCAATGTTGACATTCCATTGGAGGTAGGAGGAAACTTGAAATAATAAATCATATCATCAGAACTGGTACCACTGGAAGGGAAAGAGAAAGCCCTTTAGAGATAGTTTGGTGACCCTTGTTAAATAAGCCATAAAAATGTCAAATGTTCCTTAGCACAGTAATGCCAGGGGTTATGGTTTTGAAATGAAAAAAGGTCAAAGACATGCAAACAAGAAAAATACATTTTTGTCATACAAGACTAAACTGTATGGACATTAAAAAAAATTAATGGTAGGCTTGGCAAGTTGGCCCTTGATTCTTAAGAAAAAGTGAAGAAGATATTGTTCATGGGAAAACCAAACTGGAACTGGAACACCCTCAATTCAGGTGACAGAACTAATACCCAACCCTGTGCAATTGACAATGATCAAATGAAGAAGAGATGCCATTTGCATACAACCAAATCCTAAGTCTCTCAATTGCATGAGACACAGTAGTCTTCAAGAGGACAAAACTGAAAGCTATCCTTTGTGGAGGGTGGCACTGGCCTAGGGAATTCCAAAGTAGAGGCTGCATGGAAAGGAACAAAGAGTTAGGGAATAGAGAACATCCAGAGGCCTGGAGTCTGGGTCCTTCCATTGCATGGTACAAAAGACAGATTAAGTTACCACATCTCTTCCTCCCACACTCTGCTAGGGTTTTGTCCTTCAAAAAGGACATTCTGTGGCCCTATCATGTTGGTTTGGGAAGTCCTGGCAGAGGCTCTGCTGGAGGAGCTAACGTGCTCACCCTCCTGTGCCAGGTCTCAGACTCACAGCACTCCTCTAGCCCTTACAGAGTCTTGGTACATACTAGAAAAAGAGACATTTTCCTTTTTCATGTGTGACTGAAATAACCAAACATGATGTCTTTATTGGATAAATAAGGCACCTCCTTCTTTTACTAGATACAGTCAGGGTACACTGCTTAGGGAGCAGGTTATAGACTACATTTTAGCTTTCACTAACTCTCCTAGGACAAGGCCTTTACACAAAGCACAAATAACACAGCTTGCGTGCTTGAGCCAACAGTGATTCACCCTGCAACAGCATCCCCATTCCTACACTCAAGTACTAGGGAAGAAAGAGCAAGGAAGCCAGCAGAGGCAGGAAGAACTTGCCCTACCCCATCTCCATGCCAACACTCCCCTCCCAGTTGATGCTCTAGATTACGCTCAAAGGACGAAAGTGAGTTTCACCTACCTTCCAGAGAAACAGGGACAAGGCACCAGGCACCACTGGGGAAACTCAAGTGTGAATTGAAGGAGATAGATCAGAGTGAACTTAGGAAAGGAAGGGAGAAGAAGAAATGTGGAGTAAGAGGAATGGTGAAGTAGGGCAGGAGCAGGGAGCACAGAATCTGATGCTCCAACTCTGTCATTGGATAGGGGGTAGGGATAGGCAGTGTGACAGGGATCACCTTCCCCTCCTCACTCTTCCAAAGCCTGCTCTCATCCCTGCTTGGAGGTGAGGAGCATAGGAATCAATGCGAGGGCCAAGGCTACTGTGGAAAAGGGATTTAAGTTCCAAGAAGTGGATAAAAATAAGATGTATAGTAAAAAAATGTTACATAACAAAATACTCCCATATTAATTAACAAGAAAAACCTCCCATGTTTATTACAGTACTATCCACAATAGCCAAGAAATGGAATCAACCAAGTGTCCATGAAGTGATGATGGATAAAGAAAGTGTGATATGTATGCACAATGAAATACTATTCAGCCATAAGAAAAGATGAAAACCCGTCTTTTGAGGCAACATGGATGAACCTGGAGGACCTTATGTGAAGTGAAATAAGCCAGGCACAAACAAGTACCACATGTTCTCACTTATTTGTAGAATCTGAAACAGCTGATCTCAGAGAAATAGAGAATGGAAAGAATGGAATTGGGTTGCCAGACATTGGGAAGGGTGAGAGTGGAATGGAGACAAATTGGTCAACAGGTACAAAATTAGTTAATTAGATGGAATAAGTTCTGGAGTTCTATTGCATAGTGGGGTGACTATAATTTAACAATATTATATTGTGTATTTCAAAATAACTCAGAGAAGATTTTAAAAGTTCTTACCACAAAGAACTGATAAACTGTTTATGGTGATGGATATGCTAATTGCCTTGATTTAATCATTGCACAATTTCCACCTGGGTTGATTGTACCATATCCCATACATATTATGTGTCAAAACCAAAATAAAACTTTAAAAGCAAGATTGTTTTAATCGTTAAGAAAATCCCAAGAAGTGGGAGCAGAAAGGGAAAGAGTTTCCCTTGGCTGGCACATCAGACACTGACACCAACCCAGAGACAAGGGGTACACAGAAGCCCGAGCTATAGATCAGTCAGCCCATCACACTCTCTCTGAACTGTGCCTAATAAGGCTCAAGCTAGGGTTATAAAAGCTTGAAGGATTTTGCTGAATGTGTAGACATCCTGTGACCTAACCTGGAAAGTGTTAGTTTCATGACAGTTCATCTACTTGTCACTTTTCTTTCCTTCATAAAAGTAAATACAAACCCAGAAATGGCCACTAACTTGAACTACTTGGGTACAGTTCAGAAATGAATTTCCTGCATATACATATGCAAATTTTAGGAATCCTGGTATATTAGAGAGCGAGTTCTCCTTCAGAGTTCTCTCTCTCTCTCTCTTTCTCTCTCTCTCTTTCTGTCTTCCCCTCCCCCCCCACTTTCAACACCACAGGAGAAGAAAACATAGTATTCCTTTAGATACTGATTGAAACGTAACTAAAATATTTTTACAAAACTTAAATTTATGAATGATTTTTCAGGACTGTATTTTCTGGAAAAGTATAAAAGTCAAATATTCCTGGGTACAGCTCATCTAGAGAAACACTGACACCATTTTATAAGATGGCACACAGAAAGATGGCTGACATCTGCAATTAAGTGAAAAAGAACTTTCGAATGACTTTTTTCACAGGCCTGGGCTAAAATGTAGAGCTGCTCAGCCAATGTGTTTGGATTACCAGAAAATACGTACTCCTCAGATAAAGGGTTTATTTAACAAATTTGGGTAGCACTTACACATAATAGATTCTGTGCTCAGTGCCAGAGATTATAAAATGAATGGCACCTACCCTCAAGAATCTTCCATCTAATTAAGGAGTTAGGCTTTAAAAACTAATCATTATTATTATGGAACCTTCCAGTAATATCATTTATGAAGGTCCAAAACAGAGCAGTACTGAATCAGTTGTGATGTTCTAGCTTACAAATCAGAGAAAATCCTAAGAATGCCTTAAATAATAATAAATTGTTTTACCTAAAAGAACTCAAGGAGGAGAGAGATTTCAGGGTAGGCTAATTCAGTGATTCAACAACACATCAAAAATCTAGACTATTTCTGTCTTTCCACTAGGCCGTTCTCAACATGTTGACTATTATTTGCCTGGGTGACTCTGTCACAAGATTGCTGCCACAACTCCAGGCATTGCATACTCACACAGTAGAAGGAAAAGAAGAGTTTCTTTTAACACGTGGGGTTTTTTTTTCCCCCAAATAAGAAAGGACAACTGTTCCAGAAGTTCCCCCAGCAGACTGCCCTCTCAAGTCTCATTGGCCAGGATTATATTTCAAACTCATGCCTAAACTAATCAGTTGGAGGAGGAGTTTTGATTCCCTGATTAACTTAAACCAATGATGAGCCGCTTCTTGGGGCTAAGGTAGAATCGTCCCCAGGACATATGGATACAGATTCTTTTATCAGGAAGAAAGCAGAAAAGAAAAAGGAGGAAGAGAAGCAGGAGGAGGATGAAGCAGAAATTGGAATGGCTCTCTGGAAGAAAATCAACAAGGCATGCTACCCTGGCCTAGAGGACAGAGTAGCCATTCTACCAGGGCATCAGGAAGGCTCCCAGAATGAGAATGAAGACTAAAGAAGGTGAAAGGGTCAAACACAGACAATCCTGAGTCTACACACAGAAGAGCCACTCCAACTAAACCAGACCCTCTTGTTCTTTATGACTCAGCCATGAACCCTACCTGGGTCTTGTCTCTGAGGCAGCAGGTGTGGTCCATCCTATCGACTCTAACCCTGTACCTTCCAAAGCCTCAACTGTGGCCCCATCTCAAATTCTTCCACTGCAGAAGAGTGTAAATTTATTTTCTTTTCAATATAGAGGGAGTAAATAATGACATTTAAGATTTTTTTAACCTTACATACAAAACTCAATACTCTAATTGTTGACACGTAAAAAAGGAGAAAAAAAAATTGATCACAGAGTGAACATTTGTTGACACTATCCTTGACCTCTCTTTAGGGAAACATGGGCTCCTACAAGGGCCCAGTAACCCTGGACTCTGAGCCCAGTGAGTGCTGAGGAGGAGCCCATCAGAAAAAAAAAAAAGAGGAAAAAAATCAGAGTCCTCACATTGTTCTACTTGAATGGAAAATGGTACAGGGATGAAACTACAGAAGGCACACGGCAAAGCCTAGTAACCTACAGCCCTGCTAAATAGAAAACGCAGAGACACACCACAGGGCAACTCCAGAATGCCGCTCAGATGCCATTTTGCTAATTGTGTTTGCTATGACACCAAGCACCGCTTAGCCGGGCTCCCAGAGTGTCTCCATAATGGCAGTCACTTGCCAGGAGCGAGAGTGATTTTTATTTGATATCCATACAAAGCAGAAGCAAATGAATTACCATAATGAGAAGCAACATAACGATGTGGAGATGTACAAACTGCCATTGTGTTTAATAACAACAAAGCTTTCCCTTTTGAATTAAATTTGCAGGAAGATTCTTACTGAAGCATCATTGTACTAAAACCAAGTTGTTTGGAAAACACACACACACTCCAAAGTATTTCAAGCCTATGATTACTGGAAATACTGGAAAGGTTTTTAAGAGAATTTTTTTCTTCCATTTTTATTCTCAGTAAAATCGACTTAGTTGTAGCACCCCACAGCTGCGATTTGTGAAGTAAATGGCAAAGCTAAATGTGCCGAAACCCAACATGTTCCCTGAGCAACAAAGGGATGGAAGGCAAATGTTACAGTGTTATTGACAACACTGGTAATGCTTGTATAAGCCTGTGCTTCATAGAGAGGAAAACCTACATTATAAACAAAAGGAGTTTCCAAACAAGGCCTTCCACTTCAAATTCTGGCTTTGATTTGAATTTTCACATCAGCTAGAGCAAATATTTCCTCTTTTTACCTTTTCCCTTAAAAAAAAAAAGTACCTGATTTGCATCCTGAAAATCTCCCCATGAGTGACTCTTCCATGTTTTTTTTTTCCCCTTTCTTTCTTTCTCTAAAATGATTTTCTATACTTTCCAGTTTTTACTTTTTTCCCACCTTTTGATTTTCACCAGTGGATAAAGATATTACTGAATAATCCTGGCATTAATTTAAACCTGTTTCTATGATCACCATAAGGTACTGTTCTCTTTTCAGAGTTAGAGACTCATGTGTGAATTGCATGTGTCCTACCTTACCCTGGCCCACCCTAATCCTGCCAGTGCTGCAGTTTGTATCTAGTCACAATAAAGCACCCTGGTTTCATTAATGGGCAAACCCAGAATCAGACCAGCAACTTGTATTCGATCAAGCTAGACTGGGGAAATCTAAGCTAGAGTATTACAGGACTAGAAGTCAGGAGCCCGGGGTCCTGGGTCAAAGCCACCATTATATGAAGCCAACTCAGCAACTTTGTGTATGTCTCTGTTCTCCCAGCTCTAAAATAGCCATAATATCTGTCCAACCACATCTTGGGGATCTCCCTTGAAATCATATTTAAGTGGAGTTTTTTTAGTTTGTTTTTAGAAGCAGAGTCTCACTATGTAGCCCAGGCTAGCCTCAAACTCATGATCCTCCCGCCTCAGCCTCCCAAGTGCTAGGATTATAGGTGTGCACTACTGGCACCTCAAGTGTTTTGTAAACTGTATTTACTGTGCTCATGAGAGACAAGTGGCCTTTTAGTAAGTCCAAATACACCAAGAGAATCATATAATTCATAAATTCATATTTACATTTTGGTTTTTATCATGTTATCCTCTAACAAATACTCATTTGATTCAAGAGACAATCCCCAGTGCTGTGGAAATATGTATACTATAATGTCCAAGAAGGTTATAGCACACCCATGGAAACAGAGACCTTGTATAGGTACCAAGTGGAAGGCATCCACCTTCTGGGCCTGAATCCTGCCTCTGTCGTTGATCAGTCATGTGACCTTGGGCAAGTGACTTAACCTCTCTCCATTTTATTCTCTGTAAAATGAAAATAATAATCCTTAATAATAATAATAAACCTTTAAAGCTTGTTGTAAGGACTAAATACTTTTATACATCTATAATTCTTAGAATAGTAACTGTACATATATGCAACACATTTAATGAATGTTGGCTGAAAACAAAGACACTGGTGGTACAGTAATTGAGAGGAGAGAGAGAAAACACTAACAATTAGTGATCAAGAGTAGCGTGAGGGCTCTGATCTAGGTTTGAAGTTGGAAGGGGAGCTGTACTTCTAGATGGATAAAAGCCAGCCTCTGTATAGCCCTCGACTGGCAAAAGCTGGAGTGAAGGAAGGGGCTACATTTCAAAGCTGCCAGCAGATGTTCTGTCTACAGAACAAAGCTTGAGTTTCCATTTTGAAATCATATTGTCTTTTATTTTAAAGGAAAAAAGCACTTTAATGAGCTTGTTGATCCTACAAAGATAAATCTAAACGTACTATTATTGGAGTTGTAAAGTTCTTGACAGTGAGAAACTAAACTGCTTTGCACAGTAACACTAAGGCCATCCCAGAAGATTTGCATGACAATTCACAAGCCTCTGCCCTCAGGGAGGGACAGGGGAGAGAGGCAGGCTGGAAGAGGGCAAGAAACTGGCTAAAAACCATGGGCACTTCTGCCCCAGGAGTGGATAGGACAGAGATTCTGCTCCTCTACCTTCATCTGTGAATGGAAGCCTAAAGTGAAAATGAACCCAAAAGGCAGGGTAGTACTTCATCCCATGTTCTGCCAGGAAATGGTACTATGTCCTAACCCGGAAGTGTCAGCGGGCTCTGCTGGGCTTGCCGAGAAGGTGTGTCCACCTCAACAAGAGTCTCCTCCAAGTGGGTCCCAAGGCCCACTCCTTATACATATTTTACCTTACACACTGACTTTGGAACCTAATCCCCAGAAAAGAGCTGGCTTCACTATACAGAAGAGTGCTTTTACTGTGGGTAGAATTTGTCCCCACAGATTGTGTTTATGAAGGAGAGGAGCCAGTGGAGACCAGGTATGAGGAAGACTATGGGTCTTCTTCCACCCCATAATCTGGAAACTGGTGTGCTGCCGCCTGAGCTCCAGATGGGGAAGGTATGCTAAAGTCTTTAGGACAAAAGAGGTCAGGCCCTGCAAAAAAGCTGCAGATTGGGAGCTGAGGAGAGAGATCCTGAGAGACCCTGTGGAGTCCAGCAGGATTCATATCTGTATCCAAAGTGAGAGGGTAAGAGAGGTCTATGTTTTAATTTCTTCTCCTGCCCCTTATTTTTTAGAAAGTATTTGTTTTTTAACCATGAGTATGATCTAGGCTATGTTTTGGACCAACTGGAAAGTGGGAATCAAGAAGGAAACAGAGCAATAGCCTGGGAACACCAAGGTCAAGAAGATTAGAGCATCCATGATAACAGCTGACAGAGTCTGGCTCCTGGTGCTGTAGCCCTTGGTTAGGAAGGTTTTGTTTGTTTTGTTTTTCTCTTTTAAGAAAAATTTATTGCAATATTCACAAAATGCAAATTTAATCATTTTAAAGAGAATAGATCCATGGTAATTAGTTCATTCACAATGTTGTTGCAATTGTTAGCTACATCTAGTTCCAAAGTAAAACCTTTTAGACATTAAGCAGCACCTCCCCATTTCTAGCAACACATTCATCAAAGGTTAACTGGATAAATTTATCCATGCTAATATAGTTGCCAGCTAATCTATTATTATTCCCCCATAAACCTTACCTCAGTTCATACACCCATGTTTCTGGGAATGCTTAAGAGTAATTGACAAAAAAGCAAGAGTTCTACACCTGACAGGCCAGTCTGTGTTCTGCCTCTCTGGGTTGATTTATATATTATATGAATTTTTTTGTGTTTGACTTCATTCACTTAGCACACGTTACATGTATCAGAACTTCATTCCTTTTTGTACTTGAATAATACTCCAATAATTGATAAACTTGGGCTGTTTTCACTGTTTCGCTATTGTGAATCATGCCTCTATGAATAATACACAAATACATGAACTTGTTTGAGTACTGGTTTCAGTTCTTTCTAGTACATATCTTGTAGTAGAATTGTGAGGCTACATTGTAATTTGATGTTTATCTTTTTGAGGAATTACCAAATTGGCTGAAACATTTTGCATTTCCAAAATGTTTATAATGTCTGTAATGTTAGAGGGTACTCATTTTTCTACTTCCTCACCATCAGTTATTATTGTGTTTTATTATTATTATACCATCTTAGTGTATATGAAGTGATATTTCATCTCAGTTTTAATTTTCATTTCCCTATTAATGAATGATTTTGAGCATCTTTTTCTGTGTTTTGCCATTTGTATTCCTTCTTTGAAGAAATGGTTAGGAAGTTTTACATTAGAAATATTCTACTATTCTTAGTACCTGTTATGGTTGGGGCGTTCAATATCCCCCAAACGCTCATATGCCGAAGACTTGGTCCTCAGTCTGTGGTGCTACTGGGAAGTGGTGGAACCTTTAGGGGTTAGGGTTTACTGGAAGGAAGTTAGTTCACCCAGGGTGTGCCCCTGAAGGCAATATTGGGACCCTAGCACCTCCTCTCTCTTTTTGTTTCCCAGTTGATATGAGATAAATGGGTTTCCTCTGCTACACACTTCTGTCATGATATACTGTACCACCACAGGCCCAAAGCAAAGGGGCCAAGCAACAATGGACTGAAACCCTGACTCAAAATAAACCTTTCCTACTTTTAAATTGGTTTATCTCAGGCATTTTGTCACAGTAATGGAAAACTGACTAACACTACCTGTCCTCAGGAAACATGTGTTAAATGGAAGTCACTGCCCATTATCCCCAAGCACAGCCATAGGGTACCCTTCTCAGACGAGGCAGAAGTAGACCCTGAGAAATGGCATCCCTAACATTTTCTCTGCACCCCTATCCTCTCACCTGCCTGGACAATCTCATTCTCTCATGGTTTCCAGTTCCGTCTAGATAATGATGACACAACTTTTCAGCCCTAAACTTCTCTCCTGAGCTTTAGAACCCAGTAACTCATGCTCTTTGGGTCTCTTAACTTGGAAGTTCCACAAACACCTCATGTATACTATTGATTCTACAGCCTAAATATCTCTCAAATCCACCTACTGCCCTCTGCTGGCCAGGTCACCAAATCTCTCTGCAGGATCCCGGTCTCCAGTTTTACTCCCCCCCCAGTTCATCCTCCAAACAACAGCCAGAGGGAGTAGAAACTGGACTATGTTACCACTCCCTTCAGCACTCTTCCATCCTAGAGGGTGAGGCCCAAACTCCTTTAAAGAGCATATACGAACCTTTGTGATCTGGTCCCCACCTACATCTCTGGTCTCAGACCTTTACCTGCCTCCTTCTCCTGCTCATCATTCTCCTTCCATCTCCTCCACACACAGACCATTCACTCCAACCTGACTGAGCTTATTTTGGTTCCTTGGTACTCATGTTCTGTCTCCCTCTAGCCCCTGCATATCCTGTTTCTTGTTCCTGGAAGAATCTTTTCACCTGACTAGCTCTCCACCTCATTCTTCAGTTCCCAGCTGAAACATCACTTTCACCAGGAACCCCTCAGCACTACTCAGAGCCTACCTTGTCCTCCCACGGCACACCAGTGCACCCTGATCACACATCACCCACTTACTTCTGTAGCTGTCATTTCATCCTTGGTAGGGAAGGTCCAAAGTGGACAACACTAAGCAAAAGACAGGACTTGACTGACAGGATGTCTGTGGCAAGTACCATCGAAACTTCTCAATTTTTATTTTGCCTCCTCATCCATTCCTCCACTATCTCAGGGAAATCTGTTATTATTTCCTAATTCAGACTTCACATGTCAACACAAAAGTTAGGACTACTTACAAATCCTGGTCCTACTATGTCAGGCAATTGGCAAGAGGTTCCAGGGAATTCAGTCTCCACTTGCTTTTCAATGCAGAATAACACATTCCTGGAGACCATGTCATAAAGTGGATCATGGGAAAGCAAATTACATTTTCCCATTAGAAACAGTGCTATAATTAGAGGTTGTACCCTGACAAAGGACCTGGCTTCGTGCACATAGTAGACATGAATAAAAATATTTCACAAAGCAAAGGCTCAAGTAACTATAAATCCTTATAAATGTTTAAAATAATAAAACTTTTTCCAAACATTATAAACGAGACAGAATTAGAGGCATACACATTGATTAAATATAACCACTGTGTCATAAATTAGAAGCTGAAGCTAACTTTGACATAGTCATTACACACTTAATTAACAATGGAGAGGTAGGAAGTTCCATGGTTAAAGTGTGGCATTGGGTATTAGAAACCTAAACTGTAGGCTCACTTAGGCAGTAAGTTCTGGGAGGGAGGACGCTGTGTCTGAACAAAGCATGGCTCAAACTAGTTCTTTCAATGAACAGCCCAGCTTCCAGTTGACACTTTGGGTAAGTAAGTTACTTTTTCTGAGTCTGTGTCTATTCTTTATAAAACAAAGAACTCTATCTGTAAAGTCTCTAAGGTCCTTTCTAAGACTCCCATTTTGCTTTCAAAATTCAGAAGAATTTTTGGATGTGGTTGACTGTCACTTTGGTAGACCCCAATGAATAAAGCCACCAGTATTCACACCTTTCCATGGTCACCACTCACATTTTGGACTTGACCCTGGGATGGCTTTGGCCACTGTGACTTTCACAAACATAATATAAGCAGAGGCTTAATAAATGCCTATATATTGGGGCTTGTTTCCTTGAAACACTTTTTCTTAGAACCCAGGCACCATGCTATGAGGAGCCCAAGCCCTGTGGAAAGGCCACAGGGAGGAGAACCAAGGCATTCTGATAGCACAAATTGAGCACACAGCCTACTGCCAACAACTGCCAGTCATATGAATAAGGAACTTGGACACTACATCCCAGTTGAGTCCCCAGATGCAGCAACCCCAGCTGACAGTTGGAGTAGAACCTCATGATTAGTCAACCCACAGAGTCATGAAATATAATAAAGCAATTGTTTTAAGGCACCAAGTTTTGGGGTGGGATCTTATATAGCAATAGCTAACTGCACACAAGAACCTAATTTGAGTGGGCTTTTATAAAGAAATGAACTGTCCAAGAAAGCTGAATGTTGTATATTTTTCACTATGTCAATTTTCTAAACCAAGAAACATTTAAGATATTCCTTCTATTTTTACTGTAGTAGTGTTCAATAAATATTTGTAGTAGATAAAGATGTTTCTGCTTCCTGAAAAATATTTTTCCTCTTTACCTTCTCTTGAGAAAGTAGAGTTGTTCAAATGCACAATCAAATAAAGGTCACAAGGAAATGATATGTGCTGTTCAGTCATTCTACTTGATACTTTGTTGACAGCTCTCAGAATATTCCCTCACTACTAATAATCCATATAAACAATTATCAATCAAACCAAAGACGTTAAAATAAGAGTGTAGCAAGGCATCTGTTAAGGTACAAGTTTACTTTCTCCACAATAAAGAAGCTGTCAATATTCTGAGCTAAGTAGAAGTAGGCAAATTAGGATGAGACTATGGACTTTCTTAAGGTAAAGCATATGTCTTGGTCATTTTAAGCTGTTAAAACAAAATGCTATAAACTAGGTGACTTATAAACAATAGACACTTTTCCACAGTTCTGGAGACTGAAAAATGAAAGACCAAAGCACCAGCCTATTTGATATCTGCGAGCACCCATTTTCTGATTCACAGGCTATGTCCTCACATGGTGGAAAGGGGCACGGTAGCTCTCTGGAGCCTCTTTTAAGGGAGCACTGCTACAGTTTGGATATGGTGTGAGTGTGTCCCACAGGATTTACCTGCTGAGAGAATGGTCCTCAGTATGGGGATGTTAGAAGGTACTAGAACCTTAACAAGGCAAAACCTAATTGAAGGTAATTAGGTCCTTGAGGGCAACTGCACTAGAAGGGATTGCGTATTAGTTCTCAAGAGAACAGATTGTTACAAAAGAGCAAGACTGGCCTCTCCCTGTCTTACTATATGAGCGCTCCCTCTCATACTCGCACCATGATTCTGTTTGCCACGAGGCACTTGCCAGAGGTGGCATCATGCTGTTTGGACTTTATCCTCCAAAACTGTAGGCTAAATAAATCTCCTTTCCTTACACATTCCCCAGCCTTGGACAGTCTGCTATAGCAACAGAAAATGGACTAATTTACTCCATTCAAGAGGGTTCTGCCCTCACAGTCTAACTACCTTCACAACCCCCCCCAGTACCATTTCAGGGGGCAGTAGAAATTGAATATATGAATTTGGGGGCATACAAAAATTCAAACTTCATAAGGATGAATCCTCCAACCTTTCTCTCCAGGAAATTCAAAGTTATTGAAACCAGTCAAGGTGTCCTTGATCAAGGTTCAATGACAAAGATGAGGAGACTACTGAAATAAAGTCACTATGCAAAATAGAAAAAGACCAAGTCAAGAGCCATCTCTAGAATGAAGTCAGGAAGTCGAAGGAATAGTGGTTTTGTACATATGTCACCCTCTGGGGAACAACTGGATAGATGGATTTTTAAAAAAATCTATCAAGTTTAACTGTTTGCTCAACTTTGGTGTGATATTTCTTTGTCCAGTCAAGAATAAAAGGTGGAGGAGGGGGATAGTCATGGCTTAAGCTTAGCCTAAGCGGTAGAGTGCATGCATGGCAAGCACAATGCCCTGAACTCAACCTCCAGACCGCCGCAAAAAAGATAGAAGGAAAAATGTTGCTGAGCCAGTAGCTCACACTTGTAGTGCTAGCTACTTAGCAGATGGGAATAAGGAAGATCATGTTTCCAGTCCAGCCCAGGATAAAAGTTCATATGACACCCATCTAAACCAATAAGTCTGGGCTTGGTGGCATGTTCCTATCAGCCCAGCTACACAAGGAAGCATAAATAGGAGGATCATGGTCCAGGCTGACCCAAGCATAAATCAAGACCCTCTCAAAAATAACTACCACCAAAAGGGCTGGGGTGTGGTTCAAGTGGTAGAGTGCCTGTCTAGCATGCAGGAGGTCCCTGAGTTCAACCCCTGGTACTGCGCAAGAAAGAAAGAAAAAGGAAAGAAGGAAGGAAGGAAGAAAGGAAGGAAGGAAGAAGGTCTTATGGTAAGCCAGCCTAGAAGAAGGATTAAACTAGAGGTTGAGGTATCAGTCACTCCTCAGAGATTGTCACGATGACCTCTCTGTAATGATGAGTCAAAGGCTTGTTGACTACTCAGCTTTTGCTGAGCCGCACCTTGGTACTGCATGAACCCAAGCAGATTCAAGTTGGCAGCAGCATTTCAAACAGGTTGTCACCTACAGGTGGCACTGTCTGAGCTCTGACTTTAGCAGCAAGGTAGATCCCTCCAACAACACAAAGGCTTCTAACATTATCTCTGGAAACCTTGCTGTTAAGCAAGGTGGCTCAGGCCATTTAACTGGAATTCTAAAAAGAGTTGTGATTTTACTTTAGACCTCTAAGGTGGGAAAGCAAGTTGTGTCTGTATTGGGCACTTCAAAATATCTCTCAGAATATCTAAGAGGGGCATGGGATGTAGGTAATATTTAGAGGAGGCTTCTATATGTCAGGCACTGTTCTACATTTTTAACACATTTTTATTTAAGTCTCACAAATAATTATGCAATAGCTATTTCAGTGGGGGAGAAAAGCTGAGGCACAAGAAGTAATATATATATATATACTTTTTTTTTTCAGGTTACCAACCAATAACTGGTGAAGACAGAATTCAGACGCACTCATGCTGTGCACTACTATACCACATTGCCCCCCTTCTTGACATGAGAAAGGCTGTGGCCTTGTTCTCTTGAATTTTAGAGGGCACCACACTAAGGAGACCTACAGTAGGCATGAAGGCTCTGTAGTTAATATGCCAGGGACCTGTGCTGTCTGCATCTTCCATTATAATTTAACTAATATACTAAATAATCTTACCAAGTGAAGATAAAATCTGTCTTTAGCAGCTAACCAAGTGATAACACACCAGAGATTAAATCACTCACTTCTGGTCCTGCTGCATAGACACAGCTCAACACCAGCTCTCCAGTTTCTTCCAGCCTGGTTCATTTCGCTCAGCACTCTGAAATCCAACTCCCTCCCGCTTTGGGCTCTGCATGTATACTGTTATTATCAATTAGTGGCAGTATTTGCTATTGATATAGCACTTCATATTTGTAAGTCCTTTCCTTTGGGTGTTTGTGCATGGCTGGTCTTTACAGCCACAGATATGTTTGCTCTGACATCACCTTCCCAGGATTATTCCTATGGGCTAAATGATTTGCTTATGGCAATTGCAGAGGAACGTGCTATAGAATACAAGATGAGCAATAAACAGAAAGGAGAGAAAAGACACCATAGTCTTGCTGCTTAGGGGAGTCCAGTGAATGGCTAGGGGACCCAAGCAACTTGACTTTACTTGCTTCTATTTATGATCATAAAAGTGTTATTATTAATGATGCTGTTTTACATTTTATAGCTCCTGTTCTGCTGGGGAGATCCTGAAGGGTTTTTCAAACTATGTGTGTGACTTCACTGTGTTCACAAAGGCATTAGTCCTTTCTCCCCCTCAAGGAGCCTCTCACTAATAGCAGCAGAAGCAATAGCAGTAGCAATGATCAATAGATAAAGGTAAAATATAGGCATTGTAATTTTTCCCCCAACCCTGGCCAGTGTTAAAAAGAGGCTAATCTTTGCCCGCAGGATCCATTCCATCTTCTGGAAGAGGAAGGGGTGGCGGCTCAGCAGGCAGCCGCGAAAGCTGAATGCCTGCGTGTTTGCACCACGGGGACAATTAGAGCAAATGAAACCACACACATCGGTGAGGAAAGGCTGGAAGGAGTTCCAGCTACAAATCTTAAGATTTTCTCCTGTTTCTTACAGTGAAATACAGATTTTCATGCCCTAAAGATACTAAAACCGTAATGTCAACCCCAAAACTGTGAAACACAACAGAAGCACAGGGTAAGGTCTAAAGTAGATTTGGAGGCAAAGCTTAGGTTGAAATTGAAAAGCACCACATGCGTGTGTGAAAGCAGGAAGTCCCGAAGCTAATAGCCACATAACAACTCTGAGCCAGCATCCAATTCCAGAGTCCCCCAACCCCCCGCCCCAGAAGCCCAAGTCCCTTGCAGACAGCACGCTGTCTTTGGGGTCTGCTTCCTGTTTGTTATTAAGCCCAGCTCTCTGAGGACCCAGAATCTATTTCTTGAGAACTGTGATCATTTGCTTGAATTAGAAGGAGATTTGCACTTACTGGAAATTCTAAAAGTTGTGTTTTACTAGCTCTTGCTAGCAGCCAGAGAAATTCAGAAAATGGAGATTTCTTTATCCTTTTCTCCCACTTAAAAAAGATTAAAGGGTTAGATTCCACACAATTTGGTTGTGCCGCACTTTATTCTATATTATTTCGATTATTTAACAAATATATTATACCACTTACCATGTGCTTTGAATGATATCAGTCATTTAATTGTCATCACAACCCTAAGAGATAGGTACTACTCTTGCCAGGTCAGAAAATTGACTGATGAGGGAACTGAAGCAAAGAGAAGTGAAATAATTTGGGGTCATACTGCTAACAAGTGCTAAAGCCAAGATTAAAACTCAGGGAGTCTGGCTCAAGTCCTTATTTGCACCACTCTACTATGTTGCTTCTCTCATGTGTGGCAAATTATTCTTGCTAGCATTGAGAGGCAGTTTTCAGGGGAACACTAGGAAAATATTATCAAAGCAAAAGGCACCAAGTGGTGTTTCATCTTTGTCTTAATACACTGCGTCCTAACTCAAAATACTGTGAATGGATGGTTAGGTAGGATCTGGCTCAAAGAGAAGGACAGAGCAAAGCAATCAGCAGTTTGTTCAAACTTTGGCTTTGCCATTTACTATTTGTATGACTTTGAGCAGAGTTCTTAGTCTTCATGTGCCTCAGTTTCTGAATTTATAAAATGGGGATGATAACACCCTTCTTACAGGTTGTTATGAGGATTAATTAAGATAATATGCGCGAGGTAGCTGAGAGTGATGGACCTGCACTCTGTTCACGTAGGCTGGTCTATTAGAAATCAGGCGGTGGGATTAGTTATTCTAATAAGGATAACTTAGAAAACTTAAAACTGGCAGAGTCAGTCTCTCCTTTCTGTTAGTTTTTTGGAGACTTACATGTGGCACTTACATCAATGAGGACAACAGCAAGTACTGCCCAGCTTTCTGATGGAACCTGCAGTTTAATTTCTGAAATGACACCATCCACAGCTCCAAGGGCCACACTCAACCAAGCTTGGGCCCTGCACGCCTTCCTGTACCTGATGTAGACTCAACTCAGCCACTGTCACCACAGGCAGCCACAGCAGGACGGATGGCAGCTGATGCTGCCAGGCTGCCAAGTTTGAGGGCTGGACTGACAGATCTGCAACAGTGGGAGAGAACAGGGTGGAGAGAGTGGGACCCAGGGAGCTGAGAGGAGTGGCACAGACTCCTGTCAGTCACTGCCCCACCAGGGAGGAGTGGGAAGAGCCCAGCCTGACACTGAGGCCAATTTGCTTTTGGCTTTTGCTTTGTAGCTGCATAGGAAATGTATGTTGGAAGTAAATGAAATGATACACTAGTGCAGGGAAAGAAAGCCTGTGCTTACTCCTCTTCATTTTCATGCTTCTTCTCGTCCCACCCTCAAGAAAACCTAGCTAGCAATCTGGAGAACTCCTTAGCATTCCAGACACCTTTGCATGAAACACACACAATACACATGCACATGCACTCACACACACACACACACGGAATGTTCTCTTCGTACACAAAAAGGTGGAGGGAGGGACTGTTCTGTTTATAGTTTTTGTCTCCTGTTCTTATTTAAACTCTATCATGAACACCTTTCCATGACAGAACACAGAACTCATTTTTAAAAACTGTATATTCTCCATTGCACAGAGTTCCAAATCTTGATTAACCATTGTCCCATGGTTTTGGATTTTGTCATTATTATTTGGTTTCATCTTCATTGCCCTCAGTCTCCTGTGAAAATCCTTGTACAAGTATTTCTGCAAGAATGATTACCAGAAATACAATTGCTAGGTTAATATATATGTCATATATCATGTATATCACATGTCACATATATATATATATTTTATATATATATATATATATATATGTGCACATACATATATATTTTTTTAAGAGACACACCCAACTGAGAAGAACCATGTCCCCAGTAAAATGTAAACCTTTGGTAAAACTGCTATCAAAAAGGAAAGGGTGACTTTTTTTTAAATTTGCACTTCAAAGAAAGGGCATTGATGAACACGTCTTTGTTTTAAAAATTATCTTTTTCTTATTTTAAATAAAAATGTTTTGAAAAGTCATGCTTTACAGAATACAATATTAAGATACATTACAAGGCAAACCACATTTTGTAAATGAAAGCTCAAAAGATCAAAGGAAGACAGAACAAAGCAGTTTAAAAAGTTCCAAATCTGTTGCTCAATACTGACATGTGTTCGAATCTCAACGTTGTCAGCCTTCTAATTCCCTGCAGTGATTCTCAGAGCTATTCCAAAAGGTCATTTAAGGCCAGACTAAGTCAAATCAAAATCTCTGAGGGTGGGGCTTGGGCTGCAGTTCAAAAATGTTTCCAGATGTTTCACAAATATAATGATGTTGAGAACCACTTGCTAATTTTGTAATTTCTGAAATTTTAACAAGAAAGTAATGCAATTATTCAGTAGCATTGCAATAATGAACATTAAATAGCACTTATAAATGTAGCATCTTCTGAAATTCAAGTTTACAAAATTTGTTTAAAATGCATCTTGAAATATTTTTATTTTCTTGAATTAATCATCATGCAGAAAATAGTTATTCACAACTCTGATGAGAGAATTTACAACAGGCAGATGTATGGTTTCCAAGAAAAAACAATAGAATAAACTGGGATATTCAGGAAAAGATAGAAGGACACAGATGGAGCCTGGCAGGAATACACACACAGTGTGAATCAAATTGAAGTTTTTAAAGCCCAAAGACATGGGAAAATTCTTTGGAATGTGAGAGCTCATCTTGCTTCTATCTTTAAGAATAGATTGTCATTGCCCAATATGAGGCATTTATTATGGCAACAGTGAAACCACATTGGAAGAGAAGAAAAAATAATGAGATTATCAGCATAGAAAGAGGTCAGGCTGATAGCAAGTACCAGTTCATGTCAAAGTTAGCAGAGATTCATACAGGCTTAAAAAGTGCTTGTAGCATAGGAACTTCAGAGGGATAATTACAGAATCTATCCCAAGCCCTCTTCTGCATAAGGTATGGATGGGATAGAAATCCTTTAGTTTTTCTCCCACAAGACTCTTTGTGCAGATGAAAAGGCAGCTATTTTAAACCAACAAAGAAGACTTTATACCATCATGTGCAAGTGTAATTCTTTTTTATAATAGTTAATGAACACTTTATATTTCAAGTCCATTTGACTATAAACTGCTACTCTCTACCTAGTAATTTCTAGGTGATTAAACATTTAGAATTCTGCTTTCTAATTTTCTTATAATATTATGTTCCCATTTCCATGCTTTGTATTAAGACTGGGTATGGTTATAAAGGCTTAGAAAACTAATTCAGTAAAAATCTAGAGGTGAAGTCAACCACATTTGAAGACTGGAATGGCATCTGGAATCCAACTCAAAAATAACAGTGAAGACAAGAAAACAGATGATAGTCGCATGGGGTTCAGCATCCCTGTTGCTGTGTGAGGACCAGACTCGTGGGCTTGTGAGTAAAAACCAATGAGGAGCCATTCAATCTAATTTGAAGAATTAGCCCAAACCCTAACAAGGACTTTGGGTGATAACAAATAATGCAACATAAAATAGAACCTCCAACTGAACTGTTGGATCTTCCTTTTTAATCCATTTCGTCAAACAGTGCCTTTTGATGGGGGAATTAAGTCCATTAACATTAAGTGTTAGTACTGATAGATATGGGGTGATTCCTGTCATTTAGTTGTCTTAGTTGTTTGAAGGTTTGATTGTGTGTACCTAAGTTGAGGTTATTCTCTACTTTCTTGCTTTTTCTTTTCCTGTAGTTTTGTGCTGCCTGTCCTTTCATGGTTATGTTGGGTTTCACTTTGTGTGTGTAGAATCCTTTGAAGAATCTTTTGTAATCTTCAAAGAATCTTTGAAGAATCTTTGTGGTCACATATTGTTTTAGTTTCTGCTTATCATGGAAGACTTTTATTGCTCCATCTATTTTGAATGATAGTTTTGCTGGGTAGAGTATCCTGGGGTTGAAGTTATTTTCATTCAGTGCCCAGAAGGTCTCACCCCAAGCTCTTCTTGTTTTTAATGTTTCTGTTGAGAAGTCTGCTGTGATTTTGATGGATTTACCTTTGTATGTTATTTGTTTTTTCTCTCTTACAGCCTTCAGTATTCTTTCCCAGGTCTCTGTATTTGTGGTTTTAACGATAATATGCCAAGGGTATATTATCTACTTTGGTCTGGTCTGTTTGGTGTTCTGGTGGCCGCTTGCATCTGTATGGGAATAGATTTCTCTAGATTTGGGAAATTTTCTGTTATTATTTTGTTGAATATAGTACGCATTCCTTTTGCTTGCACCTCTTCTCCTTCTTCGATGCCCATGATTCTCAGGTTTGGTCTTTTGATGGATTCGGTGAGTTCTTGCATTTTCTTTTCACAGGTCTTGAGTTGTTTAACTAATAGTTCTTCGGTTTTTCCTTTAATTACCATTTCATCTTCAAGTTCTGAGATTCTGTCTTCTGTTTGTTCTATTCTGCTGGATTGGCCTTCCATTTTGTTTTGCAATTCTGTTTCATTCTTTTTTCTGAGGTTTTCCATATCCTGAGTCATTTCCTCTTTAATGTTGTCTATTTTTGTCCTGAGTTCATTTATCTCTTTATTAATCATGTTATTTGTTTCACTTTGGTGTTTATACATTGTTTCTATAGTTCCTTTTATTTCTTCTTGCGCTTTTTTCAAATTCTCTATTTTTGTTGTCTTGAAATTTCTTGAGTGTCTCCTGTACATTTTGGTTGACCATATCCAGTATCATCTCTTTAAAATTCTCATTGAGTACCTGTAGTATGTCTTCTTTTAGATTATTCTTGTGGGCTTCATTGAGTTCTTTGGCATAGTTCAACTTCATTTTGTTGGAGTCTGGATCTGAGTATCTGTTTTCTTCATTTCCCTCTGGTTCCTGTACTAATTTTTTGCTGTGGAGAAAATGGTTTCCCTGTTTTTTCTGTCTTCCCGTCATTGCCCTTGGTGTTGTTATTGTCCCTGTACTGTGTGAAATGAAGTATTTTCTAGCTTGTAATAATGACACTGGTGATATTTTGAATGGAAGGGTAGAGGAGATGGAAAGCAAAGAAGTTAAAGAAAGAGGGAAAAACAATAAACAAACAAGTAGGAAAAAACAAAACAATGAAACAAAAAAAAGTTTCAAAGATATAAACAGAGAGAGATAGTGTACTAATCGATAGTAAGCTGAACAGGCATTAGAGAGACAGAGGATTGAAAAAAAATAATAAGTAAATAAACAAAAAAAAATAATTAAAAAAAAATCTACAAGTTCAAGTGCAATAAAGTTTCCATCTTAATAATTTTGGTGTTAGTCTCTCAGCCTCCAATTGTGGAGATGGTGTCTCAGAAGTAGTTCTGTTGTTGTGTCATCAAAGGGTAAAAAACCAAACCAAACAAAACAAAACAAAAACACCACAAAGTGTCCCAAGTTCAAATGCAATACAGTTTCAGCAAGTTTTTCAGCATGCAGGTGTAGTTTGGTTGTTGTCTCATCAAAGGAAAAAAGAAAAAAAAAGAGTCTGGAAACAGTTCTGTGAATGGTTATCTGCAGCTGTGGCTTGCCTGCCCGCTGCTGTCAGCCTGCTGTTGCTGGAGGTGTTATTTATGTAGATCTCAGGAGTGAGCTTAACACTCACCTGGTCCCACAGGCTTTGTTTACTCAGAGTTCTCCTGTGCGCAAGCCACTGCTACAAGCTTTCCCCTTTCCAAGCACACTGGGGGAGGTGATACTGCACCCGCTTTCTCAGGCCGGCGTGTTTATTTACAGTTCACATGGGAAGTGAGTCTTCCCCCCTCTCCTGTGGAGTTTTCCTCCCACCACTTTTACAAGTTTTCCTGCTCCTGATTGCTGGGCGTGTGCTGCCACTCCTGCCTTCTCCAGCTGACTTGTTTATTTACAGCTCATGTGGGAAGTGGGTCTTCCCCCCTCTCCTGTGGAGTTTTCCTCCCACCACCACTTTTATAAGCTTGGTCGCTCCTGGTTGCTGGGTGTGTGCTGCTGCTCCTGCCTTCTCCAGCAGGCTTGTTGTGAGGGATTTCCCCTCCCTCCCCTTCAGCACTCAGGGCACCCCACCCTCTTTGTTACATGTCTTTTTTGTTGTTATTGATTATTCATTTTTTTTCTTTTTTCCCTGGGTGGGGGTTGGTCTGTCCAGGGGGCTATGCTGATCTGGCCCAGGGTTATCTGTGGGAGTACAGTGTGCTGCTTAGCTCACCTTGTGGTCCACATCTTCCCAAGCCATCTGGGTGCTCCCGTCTGGCGGTGGCCCAGGGACCCTCCTGGTTTCTCCATTTAACGTGAAGTGGAGATGCTATGCTCAGGCTGGAGGTGTGGAGGGGTCAAAGTTTTGCCTCTTCTCAGTGGTTTTTCCTGTAAGGTGTATCTCCAGCATCTCTCCAAGATTTTGCTTTAGGAGGCACACTTTCTGCTTCCTCCCTCTAGCTGCCATCTTGGAATCCCCTCACTCAAGTTTTATAGATGGGCAATGATAATTAGAATATGAGTTGGGAGTAGAATGGGGAAATAAAAAAATTCCAGGATACTTGACAACCACATTTTACCCATCTCCCTTCATATCAAAGACCATACACTTACAAAGACCTTGTGTCCATCTGGATGGGGAGGAAGAGAGCAACTATATGTCACCAACCTGAACCAATGAAGGGAAGAGCAGAGGCAAAGTGCCTGAGCAATCAGAACAGCTGGGATGAGACTGTGGCTTAGACATGGCATGCTTCCTCTCACATTGTGCTTGTTGCCTTTGCAGGGCCCTTGTTTTCCAGGAATGGGGTTCCACGTGTTGATCCTTATTGGTTTGCTAACACAGCTAGCCAGTTTTTTAATGGGGAAAGACACAAGAGGGACTAACAACTATTTCAGCCTTTTCCTCTAAGTGAACATTCTTTTTTTTTTTTCTTTCCCTCTGCATTATTATGCTATGGTACTTTAAACTTCTCCCATCATTAAGCCTTCTGAGTGAAATATTGAACTGATTAATGTGGCATTTTCCACTAAACTGTTTCAGGAAATGTTGCACCTTACCAGTGGGATGCTTTTGAATAATGTAATCTCCTTAGTATAATTAAAACTAAGTTCTGAAGTTAGTACCTTTTTTCCCTGGAGGCCCTCATCAAAATGTCAAGTGTTCCTTCTAGTAGAACTGCAATCCCATAGTACAAACAAATATATTACCCACTGCTCCTCACAAGCAAGAGGCCCTTCTTACATTTTTTGTCACTCATTTCCAACCTGAGCAAGCAGCATAAGAAATATGGTTACCAAAAGCCATTGGAACCCCTGCCTCCACCAGCTACCTGGCTTACATTTACTAATATTTCTTTTGACTATTTGCCTTCTGCAGATGAACTTTTTTGTTGTTGTGTTGTTGTTGACACAGAGAAAATAGTGTGGATGTAAAAGTCATTTGCTCTCCTAGGGCTTCTGCTTGGTTTAAAAGGGGGGAAAAGTCAAGGATGCAGCTCCCTCTTCTGGTTGAGAAGTGTTTCCAGGTCTGTGCAGACCTGAGTGGCTTTTTTTGACCTGGCTTTTTAGCTGCTTGATATATAATAAATAATAAATGGAGAATTAACATTACTGTCAAAGCTTGCAAAATTATCCTCCCCAGGCAAAAGGTAAGGCCTGCCTTCGGAGGACTGGTCCCAGTTGTCCAGTTTTTAGGAGTTCTAGAGGAGAAAGCGAGGTGGGGAGACCATTCCCCTTTTGAGCAAGAAGGTAATGAGAAAAATTGTGTCAAGAGTCTGGTCCTTCTCTGGAACAAATACTAAATCAAAGACAAGGGCAAGTTCATTTTACAGTATTAGGAGACTTCTTTTTGAGTAGATATCAAGAGAAGTCAGTATCTCTCACTAATTACAGGCTTTCTCTAGAAAAATCTGAGAGGGTGTCAAAGGTTTCCAAATAGCAGCCCCACTGCTTTCTTATGATTAGAACTACTCTACCATTTTGCCTCCCAAAGCTCATTTTAGCGTCTCCCCCAGAACCTTCCTTTGAGGAGCCCATCCCCAAATAAAGTTGCCCTGCCAGTCTCCATCTGGGAAGGAAGTAGGAGGAAGTAACAAAGGAAAGCACAGACTCTTGGAGACAGAAGGAGCCCAGCAGGACTTAGAAAGTGAAATATTCAGTGCTGGAACGTGCTTCTTACCAAATAATGTTTTCATTCTCTAAAAAACATGCTTCTTTCCAGTCTGAAGGCCAGGCTGGCTGCCACTTCTCTTTGCCTGCCAACTAGTCATTAGCAAACAATGAGTGACAGCATGGCTGCACAAGAGAAAGGAAATAGACATGAACAGCACGAGGTAATTCTGAGACTGGTGTCAGTGAGGACCAGGTATCTGAGTGTCAGGCTAGAGGCTACCCTCTTTCAGGGAGCTTCAGGCTAAAGAGACAGGTGAGGCCAGGCACAGCAGAGAATATAGCCTTTGGGCCACGTGGTTGAGCAAGGACCTTAGGAGAGGCACACCTGGAGACATGTGCACCTGAGGCTGTGGCAGCTGAAGCCAGGGCAGTGGCTGAGGTAGGCTATTTCCTATTTGCTTAGAGCAAATAACTCAAGAAAATTGTTTTCAGAACATCCAAATTAAAGCTGTTTAGATGAGAGACTCTCTTGAATATAACTTAAGCAAAAACAGGAATGTATCAGAGAGAGTCCTGGGTGTCTCATACAATCCAAGGGCAGGAAATGCAATGAGGGCTTCTGTTGTTAGGAGCCTGGCACTAAACTCAGTTAAAAACCCAAGCAGCTGTTTTTGCTGTCTGCTTAGCTCACATCCCCCTTGTGATGGTTTCTCATCTCTCTGCTTGTTCCATCCCTACTTTTTCCTTTTCTCCAGTCTCTATTTATATGGTCACACATGCAGCCACAGCCCCAGAGTTTAATTGTCCTCAATTCAAATGACCCACAAAATTGAGTAATCTATTCATTCCCATTCAAAATTTCCATGACAGACCACTCTACTTATGTCACTTGTTTTGTAAGCAGCCATAAGAAGGTAGAGTCATGTGCAAGAACACAGCTATCAGGATTCACCCCTTTGCATGGGGACACAGTTCTCAAAGAAGAGAGTCATGGACCAGGAAGAAAGTCTCAAAGTAAACACTCTTTTTTAATGATCTGGTAACACAGCAGAAATGGTTTTGTAAAATGGCAAAATAATGAGCATTTTATTTGTAATGCAGTTTTACTGGATCTTTACTTGTTACTGAAAACTTTTCAAAGGGGAGAGGAAGGGAGGAAAAGGGACCAATTTATATTCAACCATATAGTGGAAAGATAACTAACTTGGGAGCTAGAGATCTGAGGATTGCTCCTAATTCTACCAAGCCTGGTTATGTGAACAGATTAGTACCCTCTTAACATAGTTTTCTCATCTGTAACTAAGAAATTATAGTATTTACCCCATGCATGTCAAAAGACTGCATAAAAGAGAAAAAACTGGTGTACATATGGGGATGAGTGGGGACCAAGCAGTCTTGGTGTTCCATGGATAGCAATCACAGGTCTTTCAGAGATTGGGCTACACTACTCTGGGTACAAAGAAAACCTATGGAGTTGCTTCAATCACCTTCAGCCTTACTTGTAGGACTCAGAAGGAACTGAACTGAAAATTCTTAGAGTTAAAATCCAACAGAGCTAGAGCAATTGCTGAAGCCGTACTTAACAATTAATAATAAAAATGATAACAAGAATAATCTTGGTGGGTGAGATAGACAGCTCCCAATGTGGCACACAGGGTCAGAGAAGTGGTAGACCCAGGACTGGCTCATTGGATGGGACCCTTTGTTTGACAAAGTGGAAATAAAGTGATGCTTTACACAATTGAGTCAAGGCTGAGTAGTCCCACCCAAGATGTGGAGGAGGAGCAGGAGTAGGGTGACATCTGCCAGCCCCTATGAAATTGGCGGACCTGATTGGGTCAGAGACTCCTTCCTCCCTCAGACTTCAACTTTCAACCTTCTTGAAGCCACGTGCTCAAAGAAGATGACATTCGCTGAAAAGAGGACCATACTCTTGGCAGCCATGTCTTCCCAAGTTTTTGATGAAGATCTAATAAGATAATGAATGTAAAATGTTTTAAAAACTATGAAGTACTAAACAAATGTAAGCTACTGTAATTATTATGATTAACAATGTCATAAAGGGAAACCATTAAGTCAGTCATACAAATTGGCACATGTACTTAGTACCTAAAAGTAATCAAGCAGGGAGCCTGAAAGCAATTTGATAATCTCCTTTCAAGTTCCTTTTCATTAAGTTTGTGTGGGTTTGTGCATCTATAAAATTAGAAGATATATTTTGCTCCAGGCTTTCTCAGCTTAATGGAGGAATGCTTCCTTTGATTATTCCTTATTCCAGAACCTTAAAAAAGAGAACACATGGTCAGCTCTGGGGCACACACCATGCTACCTGCCAACTATTCAGGAGAGGCTTCCAGTTTCTTCTTTGAGATTTCTTGCGGCAGGATGGAGAGTGTAAGCGTTGAAGAGATGAGAGAAATAGAGGAAGAGATGAGGATGGAGGGTGACACAGAGACAGTGACTATTCTGTTTGCACTGGGCCATCTTGTCTGCTCAGCAGCCATCAAATAAAAGAAGAGCAGTTATTCCTGTAGCTGAGTATTAGCAGAGGCCCTGAAGTACAACCATATTCAAAAATAGGCAAGCAGGACAGAAGGACCATGTTCAAGTAGCAATTGCTATGGCCTGAGGTTCTATGACAGATAGGTTCTTTTGCTTCTGTTTTTGTTTCTTAGCAGTAAACAGACTGACATCCAAATTGGAAGACTACAATGAAAGACATGGTGGTCTTTGCAGTCAATTCATACGAAATGAAGGTAGAAATCAGAATCTGATTTGAGGTCAGGGAGAAGGAAAGTGATTAGCATTCTGGGAAGAAAATGGTTGCAGACTAAGGGTAAGTGTCCGAGTTCAAAGCTCAGGAGACCATTTCTTTTAGATCCCTTCCTTGTAATTAGGGTATGCTGATTCATGGAGATTTGTGTTTATCTATAATTCCTAAAATGATGGCTTTCTGTTCAAACTCAATGAATTCATAGTAATGACCATTTTAGACCTTATATCCAAAAAATAATTCTTACTAAATAAACAGGAAAGACAAGAAAACAGAAAAACAAGGCCAGGTACAGTGGCTCATGTCTATAATCTCAGTTACTTGGGAGGTAGAGATTGGGAGGATCATGGTTTGAGTCCAACCTAGTAAAAAGTTAGCAAGACCCCATCTCAATCAACAAGCCAGGTATGGTGGTGTTCATCTGTGGTCTCAACTATGCAGGAGGCCAGAAGTAGGAAAATCACTGTGTGAGGCCTGCTCCAGGCAAAAACTTGAGACTATATCTGAAAAATAACTAAAGCAAAAAAGGACTGGGGGCATGGTTCAAGTGCTAGAGCTCTTCCCTAGCAAGCACAAGTCCCTGAGTTTAAGTCCCAGTATAGCAAAAAGAGAGAAAGAAAGAAGGAAGGAGGGAAGGAAGGAAGGAAGGAAGGAAAGAAAGAGAAAGAAAGAAGGAAGGAAGGAAAGAAAGAAAGAGGGGGGGAGAGGGGAGAGGGAAAGGGAGGGAGGAAGAGAGAAAAGGAAAGAAGGAAGCAAGGAAGCAAGGAAGGAAGGAAAGAAGGAAAGAAGGAGAAGGGAAGGAAAGGGGAAGGGGGGAAGAGGGAGGGGAGGAAAGGGAAGGGAATAAGGAAAGGAAAGGTAGAAAGAAATTTTTTAAAATCTAAATAATTAACTTTTAAAAATGAAAAGTCATATGTTATACTTTAAATATTAGGACTACTACTCTCACAGGAGCAGTTGGAAAATGATGTTGAACCTAAAAGACCTGAGTTTGAGTTCTGGCTTCATCTAGCTGTATGACTTTGGGAAGACATGTAATGATTTCAAGCCTATGAAATAAGATTGATGATATACATCTTTAACTACTTCAAGGAGTAATGTGTAGGACAGGAATATGTGTGTCAAAGAGTATTGCAAAGTTCCATACATATAAGCCAGTTTTTGAGTTTACAGAATTACCATCGAAGGGAGCTCAATATATCTTGTGCTAAAGTTTTCAAGCTTAAGATGAAAGACTTTGCCTTAGTTCAGGCCACTCATCAAAGTACAATAGTCTGGTGGGTTATAAACTACAGAAATTTACTGCTCACAGTTCTGGAGGATGAAGGTCCAAGATCAGGGGGGCAGCACTGTTGGGTTCTAGTGAAGGCTCCCTTCCCAATTGCAGACTACTGTCTTTGCCTGTATTTTTACATGACACCCTTATAATATGTGTGCCTCCTCCACCCAAAAGCCCTACTTCCTAATACCAGCACACTGGAGAACAAGGATTTCAAGTTATGAATTTGGGGAGAACACAAACTTTCAGTCCATAACTGACCTTCTTTCCAAATAAAATTATATATAACAAAAAAAACCAAAAAACAAAAAACCTGAGCTGTTCTGCTAAAGAAAGGAAGGCGGAGGTTTCAGACCCAAGTTAAATTTACACTACAACAGGTCTCAGCCCCACCTGCACCACTGGGAGAGGGGAGGATGTAGCCTCAGGTGTTACTCAGTGCACAAACATAAAAACTGACTGACCTACTACAACATCCTCAAGTTACAGTTGAGGAAGATGAGGTAGCAGAATGGGTTACAATCTGCTCTGCTATAGATGTTTCTAAAACACCAATTAGCTTATACACAATTGACATTTGGGGAATTGTATCAGTAAAATATGGAAGACATACCGGTTTATACAGGATTTCCTTAGACAAAGGGAGTTAAAGTATCATGAAGAAATTTTTTTTAAAAGTCCCCAGCTAGACCACTTTACAGTCAAGAGCCCTTTTAGCTCTGCTAAAACTAAAGAAGTGAAAATAAGTACCCACCAGGCTCTCAGCTTGCTGCAGGCTGCATTTTCTCCCTGGCCCACCTTCCTAGCAGCCCAGTAGCTCAGAGTCCCATTTTCATCCACATTATCTCAGTGCCCCAAGTCAGCATTTCTACTCTATTGTTTTTGTGCTTTTTTTAAATATACCCTGATATAACCTCTGGACAAACTGAATGCCTGGGTTTTGCTGAGAATCTCAAAGGTATATTAGTCTGCTCAGGTTGCTATAACAAACTGAATACTATGGACTGGGGGAGTTAAAAAATAGAAATTTATTTTCCCACAGTTCTGGAAGCTGGAAGTCCAAGATCAAGGTGTCAGCAGGTTTTATGTCTGGTGAAGCCTCTCTTTCTGTACTAAAAACAGCCCCTTCCTTTTGTGTCCTCACATGACTTTTTCTCTGTGCCCATGTGGAGAGAACAAGTGAGTGTCTCTCCTTCTCATAAGGCACTAGCCATTCTGGATTGAGGTAAAAAACACCACCCTCATGACCTCACTTAACCTTAATTACCTCCTTAAAGTCTCCATCTCCAAACACAGTCACTTTGGGGGTTAGGGCTTCAACAAATGAAATTGGGGGAGAAGGATTCACAATTCAGTTGCCAACAAGTACCAATTATGTCTCTGTAGTGTTCTTGTTGGTGTTGCTTAGGTTTTGAGTGGTTTATCAATCATCTTATTTTTCTCAGAGTGTACAAAAGATTTTTAAATGTCTAATGTTAATAAAGATACAGAGAAATGGTCACTCTTCTATACTTCTGATAATAAAACAAAGTGAGCACAATCCTTTTGGACAGAAATTCAATAATGCATATCAAAAGCCTAAATATTTTGCATGTATATTAATTCAGACATTTCATTTCTAGCCATTTGTCTTAAGGAAAAACCAAATTAGCTTTCAGGATATTGACCAAACATTAAAATTTGGCAAAACTGATTGGGCTGCATGCCTATAATCCTAGCAATTAGGAGGCTGAGGCATGAGGATAGAAAGTTTGAGGCCAGTCTGGGCTATGTAAAAGACCCTGTCACACACACGCGCGCACACATACACATGCAAATTAGAAAAAATGGAAGTACTCTAAATTTAGTTTAACAATAGAGGACTAGTACATCACATGATAAAATTCTATAAGGCTATTAATATAATAATGTAAACATGAAAATATACATTTCTTACAACAGGCAAATAAAAAAAAATTATATTAAGGAGAGCCCATATAACCCCATTTTTACTAAAATACTGTATTATAAGTTATACATAGATGGCACATTTTAAAATATTACTTCTATTCAGAAAAAGAAGGTGACTGGGGGAGAAAAGGTAATGAGGATATATACATATGATCAAAGTACATTATACACAAAATGTCACAGTGAAATCCATTTATTTTGTACAATTAATATATGCTAATAAAGAAGTTTAAAAAATTACTTCTAGGTGATAATATTACAGCTAATATTTTCTCTTCCATTTACTTTTATTTTCTACAATGGACAAGCATCTATTTGTAAAAAGTATATACTTGTGTATATATATAAGTTTGTGTTTGTGTGTGCATATATACACATATATATGTTCATGTTCAAACTGTAGAAGGAACAAGGAAATTAGATCCTTTATCTAAAATGATCACATGCATGTATCACCCATTTCTTAGAATCTTCTGCATGCTATGAATTCCCTGAAGAATCTTCTTCATTTCAGATGATGAAGGAACAAAGGGATTATAACAATAATTTAAAAAATCTGTTTCTAGGCAGTCTGTACTAAACAGCAATTCCACCTTGTTTTTCCTTCTTCTCCATCCCCCAGCCCCAAAATCAAGAAATGAAAGGGAGAACCAGCAGCACAGCTTAACAGTATCACATTCCCAACAAAATATGCTCTGCTGTTTTCTACAAGTTCAGCAGCTCAAATGGCCAAGGAACATCTTTAAGACTGTTGTGAAAGATGATTTTAATAATCAGCATTGCTCTTGTCAAGCAAAGATAGCCTTTCCTTGGGAGACTTGCTTGGTTCCTTCAGAGTGGTTCAGGTCTCTGAGGCAAATATGTATCTAGGAGAGTATTTGCCAGTGAGGATATCAATGCCCAGGTACACATGCAGTATGTGTTTTGCCTCAAATGTTTTCCCAGTAAACAAGAATGAAGCCATCAAAAGAAAGAAATGCTAATTTTAAATCAATTAAATTCAAACAGAAATACTTCCTGTGGGTACAGTTGTCTTTTGGTAAACACACTAATTTTGGAGACCTGTATTATTTACCCACAAATTGTTTTTTATCCGTGGCATTGAGAAGTTGAAGTCTAACTGGTCTCTGCTATAGTTCCTAGGCCATGAATTATTGAAGGTAGAATGTAATGGAGCCATTATTGTTTATCACTTGCTCTAGTCGATGCATATGCAGACTCAATCATTGTTGTATAATAAAGCATTCCTGTGTAATGTTTGTTCACAGGAAAGAGGATGCCCAGAAAATCAGGAAACATGTTTCTGTGGTTCCTTTTCCCAGTTTACATTAGGACCTCTAGAAAGACAGAAATGTACCAAGATCAGTCGCTGGACATGACATCAGTCTGGGCAGGAGAATGGACTCTGTACTCAGGGTGCTGTCCAAAAGAAGACTTAGCCCAACCTCATCAAAAATGTGTTTAGTGAAGTAAGCCAGGTTCAGAGAGATAAAGATTGTATGTTTCCTTTCAAATGTGGAAGATAAATCCAAAAGATGCCCCAAAACAAACATGATCATATACACATTTATGTATGGAACATGTTTGTAATAGTGGAACTATTCTATGGAACTCAGGGGAGGAAGGAAAGGAAAAGAAAATGATAAAGAGTCAACAATATTAAAATACATTGAATCTGTGCAGGTAGATGACATAATGATACATACTGAAAACTGCTGAATAATAGGAGTAGGATGGAAGGGGAAAGTGATACTAACAGAAGGGATTGAACTGAACAAAGTAAAGTATATTCACAGCTGTGATACATCAAGAACCCCTTTGAACACTGACTTTGGAAACAAAAATGAAGGACAGGACTGTACAATAGGTCCTGGCTTGGGGGGAGTCATTGTGGGAGGCAGTAAATGAAGGAGAAAAAGGAGGGTGGAATTTGATCCAGCAATACCACTCTTGGGGATATACCCAAAAGACTGTGACACAGGTTACTCCAGAGGCACCTGCACACCCATGTTTATTGCAGCACTATTCACAATAGCAAAGTTATGGAAACAGCCAAGATGCCCCACCACTGACGAATGGATCAAGAAAATGTGGTATCTATACACAATGGAATTTTATGCAGCCATGAAGAAGAATGAAATGTTATTATTCACTGGTAAATGGATGGAATTGGAGAACATCATTCTGAGTGAGGTTAGCCTGGCCCAAAAGACCAAAAATCATATGTTCTCCCTCATATGTGGACATTAGATCAAGGGCAAACACAACAATGGGATTGGACTTTGAGCACATGATAAAAGCGAGAGCACACAAGGGAGGGGTGAGGATAGGTAAGACACCTAAAAAATTAGCTAGCATTTGTTGCCCTCAACGCAGAGAAACTAAAGCAGATACCTTAAAAGCAACTGAGGCCAATAGGAAAAGGGGACCAGGAACTAGAGAAAAGTTTAGATCAAAAAGAATTAACCTAGAAGGTAACACCCACGCACAGGAAATCAATGTGAGTCAATGCCCTGTATAACTATCCTTATCTCAACCAGCAAAAACACTTGTTCCTTCCTATTATTGCTTATACTCTCTCTTCAACAAAATTAGAAATAAGGGCAAAATAGTTTCTGCTGGGTATTGAGGGGGTAGTGGGGAGAGGGAGGGGATGGAGTAGGTGGTAAAGGAGGGGGTGGGGGCAGGGGGGAGAAATGACCCAAGCCTTGTATGCACATATGAATAATAAAAGAAAAGAAAAAGGAGGGTGAATATGGTTGATGTGCTTTGCATACATATATGAAATAGAATAATGAAACCTACTGCAATTATTTTAGGTGTGAGTGGGGGAATTAAGGAAGAGATGGTAGGGGCAAATCTAACCAAGATACAACATAAGCATATTCAGAAATGTCACAATGAATCTCCCCTATACAACTAATGTATGCTCATAAAAATGCTTTGAGAGGGTAAAAAAACCAACCCTCCCAAAAAAAATGCGCTCTGATCCCCCGTTGCCTAGGCCACATGGGAAGGTTGGGGCAGCAGAACTTGAGGTCCCTGCTAACCCAGCCAAACCAACAGGAGGGTCAACCTGTAGACTACAGAGGATGGAGATGCTGGTTCACTCCCAAGAAAAGAAAATCTCCCAGAAGTGACAACCATAGCACAGTATCTTAAAGAAAGAGATCACAGTGGTGTGAGGATCCTTGCGAATGCCTGCTCACCTGCCAATTCACGAGTCACTGAACATTTAGCATTTGGGGTTGGATTTGCTGTCATTGTTTTTGTTGTTGTCTGGGGTGAGATATTGGATGGAAAGCAATTTGGATATTGTCTCCCTCCGTGGGGTTCTGGAGCCACAAAGAGTTTGATGAAAAGCAGGCATTTGGGGCGAGTAAGTCTAACATGCCTTTCTCTGGAGCAATACAAATGACATGGCTTTTCCTTGGGAAAACAACAGTCTGCGAGAGTGATTGCATTGTCTCTGGTGGGGAAGGGTGGGCACAAACGTTAAGTAAGTTCATGACATTGGGGAATGACTGATGATGAGATACTATAGGAGCTCGTTTCCTCATAAGGATTTCTCAACATTTCCAGAAGCCATGTTTTAATATGGTCCAGAAAGCACAAGGCAACTTAGCAGTAGTCCCTGACAAGGGTGCAGAAGTTTACCAAACACTTTATCACAACCAATCCTCAAACTCACACTCCAGATAGATGGGATAAGTACTCCTATTTTATTAATGAAGACCTAAGCTTCAAAGAAGAAAATGACTTGCCTCAGTTTACCCAGTCAGGAATGTTACTTCAGTGAAAAATGAGTGACCTTACAAGAGGGGTAGGTACTTACCTGCTGTCTTGCATCTACCCTTCCATTCTGTCATGTGAACCTAGTGCTGGAAACCTGCAACCCACATTTCTCAGGCTCCTTCACTTCAGACTTCTTATGAGTCAATGCAAAATCAGAGGGTGGGAGCAAGGGAGAAGATTTTCTTCTGTTTTGTGTCAGCATTTCTGCAGGTGACTGCCTCCCTTCTGTGACTCTACTTCCTGCAGTGGGAGGTAACTCTCCATGGTTCTACCCCAGCAGCAAGTGGTGTTTCTGGACTCTGGTAACCTGCCTCCCTTTTACTCCCCTATACCTGGAAATAAAACTGATTCCTAAAGTGACTAGTTTCTAGTATAGCCTCTTATTTTCAATTGCTCTCCCAGCACCTGCTCTTCACACTTGCTCTTAGAGCCCCTCCAAAACATGCGTGAACAATTTCTTGTATTAAACTTCTGTTCAAAATATCTAGAGCAGACTTGATTTTCCTAAATGCACCCTGACTGATACATAAAAGAACCTAGCACAAGAACTTCCATATAATTAGTGTGCAAACATCACAGAAATTAAAAATAAAAAATAAAAAACTTGCCCGTGTTATATGCTGAGAACCAAAGGCGTAATTCCCTCCCATCTCCCTACCATGAGATCTATGTGTGAGGTAGCTATATGAGAATTGTCTCCAATCACAAAATGCTTCCAAATATTAAGAAGTTTAAGGGGTTTGTAATGATGCATGTACCAATTTAATATGATTCCTACAACAGGAATGATAAAAATACTGACCTCCCTCATAGAGCTGGTTGGAACAACTGATTATCTCCCATAAAAACACTTCAACCTCCTAAAGTACCTCATAAAAGTTTATTATGAGTAGTAATACTAATAGTTAAACATATAATGATGGGTATCAAACGTGGGCACACTCCACAAGCCGACGGTGTTTTAAATTCTCTTTATGATCTCGCTGTTGTTTGGCAGTTCATATGTTGAAAGCTCTTCACAGCTGTAAATTAGTTAATCCCCATGACACTCACTCCTGAGAGATAGGTCAGTATTATTTCCTATTACTATGGCAACAAATCCTATGTAAATGCCCAATGCTAGAAGTTGGAGATGAGAAATAGAAAAGGTTAAGAGACTTGTTCAAGACACACATCAAGTAGGTGGCAGGGTCAGCTTTAAAATGCAGAAGAGTTGACCCCAAAGGGCACTTGAGTCCACCTGGTCAACACCAAAGAGATCATTGACATTCATTTGCTTAGAAATTCAGTGAAACAGAAAATATCAATATGTCTACATCTGGGCACAAAATAAGAACAATTATAATTTTCAGGCACATAATTAAATGACCATATTATGTTAGCCCATCCATGAGATGCAATGCAGACAACATAGCACAGATTCTGACATATGCTGCTCAGATTCATACCTCAGCCAGCCTCTGCCACTGACTTGCTGTGTGAACTTGGGTCAGCACTTCACTTCTCTGAACCTTGGTTTCAGATCCTGAGTAGTAAAAATGAAGCCAACCATAGGGTCTACTTCATATGGTTACTGTGAGGAGTTAATGTAAAGCACTATTTACCCTCCGTAAATAATTAGCATTCTGTAATTTTCAGAATTATTAGGTGGCTCTTATTACACAGAGGATATTTATTGTTTTCCAACAATGTTGTGCCAAGTACAGAGACACTTAAGATACAAACATTGCTTTTTAGTATAATAGGTTTTTGAAATGTATATCTTGCCTAACCATAGAAAGGAGGCAGATGATACATGATGCAGGACTGTTGAAGTGAGGCTACATGTTTTCAAAGCAAAGGATATGCTTGCTAAATTGTTTGGTAAGGCATGCTCAATATGCTCTCTCCTTCACCTGTCCTTGGGTTTCTGTTTCCATTTAATTAGTTTTATTTACACCTTTGCAAAGAGGAGGAACACAAGTAGAGAGTCATTAAAAGTGTTAGAGCATCATGGGTACTCAGAAGAAAGCAGGACCATTTCTGGCTGAAGTCTTTAGGCAAGAGGAGGTCCTGGAATTGGTTTTAAAATATAAGTCTGAGGCTGGGTGTGGTGGTCCACACCTGTAATCCCAGTACTTGGGAGGCTGGCGCAGGAGTAGCCAGTCTGTGCTACATGTTGAGACCTTTCTCAAAATAATTAATTAATCAGTTAATTAATTAATTGAAAAGCCTGACTTTAAAAATCCCAAGATGGCTAGGAGCACTGGTAGGAAAGACTGTGAAAGAGAGCCCTCCCCACCCTTTTTTTAAGGAGTCATAGCAGGAGGGCAGGATAGAAGGTGAAAGTAAAAGCCTCTTGCCCAAAATGTTCCTGTGCTCAGGAAATCCAAACCATGATCTTGGTTGAGTGAGGACATGGCTCAAGTGGTAGAATGACTGCCTACCAAACAAGAGGCCCTTAGTTCAAACTCCAGTACCGCAAAAAAAAAAAAAAAAAAAAAGCCGTGATCCGAGGAAGAGACAACCAGTCGATAAGGTTCCTAAAAGGAGACAGCCAATCAAAAGTAGCCTAAACCAAGGTATAAAACCTACACTCAATCCTGTCTTGGCAAATTATGCTCCCTTGTCTAGCTGCCAGCCATTTTTTTTCTCCTTTTAATATGGCACCCTAATAAATCTTTGCTTTTCCTGCTCTCCTGTCTAGATAAATTCTTTTGCCAACTCGCAGCAAAATGCCCAACAAAGACCAGAAGGGTGGGTAGAAGGAGTATGTAGACAAACAGAAACAAATGGATTCCAGGGCTTAAGAAGGAAGGCTAGAAGGATGTTTATTAAATACCCACTATGGTTGAGCAGCTGTGTTACCCATTAAATTACTTAAAAGAGGCCTTATAACTGGTAAGTGATCCAGCTGTGACTCAAATGAATTCACCAAGCTGGAAGCAATGGGAAAAAAACCACTGATGGGGAAAGTGACACAAAGTGGATCTATTGCAATGTTACTCTGGGTATAGTATTTTAGAGGAGATAGTGAGATAGTGTAGACAGTCTGAGAAAAGCTAGGTAGGGGAATTTACAGTATGTGAGAAATTATGAAAGCTAGAGTAGAATCATGGTGCAAGAATGAAAGGAAAGGGATGCATGGGAGAGCTACCCAGTGATTCTCATTCTAACTGCATAACAGAATTACCTGGATAGTCTGTAGTGCTCCTGATGAATGAACTCACTGACTATTGCATACACAATAGGTAAGAGTCAAAGGATACCATTTAAAGCTTACGCTAAAAGAAAAATAGAAAAAGTTAACTAAAAACAAGGTACTAATGATATTTTTAATGACATTATGGTAAAACACATAACATAAAATTTACCATCTTAATCATTTTTAAGTCTACAGTTCAGTAGTGTTAAGTATATTCACATTGTTGTAAAGCAGATCTCCAGGACCTTTTCAACTTGCAGAACTGAAATTCTATCCCATTAAGCAACAATTTGTCTTTGCCCTTTCTCCTTCAGTGCCATTCTATTTTTTAATCTCCGTCAATTTGACTACTTTAGATACTACATGTAAATGGAATCATACAGATTTGTCTTTTTGTAATGGCTTAATTCACTTAGTATAATGTCTTCACGATTCATCCATATTATAGCATTTGACGGGAATTCCTTTCTTTTTAAGGCTGAAGAGTATTCTGTATATATATCATATATATCATAAATATATATATATTAAATCTATATGCCACATATGTGTGGCATATATTTTTAAATACATATCTACTCATCTATTAATGGACATTTGAGTTGCTTTGACCTCTTAGCTATTGTAAATAGTGTTGCTATAACCATAGTTACAAATATATCTGGGCACCTGCTTTATATACACAGAAGTAGGATTGTTGGATCATATGATAGCTCTATTTTTAATTCTTTGAGGAACCACCATACTATTTTCCACAGGAATTGTAACATTTTGCAATCCCTTCAATAATGCACAAGGGTTCCAAGTTCTCCATATTTTTACTAAAACTCATTATTTATTATTTTGTTATGTTTTTAATAGTAGTCACCCTAATGGGTGTGACTAGTATATTTTAAGAGGTTTAAGTACAAAGATAAACTCTAAACCCAAAAAATATAAATCATCCTAAATACCAAAATTATTTTAAAACTAAAAAGAAAAGAAAAATATGTGAAGAAACATCTAAAATAACAAAATAATATAGCAGAGTTAAGACTGACACATCAGCTTTGTCAATAAATATGTATAGACTTAACTCACTTGCTAATAGATTTTCTATTTGGCTCACAAACAAGACCCAGCTCTATGTTTTACACCAGAAACACAATTAATAAAAGGTAGTTGAGAAAAGCTAAATGTAAATGAATAGGCAAAGATTGTCCAGACAAATAGAAACATTAAAAAATAAGGGACTGCAATCCTGGTATCCCTGGTGGGAATTTAACTGTGTTTTATCCATGTTAAATCCTGATGTTGGTAATGACTATGAAAGAGAATATTCTTGTTTGTAGCATGTTCATCCTGAAGAACATTTAGGGATAAAAAACCCTCACATGTTCAGAAAGAGAAATATGGAATTATAGAGTAAATGGTCCACAATGTGAACAATTGAAGAATTAAGGATATATGCAAGTTATTCAAACTTTTTGCAACTTTTCTGGATGTTTGAATTTCTATCAAAACAAAAATATTCTAAAATAATAATGCCTAGAAGTAACTTCTCAGAAATTTGAATTCCCTTAGCCTCAAAATGGGGCCAGTGATGGTTTTTAAAGTTCTGCAGGTAATTCTAGTAAGCATTCAGGACTAAGAGCCACTGGACTAGGTAAACCACAGGACTTGGTACTAATTAGATATGCATGGTAACATTAAAGGAAAAATCAAGAAGACTGTGGTATTCTGAAAAATGCCCCCTAAAGATATTCAGAATTAAGGAGGAGAGGACAGAAATATTTAGTCCATTGCATTGATGGATGAGAGAGTTCAAGAAATTTCTGCCTGATGGAAGATGGATGGGAGCTACAGATAGATGAAACAGAGACATGGAACCACAACCCAAAACATGTAGTTCAGGGGTTGCAGAGAAATGGAATCTGGTCTGCCTGAATACAAGAGCGGAATTGTGAAATGGTGGGCTATCAGAAGGATTCTTTGAATGTCTACACACAACTGTGTGTTAAGAGTACCATGTCCTACCCTTCGCCCTTCTTGCTATAGGCAACCTACATTTTATCCCCAACAAAAATTCTGTAGGCTCCTCTTTCAGGAAATTGAATAAGCTTTTGATTGGAAGGAGCAAAGACTCTGTGTTGGATACATTTGCTCAAAAATTTGTACTCCTCATTTTGACCTGTGGAGGAGGTCCTGATCTGTTCACTCCAGAGCCGTCAGCCAATGATGTACCCCAACTTGTCTGTTCAACTTATTGCAATTAAGCAGAAGATCTTCCTCCCTTGGGCAGAGGAAAACCATAACAGCTACTTATTCTTTTACTTTTAAATATGGGTGAGCTATATGAGTCCATTAGAAAATAAGACAACACAAATAACAATTTAAAATGTTTGAGAAATGGTTCATTTATGAAGCATTCTAGACTTTAAGCAATCATTGCAAAGTAAGGGCAGAGAAAATGTTTAACCCTTAAGCTATGACAACTGTATCCTAAGTGACCCACAGGACATTTCATTAGGCTAATAAAGAAAAAAGTACAATCCTAACATACAACTTGGCTTTATAGTGAATAATACTCATAGTTATAATAATGTAAATTTTGTTTTCAGCCTATAGTGAAAACTCATACAAGTTCATTCATTATGTTTTCAGGACTGATAGAACAATAATGTCACCATTTTGTAAATTGGTGGCCATTTTATACTCAGGCCTCACTTCTTAAGAAATGGAGCCACCCCCCAACGACAGCCCCACTTTTAACAGAAATTCCCACACTCTAAGACAAGCTCCACCCTTACCAGAGACTCCTGCACATGCGCTAACTTCCTTAAGCTCCCTCTTCTATAAAAGTCACACCTAGCTCAGAGTCAGTGCTGTGCCATCTTTCCCCGGCCAGTGTGACAGTTCGAGCCTGCCATTAAACTTTGCTCTTGGACGTGAGACTTTTCTGGTGAGCTTTCTTTGTGAGTGGCGTTTTTCCTAACAAGGACCAGTGGAAATATTAACTGTGTTAACAAAATGAAAGTTAAGACATGGTTGAAATGAGGCAGGAGTTGGCAGAAAAAGAGTAATGCAATAAAGAAGATAAAATCAGGAGTAGAAAGATATAAATATGGTGCCTGATGTTATTACCACCTGAATGAGGCAGGCATCTTTAGGGGAAAACTCTATATTAACACACCTTCAAAGAGTCCTTACCTTTTGTTTCAGCTAAAACTTCTTGGAGAAAACTGAGCATTCCCGGAGGTGTTCTTACCTGCCATCTTTGTGACACAAGCCAACATGCCTAAAAGTACTCTTTTCCTCCATTTTAACCTTTCAAACATGTGCACCATGGCCTTGAGCTAAGCATGTCCAAAAATGTGTCCACCATCTTTCCTTTTTGAACTATGAGCTTAAACAGCATTCTCAGGAATGTGCTCCTCCCCCCTCAAGCTGCTCTCCTGTGTGAATATGCGCAGGCGCCCCGAATAAAATGCCCATACGTCCTTTGTTCCAGAAGGGCACTGCTTTTGGAATAACTTCTGTGCTCTCCTTACCTCCTGCAGGTAATAAATCTTTCTCCATTCTTTTATCTCTGGTCATTCTTATGAGCTTTGCACTCACTAAGAGGAGAACCCATTATGTTCAGTTATAATATTACAACATTATCTAATAAAATAACTCAAAAATAACAACGTAAAGATCCAAATACTGCAAGAATGGGAAGGTGAGGTACAATATAGATGAGTTAATTATTTGTCTTTCATGGTTGACAGTCAACATATATTATCTGGAGCTTAAGTCAATGAGTAGAAGTTCATTGTTTAGATATAGGGAGGTACTTAGTCACTGTATTCTTATGTTAATAAAGGGAGTATAGGAAAGAAAGAAGAGGAGGAAATGAAAAGAAAATAATAGGGAAGTCAAATAGAAGAGCTGTTGAGAGAGTCAAGTTACTGTCTACTGTCATACCACTCCAAACGAAATCTTGTCTGCTCTAGGAGTGTCAAGTTACTGATGTCACATCAGAGTAGAACTGGTGAGTCCTTCAGGAGCAGACTCCCAACAAGTGGTAGAGCTTTAAAGAACAGTCAAAGCCCAGAGATGTTGTTTGGAGCCGCATTCACACACAGCAATAAACTTAAAAGGATGCGAGTCACAGGCTCTGCTCTAGTCCCTTGGTATTCCCCCACACAGGTTTGTCCCTGGAACTCTCCACCCCCATACTTCTTCCCTTTCACACACACACAATGTCTCTCTCTAAGCCTTGCCCATACACAAAGCCTTTTCCAATGCTGACACCTTAAAGCCTTTCCCAGTGACCCCAGCCATCACCAATCTTTTGCTGCATTTCCCAGGGCTTTGTTGTACTCCATGGTGCTCAACATTTTTACACTCCTCAACAGTCAGTACCATAGCTTTACTAATAGTTTCCATGTCCTAATCCCTTCTCCCAGACTAAATAATAAGGATTAATAAATAAATAAATAAAGATGAAGCCCAGACATCAATTTTGTCTCTCCTACCACAGTGTTGGGCTTCAAATAAGGAATTACACTTCCAGGTGCTGCACAAAGTAATGTCCAAAGTCCTTATTTTAACTGAAACTAATTTATTTTAGATCCTACCTTGGATCAAATTGTGATGAGTGGAACCTAGCACCCTTCACTTACCTGGTTTCTAACATGGTTGTAACTGTTGAGACACCAGAACATGCCAGTCATTTTTTATTCTCTGAGGCAGTCAGCCTGGAATGATGAGAATTTAAGGCCGGAAGAAGGCAAGACAAAGCACTATAGCTGCCTTTTGTTCCAGAAGATACTACCCCTCCTCCCTCAAAGAAGAAATCATCCATATAGCAGGAGTAAGTTCCTCTCTGAAGTCAGAGGGGGATACAATTTATGACTCAGCCTTTGTTACAGGGGAACAGGGTCCCAGCAAAAGCACATGTGTAGGACTCCATGTTATAGGGGGGTTGGGGGGCACTTTGCCAGGTATCCACTGTCTCTGCTTGCACTCTCCTCCCCCATACTCTCCTTACAGATACTGCTGCCTGAAATATGAGTTCTTCCAATTATTCTAGTGTCTATGCCAAGGTCATTTTCTTTTACTCATTTTAGCAGACTTCTTTCAAGCTCAGGTCAAGGCCTCTGCTCTCAAAGGAAGCATGTCAACATTTCTTCCCCTTGCTGCCCCTCTCATCATGGCAACCACTCACAACATGTATATATCTGGAGAGCCCCAGGCAGCCAACATGCTCAGACAAGCTGAACAGAAAACTCTACTGTGTGCTGGAGAATGGAGGTTTTGGCATGCCCTGTGGCCCTGAAAGTAGTAATGGTTTTGCTAGGAAGATATATTTACCTTCCAAGCTTTGTTCCCACAAGTGTTTTAGAAATACAGACGCAAACACACTCCTGACTTAACTGCCTTATCTCCCGTATTCACGAAAGAATCCACAGAGGACGGGACACTCCTGATGTGTCTAAGTGAGAACAAATCTATTGCTCATTCTACCTCCAGCTTTTTTCAATTTGACAGTGAAGCCTGAATCAAAAGGAATGCTTCCATGGCAATAATGAAGAAACCAAGAGTCAAGTAGCAAAGATTAAATCACATGTGTTCACCATTCCTTCTGTGTGGCAACACTTTTCCCCAAAGCGTCCTCGTAATTGCACTAGGTTGCCATTTATTATTTACAATTGCCTTATTTTCTTCTGAGATGAGGCTTTGTTTAAAAGTCCACTCAAGACTGGTTGTACTTCAGCTAAGGGTCACTTGAACCTTCCATGTAATCTGCAATATGTCAAATGTCATTATGTTACAAGTCCCCAAATCAGCACATAGAGGAAATACATTCACTTAAATTCAAAAAAGCTGCAATATCTCTCAACAAACCTTAATATCTACAAGGACATATCAAAGAGAGAGAAGACAGTCCCTCACTTTACTCTGTGTTTCATACATGGCACTCATCTCTGGCACACGAATATTTATGTACACTTTGTGGGAGTCTTGCTAATTGTAATTATGATTGCTTACTACAGTTTCCAAGGTAACAGTTGTCACTGCAATGCTTCACTGCCAACTCAATTTCCATTCTCCTGCTGATATAACAAATATTATGTGACATTTTAACTGAAAATATCTGTAAATGGGCGTCTGAGTGTGGTGTGTTTCTTTAAAAGGGAAGGAAAACAATTATTAGCTTTTCATTATTCATCTCAGTGGCATGTTTGATCAGTAATTACTTCAATTTTATATTTAAAAAAGAATACACTGGAGTCCCATGAGGTCTTGGATTTGGACGTTCTGGGTTCTGATCCTGCCTTTTCTGATGACCTCTATGACCTTGGTCCAGTAGCCGGAACTTCTCTGGAAACTGACTCACAGCAAAGGAAGTCCCCAACCCCCCAATAAACAACAGTTTCCCAGGATGCTCTTCTCACTTATAAGAGACAAAGTAGGTGCTATACACTGTTGCTACTTCTGTACCCCTCCCCACCAAATAGCAGAATCATCTAGCTAGCTGGTGAGAAATACTTCATGAAGAGATCTACCTTGCAATGGATTCTGGTAATGACCAGAATGAAGGAACTTTTCCTCAGCTTCACATGCAGTCTTCCGTCAGGGATCCTGTAGAAGCCCCTCTTCTGACCCACTCTGAGATTACTTTCTGTCTTGGCAGAAGTACATCTAGTATAAGCAATGCCTTACACAATATTTCTCTGTTCGAATCTGCACACAATGCCTACAGCCTGGACTACTTTGGGTAAGGCATTATGCTGAAGGCCGCAGCTGCTCATTAACCTGTGCCATGTTTCTGGTTTTTCCATTGGAATTTCTCAACCTTACCCATTACAGGTTGAATTCCTTTTTTTTTTTTTTTTAATTCATATGTGCATACAATGTTTTGGTAATTTCTCCCCCTTACCCCCACCCCTTCTCTAAACCCCCCTCCACCTCCCTCTCCCACCCATCCCCTTGCTATCCAGCAGAAACAATTTTGCCCTTATCTCTAACTTTGTTGAAGAGAGAGTATAAGCAATAACAGGAAGGACAAAGGGTTTTTGCAAGTTGAGATAAGGATAGCTATACAGGGAGTTGACATGCATTGATTTCCTGTCCATGTGTGTTAACTTCTAGGTTAATTCTTCTTGATCTAACCTTTTCTCTAGTTCTTGGTCCCCTTCTCCTGTTGGCCTCAGTTGCTTTAATATATGGTTTAGTTGCTGTGCATTGAGGGCAACAAATGCTATCTAGTTTTTGAGGTGTCTTACCTCTCCTCATACCTCCCTTCTGTGCTCTCGCTTTTATCATGTGCTCAAAGTCCAATACCTTGATCTAATGTCCGCACATGAGGGAGAACATACGATTTTTGGTCTTTTGGGCCAGGCTAACCTCACTCAGAATGATGGTCTCCAATTCCATCCATTTACCAGCGAATGATAACATTTCATTCTTCTTCGTGGCTGCATAAATATCCATTGTGTATAGATACCACATTTTCTTGATCCATTCGTCAGTGCTGGGGCATCTTGGCTGTTTCCATAACTTGGCTATTGTGAATAGTGCCGCAATAAACATGGGTGTGCAGGTGCCTCTGGAGTAACCTGTGTCACAGTCTTTTGGGTATATCCCCAAGAGTGGTATTGCTGGATCAAATGGTAGATCAATGTCTAGCTTTTTAAGTAGCCCCCAAATTTTCTTTTAGAGTGGTTGTACAAGTTTACACTCTCACCAGCAGTGTAAGAGGATTCCTTTTCCACAAATCTCGCCAACACTTCTTGTTAGTGGTGTTGCTAATGATGGCTATTCTAACAGGGGTGAGGTGGAATCTTAGTGTGGTTTTAATTTGCATTTCCTTTATTGCTAGAGATGGTGAGCATTTTTTCATGTGTTTTTTGGCCATTTGAATTTCTTCTTTTGAGAAAGATCTGTTTAGTTCACGTGCCCATTTCATTATTGGTTCATTAATTTTGGGAGAATTTAGTTTTGTAAGTTCCTTATATATTCTGGTTATCAGTCCTTTGTCTGATGTGTAGCTAGCAAATATTTTCTCCCACTCTGTGGGTGGTCTCTTCACTTTAGAGACCATTTACTTTGTTGAGCAGAAGCTTTTTGGTTTTATGAAGTCCCATTTATCTATGCTATCTCTTAGTTGCTGTGCTGCTGGGGTTCCATTGACAAAGTTCTTACCTATACCTATTAATTCCAGAGTATTTCCTACTCTTTCCTGTATCAACTTTAGAGTTTGGGGTATGTTATTAAGATCCTTGACCTATTTTGAGTTAATATCGGTATAGGGTGATATACATGGATCTAGTTTCAGGTTTTTGGAGACTGCTAACCAGTTTTCCCAGCAGTTTTTGTTGAAGAGGCTGTCTTTTCTCCACTGTATATTTTTAGCGCCTTTGTCAAAGACAAGTTAGTAATAGTTGTGTGGCTTCATATCTGGGACCTCTACTCTGTTCCACTGGTCTTCATGTCTGTTTTTGTGCCGGTACCATGCTGTTTTTATTGTTATTGCTTTGTAATATAGTTTGAAGTCAGGTATCGTGATACCTCCAGCACTGTTCTTTTGACTGAGTATTGCCTTGGCTATTCATGGCCTCTTGTGTTTCCATATAAATTTAATGGTAGATTTCTCAATCTCTTTAATGAATGTCATTGGAGTTTTGATGGAAATTGCATTAAACATGTAGATTACTTTTGGGAATATAGACATTTTTACTATGTTGATTCTACCAATCCATGAGCATGGGAGATCTCTCCACTTTCTATAGTCTTCCTCAATCTCTTTCTTCAGAAGTGTATAGTTTTCCTTGTAGAGGTCTTTCACATCCTTTGTTAGGTTGGCACCTAGGTATTTTTTTTTAGGCTATTGTAAATGGAATTGTTTTGATATATTCTTACTCAGTTTGTTCATTATTAGTGTATAGAAATGCTAATGATGTTTGTATGTTGATTTTATATCCTGCTACCTTGCTATAGCTATTGATGGTGTCTAGGCGCTTTTGAGTAGAGTTTTTTGGGTCTTTAAGGTATAGGATCATGGCATCTGCAAATAGGGATATTTTGACAGTTTCTTAACCGATTTGTATTCCTTTTATTCCTTCTTCTTGCCTAATTGCTCTGACTAGGAATTCCAGTACTATGTTGAATAGGAGTGGAGATAGTGGGCATCCTTTTCTGGTTCCTGATTTTAGAGGGAATGGTTTCAGTTTTTCTCTGTTAAGTATAATGCTTGCTGTAGGTTTGTCATATATAGCTTTTATAATGTTGAGGTACTTTCCTTCTATTCCTAGTTTTCTTAGAGCTTTTTTCATGAGATGGTGTTGGATCTTATCAAAGGCTTTTTCTGCATCTATTGAGATGATCAAGTGGTTTTTGTCTTTGCTTCTGTTAATGTGGTTTATTACATCTATTGATTTTCATATGTTGAACCACCCCTGCATTCCTGGGATGAAGCCCACTTGATCGTGGTGAATGATCTTTTTGATGTGTTGTTGAATTTGGTTTGCCATTATTTTATTGAGGATTTTTGCATCAATGTTCATTAAGGAGATTGGCCTATAGTTCTCCTTTTTAGAGGTGTCTTTGCCTGATTTTGGGATAAGTGTAATACTGGCTTCATAAAAAGTGGTAAGCAGTTTTCCTTCCCTTTCTATTTTGTGGAACAGTTTAAGGAGGGTTGGTGTCAGTTCTTCTTTAAAAGTCTGATAGAAATCAGCAGAGAATCCATCAGGTCCTGGACTTTTCTTTATGGGGAGACTCTTGATTGCTGCTTCAATTTCATTTTGTGTATAGATCTATTCAGTTTATTGATATCCTCTTGGTTCAGTTTTGATGATCATATGTATCTAGAAATACATCCATTTCTTTAAGATTTTCGAATTCATTTCAATATAGGTTCTCAAAGTAGTCTCTGATGATTTCCTGGACTTCCATGGTGTTTGTTGTTATTGCCCCTTTTGCATTCCTGATTCTACTAATTTGGGTTTTTTCTCTCCTCATTTTAGTCAGGTTTGCCAGGGGTCTGTCGATCTTGTTTATTTTTTCAAAGAAGCAACTTTTTTTTCATTAGTTCTTTCTATGGTTATTTTGGTTTCTATTTCGTTGATTTCAGCTCTTATTTTTATTATTTCTCTCCTATTTGTTTTGGGATTTGCTTGTTCTTGTTTTTCTAGGAGTTTGAGATGTATCATTAGGTCATTGATTTGGGATCTCTCAGTCTTTTTAATATATGCACTCATGGCTATAAACTTTCCTCTCAGGACTGCCTTTGCTATGTCCCATAGGTTCCAGTAGGTTGTGTTTTCATTTTCATTGACTTCCAGGAGCTTTTTAATATCCTCTTTTATTTCATCAATGACCCAGTGTTCATTAAGCAATGAGTTATTCGGTTTCCAGCTGTTTGCATGTTTTGTGTCTTTACTTTAGTTGTTGAGTTCTAGTTTTATTGCATTGTGATCAGACAGAATGCATGGTATAATTTCTATTTTCTTATATTTGCTGAGGCTTGCTTTGTGCCCTAGGATATGATCTATTTTGGAGAAAGTTCCACGGGCTGCTGAGAAGAATGTGTATTGTGTAGAAATTGGATGAAATGTTCTATAGACATCAAGTAGGTCCATTTAATCTATTGTATATTTTAGGTCTAGGATTTCTTTATTGATTTTTTGTTTGGATGACCTATCTATTGATGATAATGAGGTTTTATTTCTTTATTTTTTTTTATAATTTTATTGTTTTATTATTCATATGTGCATACAATGCTTGGGTTATTTCTCCCCCCTGCCCCTACTCCCTCCCTTACCACCCACTCTGCCCCCTCCCTCTTCCCCCCACCCCCTCAATACCAAGTTGAAACTATTTTGCCCTTATTTCGAATTTTGTTGAAGAGAAAGTATAAGCAATAATAGGATGGAACAAAGGTTTTTGGTAGTTGAGATAAGGATAGCTATACAGAGAGTTGACTCACATTAATTTCCTGTGCATGTGTGTTACTTTCTAGGTTAATTCTTTTTGATCTAAACTTTTCTCTAGTTCCTGGTCCCCTTTTCCTATTGGCCTCAGTTGCTTTTAAGGTATCTGCTTTAGTTTCTCTGCGTTGAGGGCAACAAATACTAGCTAATTTTTTAGGTGTCTTACCTATCCTCACACCTCCCTTGTGTGCTCTCGCTTTTATCGTGTGCTCAAAGTCCAATCCACTTGTTGTGTTTGCCCTTGATCTAATGTCCACATATGAGGGAGAACATACGATTTTTGGTCTTTTGGGCCAGGCTAACCTCACTCAGAATGATGGTCTCCAATTCCATCCATTTACCAGTGAATGATAACATTTCATTCTTCTTCGTGGCTGCATAAATATCCATTGTGTATAGATACCACATTTTCTTGATCCATTCATCAGTGCTGGGGCATCTTGGCTGTTTCCATAACTTGGCTATTGTGAATAGTGCCGCAATAAACATGGGTGTGCAGGTGCCTCTGGAGTAACCTGTGTCACAGTCTTGTGGGTATATCCCCAAGAGTGGTATTGCTGAATCATATGATAGATCAATGTTTAGCTTTTTAAGTAGCCTCCAAATTTTTTTCCAGCGTGGTTGTACTAGTTTACATTCCCACCAACAGTGTAAAAGGTTTCCTTTTTCCCCGCATCCTCACCAACACCTGTTGGTGGTGGTGTTGCTGATGATGGCTATTCTAACAGGGGTGAGGTGGAATCTTAGTGTGGTTTTAATTTGCATTTCCTTTATTGCTAGAGATGATGAGCATTTTTTCATGTGTTTTCTGGCCATTTGAATTTCTTCTTTTGAGAAAGTTCTGTTTAGTTCACTTGCCCATTTCTTTATTGGCTCATTAGTTTTGGGAGAATTTAGTTTTTTAAGTTCCCTATATATTCTGGTTATCAGTTCTTTGTCTGATGTGTAGTTGGCAAATATTTTCTCCCACTCTGTGAGTGTTCTCTTCAGTTTAGAGACCATTTCTTTTGATGAACAGAAGCTTTTTAGTTTTATGAAGTCCCATTTATCTATGCTATCTCTTAGTTGCTGTGCTGCTGGGGTTCCATTGAGAAAGTTCTTACCTATACCTATTAATTCCAGAGTATTTCCTACTCTTTCCTGTATCAACTGTAGAGTTTGTGGTCTGATATTGAGATCCTTGGTCCATTTTGAGTTAAGATTGGTATAGGGTGATATACATGGATCTAGTTTCAGTTTTTTGCAGACTGCTAACCAGTTTTCCCAGCAGTTTTTGTTGAAGAGGCTGCTTTTTCTCCATCGTATATTTTTAGCACCTTTGTCAAAGATAAGTTGGTTATAGTTGTGTGTCTTCATATCTGGGTCCTCTACTCTGTTCCACTGGTCTTCATGTCTGTTTTTGTGCCAGTATCATACTGTTTTTATTGTTATTGCTTTGTAATATTGTTTGAAGTCAGGTGATAATGGGGTTTTAAAGTCTCCCACAATCACTGTGTTGGAGTTAATATATGCTTTTAGGTCCTTTGGGTATGTTTGATGAAATTGGGTGCATCGACATTTGGTGCATATAGGTTGATAATTGTTATTTCTTTTTGGTCTATTTCCCCTTTTATTAGTATGGAATGTCCTTCTTTATCTCATTTGATCAATGTGGGTTTGAAGTCTACTTTGTCAAAGATAAGTATTGTTACTCCTGCCTGTTTTCGGGGGGCACTGGCTTGGTAAATCTTCTTCCAGCCTTTCATCCTAACCCTATGCTTATTTCTGTCAGTGAGATGGGTCTCCTGTAAGCAACAAATTGTTGGATATTCCTTTTTAATCCATTTCGTCAAACAGTGCTTTTTGATGGGGGAATTAAGTCCATTAATATTAAGTGTTAGTACTGATAGGTATGTGGTGATTCCTGTCATTTAGTTGTCTTAGTTGTTTGAAGGTTTGATTGTATGTACCTAAGTTGAGGTTACTCTCTACTTTCTTGCTTTTTCTTTTCCTGCAGTTTGGTGCTGTCTGCCCTTTCATGGTTATGTTGGGTTTCACTTTCTTGTGCAGAATCCTTTAAAGAATCTTTTGTAGTGGTGGCTTTGTGTTCACATATTGTTTTAGTTTCTGCTTATCATGGAAGACTTTTATTGCTCCATCTATTTTGAATGATAGTTTTGCTGGGTAGAGTATCCTAGGGTTGAAGTTATTTTCATTCAGTCCCAGAAGATCTCACCCCATGCTCTTCTTCCTTTAAATGTTCCTGTTGAGAAGTCTGCTGTGAGTTTGATGGGTTTACCTTTGTATGGTTTTTTTTTTCTCTCTCTTACAGCCTTCAGTATTCTTTCCCAGGTCTCTGTATTTGTTATTTTAATGATAATATGCTGTGGGGTAGATGTATTTTGGTCTGGTCTGTTTGGTATTCTGGAGACCTCTTGCATAATATGGGAATAGATTTCTCTAGATCTGGGAAATTTTCTGTTATTATTTTGTTGAATATAGTACACATTCCCTTTGCTTGCATCTATTCTCCTTCTTCAATGCCCATGATTCTCAGGTTTGGTCTTTTGATGGAGTCAGTGAGTTCTTGCATTTTCTTTTCACAGGTCTTGAGTTGTTTAACTAATAGTTCTTCAGTTTTTCCTTTAATTACCATTTCATCTTCGAGTTCTGAGATTCTGTCTTGTGTTTGTTCTATTCTGCTGGATTGGCCTTCCATTTTGTTTTGCAATTCTGTTTCATTCTTTTTTCTGAGGTTTTCCATATCCTGAGTTGTTTCCTCTTTAATGTTGTCTATTTTTGTCCTGAGTTCATTTATCTCTTTATTAATTGTGTTCTTTGTTTCACTTTGTTGTTTATACAGTGCTTCTATGGTTTCCTTCATTTCTTCTTTTGCTTTTTCAAATTCTCTATTTTTGTTGTCTTGGAATTTCTTGAGTGTCTCCTGTACTTTTTGGTTGACCCTATCCAGTATCATCTCTATAAAATTCTCATTGATTACCTGTAGTACTTCTTCTTTTAGATTATTCTTGTGGGCTTCATTGGGTTATTTGGCATAGTTTAACCTCATTTTGTTGGAGTCTGGATCTGAGTATCTGTTTTCTTCATTTCCCTCTGGTTCCTGTACTAATTTTTTGCTGTGGGGAAACTGGTTTCCCTGTTTTTTCTGTCTTCCCATCATTGCCTTTGGTGTTGTTATTGTCCCTGTACTGTGTGCAATTAAGTATTTTCTAGCTTGTAATAATAACAATGGTGATATTTAGAATGAAGGGTGAAAGGAGATGGGAAGCAAAGAAGTTAAAGAAAAAGGGAAAAACAAATAAACAAACAAGTAAAAAAACAAAAAAGTTTCAAAGATATAAACAGGGAGAGATATAGCATACTAATCAACAGTAAGCTGAACAGGTATTAGAGAGACAGAGAGATGATTGAAAAAAAACCAAAAAATAAAAAATAAATAAATGAAAAAAAACTCTAAGTTCAAATGCAATAAAGTTTCAGTCTTAATAATTTTGGTGTTACTTCCTCAGCCTCCAATCCTGGAGGTGGTGTCTCAGAAGTAGTTCTGTTGTTGTGTCATCAAAGGGGAAAAAAAGAAAACAAAACAAAAACACCACAAAGTGTCCCAAGTTCAAATGCAATACAGTTTCAGTAAGTTTTTCAGCATGCAGGTGTAGTTCAGTTGTTGTCTCATCAAAGGTAGGGAGAAAAAAAAGAGTCTGGAGGCAGTTCTGTGAATGGCTATCTGAGGCTATGGCTCACCTGCCTGCTGCTGTCAGCCTGCTATTGCTGGAGGCTTTATTTATGTAGATCTCAGGAGTGAGCTTAACACTCACCTGGCCTCTCAGGCTTTTTTTACTAGAGTTCTCCTGGGCACAACCACCACTGCTACGAGCTTTCCCCTTTCCAAGCACACTGGGGGAGGTGACACTGCACCAGCTTTCTCAGGCCTGTGTGTTTATTTACAGTTCACTTGGGAAGTGGGTCTTCCCCCCCTCCTGTGGATTTTTCCTCCCACCGCCACTTTCACAAGCTTTCCTGCTCCTGATTGCTGGGCATGTGCCACCACTCTTGACAGGCTGAATTCCTAACACATTCCCTGGCTTTCAGCTGGCTTCCAGATCCTACTAACTGAATTTGCCAAACTAAAATATAGAGCTCCTGCCAATGTCTGACAATTGACTCCTGGTCCTGACCCACGATGTTCCCATGGTCATCTCAAGCTAGTCCCTCTCCTGTTCAGTTCTCTTTCCTCTGTTCCACTGAGTAATCTCTTAGAAGTCAGAAACGATGCCTCTCACCTTTTATCTACTCTCCCATAATATATGTTAAGCATTTAATAAATAATTACTTAAATGCCTATAGCCATTCATATGACATATAGTTATATGAATAAATTCAAAGAATAAATGGAGTGGTAGCATCTTCAAAACTCCAAAACCTCCCATTAAAACTCCATAATATCACAGGATAAGGTAATGCTTAAAGCAGAGTGATTATTTCCTGAACAGGAATTCAGCTTCATTAAGTGCAATACTAGCACTTTGACAAACACTGAAATAAGTGCATAGCCTCCTCCTGTGACTTCTTTAAAGGTAATGTACATTGGAATGTCTCCAGAGAGCTTATAAGACATTGGCGACACCTAAGAATTAGACAAGAAAGGCTACTGGGCCAAACAGATAAAGACAAACAGATAAAGTAAGGCATATAGACAATTCTCATAAAAGAATTATTTAGACTCAAATCTATAAACTATTTTTACTTTACACACAGTTCTAACAATGCCTCATATTTAAGTCTGTAAAGAAATAACACACACACACAACCCAAAAGCAAAAACAAAAAAACTAACAGATATTAATAAGGAAAACATATGATACAGAGACTGAATCTAAAAGAAGCATAAAAGAATGCAGTCATTTGATGTAGGTATGAAAAAAGAGTCCCAAATAGCTCCATAAACACAAAGTTCTCGCAGGTTGCACCAGAGTGTAAGAATAGTTGTCTACAGCAGGATACATGAGGGCAAGAATCTTTTTCACCAGAGTTTTCCCATTGTGGAAGACAGTAGAGTGTGTGTTCACTAAATATTTATGAAATTAATGTCCATAAGGTTGAAATTTTAATTCTGTTTATTATATCATATTTCAGATGACAGAGAAGAACTTCAAGCAAGTATCTGAACCAACATGAGGTAAGCTGAGAATGGGGGAGTCGGGGAAGCATTTATAAAAGGGATACAGAGGTGTCTCATGAAACTGAAAGGCAGAGACCAGTGGGAAACCACAGAAAACTCTCTGCTCGTGTCTCATCTCTGTTTTGCTATGCACAAGTACTTCATTCTTTATGACTAGCTTCCTCCTCCAGGAAACAGGGAGGGTATGAGTTACAAATCCCACTTCTCCAAAAGTTTTCTATTCTAGGACTAGAAATGTGAGAAGGCTGGCTAACTCTCCAAATTTCCCACTAATTTCCAGTAGAGGGAATTTTTTCCACCCCTGTTCCACTCAACCAGCCACCAAACAAGATAACAATAACTATAATGGGCATATGGTAGACGCCCTCTTGTGAACCCCTGTCCTTGAGTATGGGCAGGATTTATGGACTCACTTCTAATGAAGGAAACAGAAAGAAGTGATAAGGCATCACCCTAAGATTAGACTATAAAGATATGGCTTTCACCTGAGGTACATGCACTGTTTTGAATCAGTACTTTCTCTGGGGGTACCTATACTCTGTCATAAGGTAGCCCTGTGCAAAGGCCCAAATGACAAGGGATCAAGGCCTGCCAACAACCATGTGAGTGATTTTGGCAGTGGATTTCCACCCCAATCCAGTTGAATCTTCAGATGAGACCATAGCCCCAACCTTGAGCCAGAGATATAAGCTAAGCCATGCCTAGTTTCCAGGCTCACAAAAACTGAGAAATAATAAGCATTTGTTATTTTAAGTCTTGAAATTTGGGGGGTAATTTGATTCTCAAAGTAAATTTTCCCAAAGAAAAGTGAGTTACTAGTCACCAGTAGGTGAATTCTCTAAAATATGTCTACTAAAAGTCTGTGATATATTTCCAAATATTTCTAACCCAATGATAAAAATAAACAAGTATAATGCTTAAAAAGCTAATCCCTCAACCATGTAAAAATCTTAGCAGTCCAGAATGAACCATTCCCTAAATTTCTACATAACTGTACTTTTACTATGGAAATTCTGAAATGCTCATAGGCATATCATTCTTGCCATTTGGTAACTCCCTCCTAGGTAAATTACCCAGGCCTCTAGTGTTTCCTCCTCCACCTTCCTGCCATCTCCCATTTCATTTTTTCACTATGTATTATTATGTCACTTAGACTACCTGCAAAGAAGCTATGCCACAATACACAAACAGGTCAAATTTTCTGCTTAGCAGAAGCTCTGATCGAGGGCTTCATGGGAGTACAAGTGAAAACAATTAACTGGGAGATTTTTAGTGATGTATGTCGGCTTTGTTTTCCATAATATATCACTTTCCAAATTACCATGGGTAATTAGAAATTACATATCCAAGATTTCAATTCCAGCATTAGCAAAACTGGGGCTTAAAGCCTTAGTGAAGTACATTATTCTTGTAAGAAACATTAAAGATAGAACTCTGAAGATGAGTAGTTCTCTCCATCAAGAAACTGACCACCTTGTGGAGAAAACTGTCCACCTTGTGGACTTAAACACATAAAATGATTTGAGAACAATCAATACACAGTACAGATCAAAGTGCAACTGAAGTCCAGAGAAGGGAGAGGTCTGGATAGAACAGGAGTAATCAAAGATTTAGAAGATGGTAAGACCTGAGTTGGGTGTGAAAGTTAGGGAGAATTTGGAAAGAAGAAAATAAAGAAGCAGAGGTATAAGAATATAGAAAAAAATTATCAAATTTAGATTTTTACTTATACAAATCTATTTTAAGCATAAATAGTATCTAACATAAAAAGAATGGAATTATGCTCAGTAGCCATGATCTTTTAGGCCTAGGGAAATCTAAGAAGATGAACACATACAATGTGGGGAACAAGAAATGAATGCCTCCTTTCATCTTCCAAAACTGGCATTCCAAACAAGCTCTTTAGAAGGAGGAAACCAGGACCCTTGCCATGGTTTACAACAATCTTTCAGTTTCCACTCTTACCATCCTGTTAGCACCCAGGACTGTTACAAGAGGAATCTAGAAATTGCTCCCTTCTCCCCATGCTTTGGATTTGTGTGGTTTCAGCTTCCTAACTGCTTTTTGTATCTTGGGATTCTTTAAATACTCATGCTAGAAGGGTTAACAGTATGCATTTGAACACTGCACAAAGAAACCTGATGGAGAAAAAATGAGAGGGCTAAAATCCAGCTTCCACTCCCCCCCAACCCCCCACCAGGAGGGACTGCATTCACCCTGAAGAATTGGAATTCATCACCCAGAGAAGTAGTTTTCTCGCAATTTGCTCAAAGGCACTGTATAGACTAGCAGTGGGCCTGAGCACTGCTGAATCCAAGCTTTGCTATCACTCAGTGCTATCATTCAGGTCCTCTCTTCATGCCCAGCATCAATTGATCTGATAAATAGTGAAATGACATAGAAACTACATATCAAATTTGGTGAGTCTGACCAGCTTTCTCTAAGACACTGAGGGAATGCAGGTAGCTCTGTTTGCTATAAGAGGAAATGCAGGGTGTTAGAAGACTGTAACAGGAGACTAAGAAAGACATCTGCAGACCCTAGCCCAGAATAGTATTCTCAATTTTGATCGACATCACTATTAACAAAGAGTACTTATTACAACAGTTGAATCAAATCACTTGGTCTATGAACTAAAGGTTTAGTTTACCCTGGGTGCAATTGCTCCACTCAAGCTCCCCAGGTACATGCTGATCTGATACAAAGCTCTCTTGTTGCAACTCATTGGCTAAGACCTCATCAACCATAAAGGAAAAACTGCTAAAAGACTTGAAAGAATTATTTCAAAGTTTGAGAAAGGGGAAGCCATTTCCTATCTCAATGGGCTTTCACAGCCAGGTCTATTTGAAATCAACATACATCATCATCACCATCATTGTGATGATAATGATGAAAAATCTTTTTTTCTAAAAATGCCTTTTCGGCACAAACCAAGCAACTACTTCACGAACAATTGGGCACCCAAATAATTGGAAATATTTCAGAAGAACAAATGAAGCAAAAGAGATCATAGAAAGCAGAAAATATATGGGTGCAATTTTGAGCCTAAGTGAACACACAGCTCCATATACAAAATAATCAGTGGGATGTGAAAACTGATGTGGATTCCTTTGATTTGAGTCAACAGGGTGTGAAGGACTCTTATTGTTACAGAAAAACCTTGATGCCAGGTCACTCTTATCCACATCCAGACATCCACAGTCCTAGCTTTCAAGAAGCATAAGCCCAGTGCTGAGCTACATCCCACAAGCAGACTAGATACTCTGGTTTCTCTTCAGATCACACAGATCTTTCACCTTTTACCATTAGGAGACAAGAGAGCAATGCTGGTGACAAGACCCTTTCACTGACTATACCTCAGAAGCCTTCCTCCTGTCATTCTACTGCTGGAAAGATTTCCTTCTTATTAGCAATTTTTTAATTCCCTTGCAATGTAGGACCTCTGTTCAGAGAAGAAAGGTGGCCTATATTTTCACACTAAATCCAGTGAAATAGTATGCTGTCACATAGGAGCAGCTCCATAGCCATTCTTTGCAGAAAACTAACTACAGGCAAGAAAGAGTAGTGTCCTTCCTACCCCAAAAAAGAAACAAGGGCTATGATTTCAGAGCTCCAATGGGCCACGAAGACCTTCTCCAGAAGTTTTCAAATTTTATTCAGCCAAGTCTCAGGGTACTGGGAGAGGCTACAGATGAAGAAAAGAGTGGTCTTCATATGAGATCCTGGGAAGCAATTTTAAACAAAGAATTCTTTGAGGCTTACTTAAAGTCATCTTAACATTAGCAGGAGAAAATGTGACAAAATTATACTGTGGCAGGATTATATTTTGGAATCTTAATTTGTATATAGTTTCTGTCTTCCCCTCTGCTTTCTCAATAACCTTCAAGACCATTTCCCCCTCTTATAACCAAAATGGAAAGGGAAAAAAACTGGAAGGTGATAGCCTGAGAATCAGACTAAAAAAGAAGCCTAAAGAAATGTTTTTCATTGAAAAAACTAGAAGGAATAGGAAAGAAAAGCAGGGTGCAGAGGATAAACATAAATTGGAAAAGGAGAACTCCCAGAAGTTCTCCTCCTGTAAGTAGGAAAGATAAAAATGACTTTTTGTCTTGAAGACTGAAGAAAAGAACAGAATAGTCCCCCAGATGATGACCCAATAATAGAATATAACCATCCAAGAATCTTAGACATTTTTTTTCTTTGGTAAGACTAGGGTTTGAACTCAGGGCTTCATGCTTGTAAAACAGACACGCTACCATGTGAGCCACAGCTCCAATCCATTTTTCTCTCGTTATTTTGAAGACTGGGTCTTACAAACTATTTCCCTGGGCTGGCCTCAATCTGTGATTCTCCCAATCTCAGCCTCCCAAGTAGTTAGAATTATAGGTGTAAGTCACCGGCACCTGGCTAGTCCTGTGCATTTTTATGTTCTCCAAAATTGAAGGTGGCAGTCTTGGATACCAAGGATGTGGTTGAGGACAAGAAGAGAAAACTTACCCCCAACCAACATGGCAACAAACAGAATTATTTTGGAAGTTTCCAGTAAGCCAAACTAGAGGCAGGAACATTGCCACTATTCCAGTTTAGCCTATTATAGGAGAATGTATTGGAGGACCCTGTACTAAAGAAATGGTCAAGTGAGCCTGGGATAAAAACCATATTTAAAATATTAATTGGCTGAGGAAATAAGGCTAACCTAGTTCTTTTTACCATATTGTTTAAGGAACACATGGAGATAAAGGAACTTGCTTTGTAATTGTTACTGTTTTGTTTGTTTGTTTGTTTGTTTTGAGACAAGTCTTGCTGTGTAACCCAGGATGTCCTCAAACTCATGATCCTCCTGCCTCAGCCTCCTAAGTGCTGGGTTTCTGACATGTACCACCTTATCTGGCTATAATTGATCTTTTTAATTTCCTATATTTATAATGAAGAAGTCCTCTGCTGATTTTTAAAGTGTTTAATGATGTTCATATCATTCTACCAGTTAGAGATGCTTCCAAATTAGCAATAATTTTTTTAACTAAACCTGCTATTGACTGGTGAACAGGGACATGCATGGACATTTGTACGAACAACATCAATCTGTGACAAGCAATACTGAAGGAGTAGGAAAATGCACCAAACTATTGCACAATTTGACTAAAACAGCATATATTATGGTGATCCAAATTCATTTTTTCACTATGTGCAATAAACACATTTTTACCATTCCTGACATAATGGTAAAAATAGGGCAGATAGTTTGCCCTGGCTCTGTCACAGAAGTGACTTGGCCAGTTTTTAGTAAAAAAAGATTAAACTGCTAAAATTTCACCAACATTTTCACAATTAATACCCTGAACTTCCTCCTGGGAAACATTGACACAGCTCATAAAACTGAAAAAGAGTGTGTGTGTGTGTGTGTGTGTGTGTGTGTGTGTGTGTAGTCAGATATTTAAGAGTTTGGATTCTTGAAATGTTAAAAGACATTTTCCAAGAACCAGGCATGGTAGTTGGTACCTGTAATCCCAGATACTCAAGAGGCAGAGGCAGGAGGATCTCAAATTAAAATCCAGCCTGGGCAAAGTTAGTGAGACACTATCTCAAAAATAAAATACAAAACAAAAGGGCTGGGGATATGGCTCAAGTGGTAGAGTACTTGCCTGGTATGTGCAAAGCCCTGGGTTCAAATTCCAAAGACTACCAAAAAAAAGGAAAAAGAAAACAAAATTGCCTAGACACCAAAACAGATGTGCTGTGCTAGAACTCTATCACTCATCTCATCTGCCCTCTCCACCGGTGAAGCTAGTTATGTAAAAAAAAAAAAAAAGAATCTCACTCATTAGCCAGTGAGCTAGCTAGAAATCAGTTTTATTTTCTCCATAGTTCATGAGCTAAATTTTATGTTAAAACACATAATGGATATATTACCGGATTAAAAATTCACATGAATTTCTGGCATAAAAAATAAGGAATTGCTCTCCTTGGGAGAACAAGGTTTGAATACAGTCTCAGATTTCTAAAGACATCAATTAACAGCCGCACTATTAGGGAGACTTAATGGGGAAGGTTAAGTAGCCCTGGCCTGAAGTCTACATACAGAGGAGTCCAGGAGGTATTAACAGCTCTGCTTTTCGTGACTGTTCATACCAGAAAAGGCAGTGCCAACAATTCAAGTCCCTGCAATAGTTGCCAAGGTGTTATCACAAAGCATTTGAGAAAATGCAGAAATATGGACAACACATATGACTGGGCAGTATATCTCAACTTTCTTCCAGCAGTGAACAAACTATGTTAGCAAAGAGATGTGGTCTTGAATCCACGCCGTCTAAATCTGCTAAAAATAAAATATGTATTAGTTGACAGAATATTTTAATTGAACATGTTTTGAAAGATGACAATGCTAGATTTATATTCAAATCCTTAACCATTCAACCACTGGTCTTTCTTTACCTACGTTATTTCCCTTGGTGTTGTATCTATCCTTGGCTAAAACAACTCAGTCAAAAATCTTTCATTCCTTAACCCAGCCAGCCCCAGACGCAACTTACCCTTCCCGCTTCAGAAAAAGTTCTACTGACCCTCTGCACCTTGTGCCTTCAGACACCATTCCCGTCTTCCTTACCTAACTGGTATTTACCTCACTACATCAGTTACTTGTGCTGTAATCAAACCTGTATCTCAGATGAAATTTCAAAAACAATGCAGAGAAAATTACTTTGAAATTAAATGAAAACTTTAGTAATTTGATTTGTAGGAAATGAAGAACAAAGTGTCACAATCCAAGTACTTTCAAATAAGTCATAATTAATTATGCATGCGTTATGTTTGGATGCTCAATTTACCACTAATTATGCAGAAATGTAACTGCATACTGAAGTCTTCAATCGTAACTTCCCTTGCTCTTATTTACACCAACCTGGGGTTGTGGTTTTGGGGGGATTTGGGAGGGCTTTTGTTGTTAATAGTATGTGCACCTGTTGGAATTGTTGAACTGTTACCAAGACACAACCAATCACATGACTCCCCTAAAATATACTTGCTGCTACTGAGAAAATTACAGAAAGACCTAAAATTGTTTCTTAATTTGTCCTATTTTTTTTAATTGTATGCATTTCTGCATGTGCACTATTGAAATACACTTGCTAAGAAATCACATCAGGCACTTCTCACCAGCTTCGTTTCTCCTGTACATCTGCAATATAGACTTTTTATTTTCTTGAAAGAGGCATAAACCTCAAAGGAATCATGAATGGCCATCACATTTATGCCATCCTAGACAGGCTGCTTTTTAATGACACTAAAGGGAATTTGTAACCTTTTCTCCAACTTAAGATACCTAATAAAGTGAATATCAAAGAAGCAAAGGAAATAAAACCAAATTTAAAGCTTCCTCTGAATAAGTCATGAGACTAGTAGCATTTGTGACTATTTTCTTACTGAGGGAAAAAAAGACAGAGAGAGAGCAAAGAGGCAAACAATTTCAAAAGCTCTTATACTTAACACAATACTTAAAGCAGTGTGTTTTTCAGAAACTTCTAAGGCAACTTTTTTACATAGTTACCTTTGTCCATCAAAACCAAATAAATCCCTGGGTCCTCGGTGACCCAGTCTCAGAGCGATATCACCTGTAAGAGACACTATCCAACCATGAAAAGTAAAAGCAATTCCACTCTTTCTGCGTGGAAAGCTCATGCCGATATTGGCAGAGCTCACCTGCATACAGTTCTCATCTTCCAGGTCGAGGAAAAGGACACTTCTCAACTCTGCCTAAGTGAGGCAGCCTGTGCAGCCGGTGTATGCAATGGGCCTCAAGCAAAAGTCTCTTCCAGGCTAAAACTTGCAAAAGTAGTTGGGAGGTGTTCATGCACTCTCCTTTCCTTCAATTCTTATGACAGTGAAGTCATAAGATCAAAGGAGCTGGAGCCACCAAGTCACTACATGGAAGTCATCTACATTGGAGAGTTCTCAGACCTTATATCAGACTTTGAGCAGGAAATGAGATTTAGAAGTTGCTTGGTACTTGCAAGCAGAAGAACATAGCTTATCCTGACAATCAAGCTTTAGAGGGAATCCAATTTCTACTTTCTGTGACATTTCAGAAGATCCCCTGTGCATGCCATTCTAAATTCTCTCCCAGCCTCCTAGATCCAGAGCCTCACCAGAGACACTCTCTGTCTCCCACCAAGCCCAGCAGTCAGGACTCTGGATTGTTTTTCCTTCCATTGTCCTCCTGGCTCTCTAATCCTGTCTGTCTCATACAGTCTCCTGATTCTGCATCACAAGACCCCAAGAGCTGGGTTCACAAAAGTCAAACTCTATAAGGGTGGTAATGAGAATAAACTGAACCTTCAAAGACAAAATAATCCCTTTGAGATGAACAAAACAGGGTGAAAGAAATGGAAGCACTCACTTGCTGAAAATGTTGTCCCCATCATATTTGGTTTTAAACCAAACAAGTGTGTTACAATTCATACCCTAGTGACTTTTTCTTCCCTGAATGATGGATTATAGTCACTAGTATACATTTTATTTTTGAGCACTTTTATTATTTGACTTTCATTTTTCAGAGCCATCAACAGCACTCACTCTGGCCCTCACCTATGTAACTCTGCTCTCCAGAGTTGTGCAGGGCCACTATGGGCACCACCACCATGGCGCCAGTAGCACGGTTTTAAAAGAGTCAAAAAAAAAAGAAACATAACTCACCTAATAGCAGTTAACATAAAAGACGATGCAAACTTTTAGGTAAAATGTTTATTCAGTTTTTCAACAATGAAAGAAATCTACAAGTATCAGTATAATGTTACAAACATTGTATTAGTGAGTGAAGACGTTACAAAAAGAGGTAAGACCTAGTCCTGAACCTCAAAAAAAGTTACCTCTTCACAGGGAGTCAGGGCACTTTCAGGAAAAGACAAGCTTCACTGAAGGATAACATTTAACCAGGCAAAGAAAATGGAATTCATGATAGCATCCTGTGATCAGAGTGAGCTGACGTGACTGATCAAAGAAACCAGTAAAAGAAGTAAATCTTGAACTAGACCCCAGTAGATGTGTGCAAATCAGAAAAGAAGAAAAGAAATGTGGAGCCTCTCTTCCCATCTCAATGATGAGCTGCAGTGTTTGCTGACAGGACTATAAAGGAAGACTATTTGTCATTGTGTGGGACTAAACCATTTCCAAGGCCACCGAGAACAAACGGGAAATGATGTTATGCTCACATTTCACAGGAATGATCAGTAGTTACAATTTCACACCTCAGAAAGAGCACACTTTCATCTCCCCCATCAAAAGCATCTAACCCACGCTTATGTAAGTGGGGGTATAAAAAGAACATCATGCAGATATGGTCCTTGCCCTCGAGGGGATTACAGTCTAAAGCTAGCAAACCCAACTCTGACAAGCATGTAGCATAATTAACACAGCTAAGGATGAAGAATGCATTTTCTGCAAGCCTTACTTTCATCAGACAGAACAATTTGTAGTCATCACTGATCTGAGCTGAATTCAAATTGGTGACCGAAAGGCTCCACTGTCTGGGTGTTATTTTCAATCACCTTGGCTATCCAATCTCCAGAAGTTTCATTTTTCATTCTTACTGTGCAGTCATCATCAACTACCAAAGGGAAAGACTGCAATCCAGACACACTAAAAATAGCATTCTTGCCTTCTGAAAGCCAGACTCAGATTTATGACAGTTTTAAAATTTGGTTCTTCATCTTAAAAGTTCAACATTCTATAAGAACTGTGCGAAGTAATACCTACCTGGTCTTTAGAGCATGAAACACCATAACTTGATGCAGTGAGAGATCAGGCCTTTATGTAATCCATTTACATCAGGGAGAGATAGCATTTTCTTTTGCTTGACAGGTTGACATGCCTTCATGTGTTTTCCACTTAATCAGCAGAATCATTAAGGCACTGAGGGTTTTGATGGTCTCAGTAAAAAGCATCTATTTCCGTAGAACCTATCACTATAAATAATTTAACAAACATACCTCCCAAAAGACTATAAAAAGAGGAAGACTTATTCTCTCATACTTAAATCATAGACCACTCTGAAGTTGAGCCAAAGGGAACATAAATGAGGGAAGAATGATGTCCAATAATAGATACAAAAGTTAAATGAAAAACAAGTTACAGAGAGGTATAATCCAATTGTCTTAAATATATATGTGTGTATGCTCATATTCATACTGTCATTAAAAAGTTCTGGGAAAATTATATCAGTATAAACTGTCAACATTATTAATCAGAAGGGTGACTTATAGTAGGAAGAATTTTCATGTTCTCTGACTTTTTACAATAATCTTGTCTTAGAAAAAATAAAGATATTCCCATTTAGGGAATACATGCATACATATGGATTGTACACAGATATAAATTAATACCAGTGCAAATCAACCCGGATTTCACATCTCCTTCTGACTACGAAGGTATCAGAAAGGAGTAGTAGCACTACCCTGGGAACCTATTCTGGAAAACTCATTCTGTAGGGTAGGCAACTTAACTAAAAGGAGGGCTAAGAGAGATCTAGTCTGGTTTTAGAATGTGTCCCCAGATAGGTGACAAGCAATTCACATAACAGTATCCAAGGAAGAGGTGATACCTGCAGAATCTTATTTGTTGATTGGAAATTGGTAGCAGCAGTCTTGGGCAATAGGGTATCCTGGTTTCTAGATGTGCTGCACCTGGTTTCTAGGTGTCTTGCTTTGGGAGTGAGCTGACAAGGTGCTGTCTGATTGAATTAGGAGCCAAGGAAAGAAGACAGACAAGGTTTGAAAGTCTAGCCCTGGATAAAAAATGATCTCAGTGTAGGGCTCTGGTTTCAACAGAGAATTAGGATAACAACAAGGAACCGTAACAGCATTCTCTCCAGGCCTGGAACAGGTGATGGGGGTAAGCAGGCTGCAATTAAGAGGCATGCCTCAGGGGACCAGGAACTAAAGAAAAGGTTAGATCAAAAAGAATTAACCTAGAAGGTAACACACACGCACAGGAAATTAATGTGCGTCAACTCCTGTATAGCTATCCTTATCTCAACTAGCAAAAACCCTTGTTCCTTCCTATTATTGCTTATACTCTCTCTTCAACAAAATTAGACATAAGGGCAAAATAGTTTCTGCCTGGTATTGAGGGAGTTGTGGGGGAGAGGGAGGGGGTGGAGTGGGTGGTAAAGGAGGGGGTGGGGGCAGGGGGGAGAAATGACCCATGCCTTGTATGCACATATGAATAATAAAACAATAAAAAAAAAGAGGCATGCCTCATGCCAAGGTCCACAGGCTCATTCTAATTCCACATGTCAGTATTGCTGGAGAGAAGGTGCCTTGGTAGCCCCAAGATTAGAACTCTGGTTCAAGGACTGGGTTACAGACCGAAGGTCTTACTATAAATTAGTGCAACACTGGGCAAGAAAAATCAACAGCAACAGATGAGGCCTTTTCCACCAAAATTAAGACAATTTTTCCTCTAATTGTCAACAGTTCAAATATGAATAAGACGAGTCTAACTCTAAGAGTGGCTTTTCTGAAAATTTACAAAATATCCGATTGCCTAGTCCAGGATTGCCTATTCAGCAGCTAAGTTCCTGAATTTACTTTTAGAAAGACAAAGAGATGTTTTGCTTCACAGAGTCTTAGTAGATTGTATTGACATCATAATGCTTATCTAGAAATAAAGGCAACTAACAATGTGTCCTTTCCTGTCAACTTCGTAAAATGACATTCAGAATAAGGATTCTAAGTAACGGAATGGGAAAAAAATCCTACGCTTAGAAGCTAGGATCTTTCCCTTTCATTTGCACTTACTTGTTCAGAAAGGCCAGTCCCTTCTTACATTCCTCCCCCAAAAGCTCTCAGCATCTTGAGGCATTAAGCTGAGTGAGTGGTTTGAGCACATGATAAAAGCGCGAGCACACAAGGGAGGGGTGAGGATAGATAAGACACCTAAAAAATTAGCTAGCATTTGTTTCCCTTAACGCAGAGAAACTAAAGCAGATACCTTAAAGCAACTGAGGCCAATAGGAAAAGGGGAACAAGTACTAGAGAAAAGGTTAGATCAAAAAGAATTAACCTAGAAGGTAACACCCACGCACAGGAAATCAATGTGAGTCAATGCCCTGTATAGCTATCCTTATCTCAACCAGCAAAACCCCTTGTTCCTTCCTATTATTGCTTATACTCTCTCTACAACAAAATTAGAGATAAGGGCAAAATAGTTTCTGCTGGGTATTGAGGGGGTGGGGGGAGAGGAAGGGGGCGGAGTGGGTGGTAAGGGAGGGGGTGGGGGCAGGGGGGAGAAATGACCCAAGCATTGTATGCACATATGAATAATAAAAGAAAAAAAAAGCTGAGTGAGTGGTTTGGCATTTTTGTCTCCACTTTTTCCAGACTCAAGATCAAATTCATTTCAAATCTGAATCAACAGACCAAAATACAGCTCCCATATATAAACAAGAGGAAAAGGCAAGGTAGAATATTCTAAGACCACAGCACTCGGGGAATCACTATGAGACTGTATTCTTGGATAGGGAAATGCTGGATTGGAGAGGGGGCTATAGCAGTGCTACAGGGCACTTACTCCTAGAGCACCTCTTTGGACCACTGATGCCAAAGAAAGTGCAATCTTGCCCCAAAGTCCAGTTGAAATGATCATCCACCCAGCCTGTCTTATCCAAAGGCTCTTAAATAGTCAAAATATTAAATTTGCTTCAGGGTGCCCTGACTTTCAAACCATACTTCTTTGGCAGATTGGTATTCCACTGCTAAAAATAGAAAAATGTCATTTCTCCCTTTTCAGTTCACAAGGGAAAACATCTTAATGGGCAAATAGAATTTCCTCAGCTTCAAGATTTTTCTTTCCTAAATTTTTCTTAAATTTTTGGTAGCTGCTCTCAGTGGAGACAGACTCATGGTAGACTGATCTAGGAGAGTAGAAACACAGAGGAGACGTGGTCCCTGCCAGAAACATCACCCCAAGTAGGGAGAGGATGAGTGGGTGAAGGAATTGGAGTGAGGAAAAGGAAGAAGAAATGTCCTACTTGTCCTTCTCACTCTGCCTGCAGTCTTTTGCCTTGGCTTCCCATTGTCCAAACTCAACAGGAACCAGCTGCCTCAGGAACCAGCGAAGCCACAGCCTTCAGGATCAGCCTCCTGAATAACAAAATAGAGCAGGGAAAAGCAATAATGAATCAGAACACAAAGAGCCAAGGCCCATAGCTACAGCATCTGATACAGTGAGAATTCACATATTAGTTATGATCTGTTACAACATTGCTATGTCTGGATAGGTCCACCGTGCTCCCATTGTACCTGGCTCAATGTGAGCATGATTGTGGGGTATGTCACAGTGGTCTCAAACTGTATCCCAGAGATACAGAGGTTCCATGGAGCTCTCTTTTCAGTGGCTCCATGCAGGCAGAGTGAACTAAACACATCAGGCTCCAATCTCCATTTCTACTTCACTCAGAGTGGCATTGCTTTTTATCTGTTTCATGTCACTAGGTGTATATAAGATTTCACTTGAAAAAAGGGCTTCTAGCTTAAACAGAAATTCACTGGCATGTCAGATTGTTGCTAAGAATTGTCTCGATGACTGCACTACAGGTTTTCCTTTAGTTTTTTTAGAATACATTATTTTCCTGTGATTTATACTCTGCTATATTTATAGAATAAATATAAATACAGATCACTCCAGCTTACAGTATGCACACATATATATTTATGAGCAAACTATTTGGAGTTTCAAATGCTTTTTCCCAAAATAATGTCAAGGTAGTTAGAATCTTAGAGCAGCATACTCATTCCTTGCATCTGAAACACAGGAAAGTCATCTGCTCTCTCCGAAGAAGGATTGAGACTCCCCTTTCTCACACTCTCATTGCCTTTCAGAGAGTGTTCTTGCCAGGTCAAAGATACTGCTAGTGGTTACTGTGGAACAGGAGATCAGCCTTTCCAGTGTATGCTGAGGGACAGGACTGGGACCCATGAGGATAAATGAGGGAAGATTGAAGTAAGAGTTCCAAGAAAGGATAACTGTGAGGGCCATTTGCCCTTGGTTGGCTGGTTGGTTGGTTGGTTGGTTGGGTTTTTTTATTTTTTGTTTTTGTTTGTTTATTTGTTTGTGTGTTTCTCTGGTGCTTAGGTCAAACCCAGGACCTTACTTATACTAGGCAAGTGCTCTACCATTGAGCTACACACCCAACCCTGGTTGGATCTTTTTTAAAGATATTTTTCTTTTCTTTTTATTTTTCCAGCTTTTTTGAGATATGACTGATAAAAAATTATATATAACTATGGTGTATAATATGATATTTTAATATAAGTATGCCTTGTGTACTTGTTTCCCAATAACATATCCAAGTTGCCCTGGTGTGTGTGTGCATGTGTATTGAAAACACTTAAGATCTACTCTTTTAGCAAATTTCAATAATACATTAACTATAGTTGCCATGATGTACATTAGATCTCTAGAACTTAGTCATTGTATACTTGTAAGTTTCCACCCTTTGACCAGAATCTCCCCATTTCCTGACACTCTCACCCCTGGAAACTGCTATTCTAATCTCTGTTACTCTGAATTTGACTTTTTTAGATTCCACATATAAATGATACCATGCAATATTCATCTTCTTGCATTTGGTTTATTTCACTTAATGAAAATAAGCTCTAAGTTTATTTTCATTGTCCCAAGTAGCAGGATTTCCTTCTTTTTTAAATGCTAGATAGTAATCCAGTGTGTTTGTGTTTGTGTGTGTGTGTGTAAAATTTCTTTATCCATTCATCTATTGATGGACATATTGTTTCAATACCTTGGGCACTGCAAATAATAGTGTCATGAACATGGAAGTATAGCTTTGAAATACTGATTTAATTTCCTTCATATATATATATATCATATATATATAGATATATATATATATATACTTAGAAGTGAGACTGGTGGATATATAGTAGCTCTATTTTTAATTGTTTTTGAAGAACCTCCATACTGTTTTCCACTGTGGCTGTACCAATTAACATTCATATCAACAGTATATAATGGCTGCCAACATTTGTTATCTTTTGTCTCTTTGATAATAGCCATACTAACAGGTATGATGTGATAGCTCATTGTGGTTTTAATTTGCATTTATCTGATAATTAGTGCTATTGAGCAGGTACCTTTTCATAAGCCTGTTTGCCATTTGTATGTCTTCTCTCAAAAAATGTCTATTGAGATCTTTACTCATTCCTAATTCACCATTTGGGGTTTTTTGCTACTGAGTTGCATGAAGTCCTTATATTTTGCATATTAATCCTTTTCCAGAGATATGGTGGTGCTATGGTTAATTTTAGACATCAACTTGACTGGATTAAAGGGTATTGGAAGTTAGGGCTTCAACATAAGAATTCAGATGGAATACAATTAAGTCCATACTAGCGTATAATGAAAAGGAAATGGGTGTTTATGCCCTCCAATATAGTAAGTCACAGTATCTTTTGAGCCACACACAAACTTAACATTTGCCACTAAAATCCATCCAGCCTTTTCCCCAGGCTCCTAGCTCTCTGGACTCAAAGATTCTAAGAGAAAGTCTTCATGAGAGAGAGGGAGTAAAGATACAATAATCTCCTGGGCCCATTCTGTGCTTTTAATGATACTTGAATCTTTACTTTCTCTTCTTTCCTGTCTTCATTTGAGGCCCTCATCTGTGTTTCTGGCACTTGTTAAACTCAGACCCCCTTAAAGCCAGATAAAGTATACATGAAGCAGACATGTCACCTTTCTCTTTGCTTGTTGGTGACTCAAGAAGCAATCATATTGAACTTGGACTGACTGATAAAGGAATGATCTTAGACTGTTTTGTTGGTTTTGTTCATTCATTCGTTTTAGATTTCTTCCCCTCTGGAACATAACTTTTTATTAGCATATATTAATTGCACAAAGCTGACTTTGATTCTTTTGGGGTATATACCCAGAAGTGGTGGGATCATATAGTATTTCTATCTTTAATTTTTTAAGGAACCTCTGTAGTGATTTCTATAGTGACTAGACTAACTTATATTCCCACCAATACTGTGTAAAGGTTCCTTTTGCCCCACATTCTTGGGTCTTGGGCCACCTTGAATTGGATGGAGTTACCAGATTCAGATCATAATTCAAGAGGATACTTTTAATTTCCCCTCCCAGGTTATACTCCAGGCCAAGTCCAGAGGCTAAAGTCCATACCCTCAATACTGTACTGTAATGCCAAGAAGAGCCCGGAACTTGTTAATAAATTGGGAGTCTGCATAGCCCATAGTCCAGAATGTTACCTTTGTGTGAAAGGATGTTAAAATAGAGCTCTCCTTACCTCCATTTCTATTGAGGCATAAATATGACAAATATGAAGGTATCAAATAGGTCAATTTCCCTCATTCCCAAGTACCAGATGAAGGAGAAGCTTATTAAATCTATAATGATTAATTTTTTTATGTCTACTTAGATAGGCAGTGGTACCCAGATATTTGGTCAAACATTATTCTAGGTGTTTCTGTGAAAATATTTTTATATGAGATTAACATTTAAATCAGTAGATTTTGAGTAATGCAAATTAATCACCATATAGGTAGGCCTCATCCAATCAGTTCAAGGCCTTAGTAGAAAAAGACTGACCTCCCCAGAATGTCAACTCTTACCTGGATTTCCACCTAGCCTGCCAGCCTGGTGTACAAGATTTTGAAAACTCACCAAGTATTCATAATTTCATGAGCCAATTCCTTAAAATAACTCTCTCTCTCTCTCTTTCTCTCTCTCTCTCTCTTTCTCTCTCTCTCTCTCTTTCTGTGTGTGTGTGTGTTATATGTTCTGTTTTTCTGGAAACCTCTGCTATATAAGATTCATCAGTGAATCAATGAAACAACAGATATAAAAGGATAGCAGAAAAGGGCATTTAAGAGAGTATAGTCAAAAGACTTCTTTGCCCTATGTCCCAGCTCCTCTTTCAGGGAAAGAGTTTGAGGTACTGTCTTCTACCCAAGTCAAGTGAAGAGGCTTTAAGGGCCCTCTCAAAAAGCTCTAAAATGCATTCTCTGCCTTGGCCTGGTGCCTAGCTTTGATAAAGCTGATTTGGATGATAGGGTGGAGTCCAGCATTTGAGTCCTTCACTCAGGGAAATTTAAAGGATTGAGAGTTAACTGACCAACTGATATCTCAAAAAGGCTTTTGACAATGAATGGGATGAGCTTGATCTTCCAGAGTTTGCTAGGCTTGGGAAGAGTGATGGTTTTCAATGGACCAAATGTAGGCAGGTGGAGAAGAGTCAGTTTGGTATCCAATAGGGCCACCTGGAAGGTAAAAAGACACCAAGAAGGGACTAGAGACTTAGTATCTCATGTCCAGAAATGAAGGGAAAAGGTCATAGGAAATCACCTAAAGGAAAGATGCTTCTTCCTGGGTAAAGAAAGCTAGAGGAGAGAGAACCTCAGCAGGGTACCTCTGAGAAGCCCAAAGGAGAGATTGGCCATGATCATCTATCTGTCACCTTCAAGTACCCCTGGGGCCTACAGAGCCAGGAGCCTCCCAACCAAAGAAGAACCTTGCTATCTTCCTTCCTTGGGCAAGAAGTGGTGACTGGGACTAGGAAGAGCTAAGGGACCACAATCCTTGCCCACTGAGGACTTCCAGGAAGAAACAGGCCTATTAGGGATAGAGAGGGAATAAAAACATCAGGAAAGTCTAAAGTTTTGATAACACTAATCTGGACATTCCCACTGTAAAGCAAACCTCTACTGTGACTTAAAGTAACTCTATGATTATCTATTACTTAAAGTGAGTGGGAGAACTGCAAGTATTTCCAAGATTAAGGGAAGATTATTCCATGCTGAACAAAGTTTAAGGAAGCAATAGGAGGGAGAAAGTAAGTTGTATTAGGGTAACAATCCACACATCTTGCTCTTGCAGCCTGCCAGCCACATTTGCTTGCCCAGCTGGTGTAACTCTTGTAACAACCAGTCTCAGATCTCATCCTGTGCAAATGACAAGTAATTGAGATGACTGCTTTTACTTTTGGTTAATCCCCAAAGAGGAAAATGCTTTGGAGATTAGGAACTTGGTCAGATACTAAGAACAGAACCTAGACCTGTAGCAGATGGAAGAGCCTCCAGGCTTCACAACTTTATATTCCTTTCATACTTGGCTAATTTAGGCCAGTAAAAAGTCACATTAAAGTCATAAATGAGGCACAAAATTTTTTATATGGAGGAAAAAGTTAAATTCACCCAGTTTCAAAAAGACACTAGATCCTTTTTACCCTTTTCCTCAGTATTTCACCACAAAAGCTGTGACAGTAAGAATCATAGGGTTTAATACTCCCAAAGAAAAGAAACAGAGGCTGAGGATCATGCTGAGAAACTCAGACCTGAGGTAATGAATGGTTCAGGTAGGTTGGGCAGCATAAGAGAGAAAACAGAAGGAAGATGACAGCTATCCCAGTTGCAATTTATCAAGGATGGGAAAAGGAAGGAGAAATAAGAGAAATCTCAAGAAAGGAACATGCTATAAAAGCATTCCACAGGCACCTGTCACCTTACTTTGAGCAGCCAGGCAGCCTTTACTGAACGAAAACTCTTATGTATAGGAAAGACATATATAAGCTGCAATGTCTTGAAGCTGCTTGTAGCCTATTGTTGTTACTGTCTGTATTAGTTACTTTTCTCAACACTGTCACCAAATACCTGGCTGAAACAACTTAACTGATGAAAGATTTATTTTGGCTCATAGTTTCAGAGATTTCAGTCTATAGTCTTTGGCTTCACTGATTCTGGGCCTGTGGCAAGGCAGATTATCATGGTGATAGAAGTATGTAGAGGAGGTTGTTCATTCCATAACAAAGAGAAAGTAGAAGACAGGAGACAAGGTATAATCTTCAAAATCATGCCTACTTCCTCCAGTAAAGTGACCTGATTTTTCCAGTGAAGCCCCACCTCCTAAAGTTTCTACCGCGTCCCAAAATAACATCACTAGCAGGGACTATGAATTCAACATATATGAGCCTATGGGGCATAGCCCATATGCAAACCATAACATCTTGCCCAGGCTTCCAAAGGCTCCTGGTCATCTGATAATGCAGAATGCACTTAAGTCCATCCACAAGAGTCCCCAAGTATTCTCTGAGACACAAGGCAAACCTTAGCTGTGACTGCTTGTAAAACAATTTTTTTAAGTTATATATCTTCAAGAGTCCCATTCTAACAAGGAAGAACAGGAGAATAGCAAGGAAGGTTTGGTCCAGAGCAAGACCAAAACTCAGGAGGACAAACATTAAGACCTGTAGCTCTTTACCCAGCAACCAGAGAACATGGTGTCATTATGTGAGCTCTAACAGGTTTGGGCAGCCCCAGCCTTGTGGCCTTACTATTTGCAGCCCACCTGGCTTCTATCTGGGACCACCTCTACTTATTGTCTATGGCTTTCCTTGACAGATGTCCCACCTTCCTGGTGTCTCCAACATCCTGGAGTCTCCAATGCAGCTTAGGCTTTACCCTCACAGGTTCACATATTGCCCTTTGAGGAGCTACCTGTAGGGATTCTGACCCTGCTATTGGCTTCCTACATCTTCCTTTGAAATTTAGGTGGAAAGCCTCAATGATCACTTCCCCTCCACACACACATTCACATTCTGTATGCCTGCAAAACTAGCATCACATGGATGATACCAAGACCTGCCACCAGGTTTAGCCATAGCCCACCCCCCTTATACCACACATACAGTGGCATCTGAGTGCCTGTGTCACTGAACCCGGGAAAATACTTCCTTAGGTGGCCCTGAATGTGTAGAGTGTCCTGGAGCTCTTTTGTCCTAGCAAATGGAATGGATTGGCTCAAGTGGTAGAGTGATAGCCTAGCAAGTAGAAGGCTCTGAGTTCAATCCCCAGGACTGATGCGTGAGGGGTGGGGGGGGAACCTTTCCACTCTGCTTTGTGTTCCCAATACTCACTGCAAACCTAGTTAAAAACAGCCAGCAATAACCATGCCCAAACAAGCTTTGCTTAAAGTATCCTAGGCTTTTCTGTAAACTGATTCTCCAAACTCTTCCAAAGTCCTCCCACAAACAAGTTCCAAAACCACATGGTCAAGTTTCCACTTCTCTGGAACTAATATTCTCCATTAACCAGACTTTGCATCACTGTGACCAAAAACCTGACATAAATAACTTAAAGGAGAAATGATTTACTTTGGTTCGTGATTTCAGAGAGATCAGACCTGGTTGCTTGGCCCCATGAGCCTGGCAGAACATCATGGTAGAGGGAGAACGTGGCAGGGCAGCTTCTTCACTTCACGGTGAAGACCCTGCCTCTTACAGTTTCCAATACCTTCTAAAATAGTGCCACCATCTGGGGACCAAGCATTCAACACATTTTCCTGTGGGGGACATTTCATATTCACACCATAATGCCATCCCCGACTTTTATTACCTGTACTCAAGATAGAGTAAAATAGCAATGCCCTGTCCTAAATCACTTTACTGAAACTGACGATAAGCTAAGCTTCATTTCAGTAGCAAAAAAACCAAACTTTTTATATAGTCAAGTTATCATACTGCATTCTGATCAGGATAGTTTTAAATTTATACAAGCACACTTCTTGCTGAAGGTGTTATTTAATAAGCCTAAAGTAAAATTGAAAGTGAAAGCATAGCGAGTTTTTTGAAGTATTTATCTTATGTTACTGACTGAAGAGATAAATTTAGCACTTGTTTCTCAGGTAACTAAACTTTGCTGTCTGGCTTAGTTTTTTATGTATTTAATTTGCCTTTAAACCTGGACTCTGTGCAAAGTTTCATAACTGCTTTAAAATATGAGCTTTATTAGAGATATAAAAAGTGAGAATGCAATAATATTTTCTTCTTATTAACTCATCAGACAGTGCTAAGAGATTTAGAATACTTAAATAACCAAATTAAGAGTCAAAACCAAGTAACTGTCTTTTCATGACTGAAAATAATTGAGGTTCTACACAAAAGATATGAATGTATAATCTAGGTGATTAAATAACTGCAATACAATGTAGAATATATAAAAATCGTAGGCATGATCAAAATGCTTGAGGTCAAAGAAGCCTCAGAAATTTGACCTAACAAAATAATACTGGCATCCTCAAGCTTAAGTCTGTCTGATTTTCATCCTTAAATACAACAGGGGCAAGCCAGGCTCCAGTGGCTCACACCTATAAATCCTAGCTACTTGGAGGCTGAGATCAGGAGGATCACAGTTTGAGGCCAGCCAGACACGTTCACAAGACCCCATCTCAACCAACAGCTTGGCCCAGTAGCACAAACCTATCATCCCAAGCTATCTGGGAGGATGAGATGGTGAGGATCGCAGTTCCCGGACAGCCAAGGCCTAGAGAAAAGCTTGGTGTGGTCATTTGCCTGTCATCCCAGCAATAGCAAGCAGCATAAAAATAGGAGGATCAGGGTCCAGACCAGCCTGGGTAAAAAATGAGACCCTATCTCCAAAATAACCAGAGTGAAAAGGGCTTGAGGCATGGTTCAAGTGGTAGAGCTAAGTCTAGCAAACCCAAAGCCTTCCGTTCAAACCCTAGTACCACCGCAAAAAAAAAAAAAAACGGGAAGCTCATCAGGAAAACACTGAAATAATATAAGATTAAATGAGAGAAAGGCACTTGGTACCTGTTTTGTGCTCTATAAATGCTAGTCTTCTACTTCTGTACTTTACAAAGGACCACATTCTGGAAAATATAGTTAGCTCAACATACTTAACAAAAGAGGAGCTGATGAGGTCATTTAGTGTCACTCAACCTAGAGCTCATGCCACAACCATGTGCCTCTCCCCTGTGCTGCAGCTGCCTGCATCTCCCTATTCAATTCCTCCAACTGCTGAGTGCCAGCAGCTACCACACAGAGAAGCCAGTGAGAACCACGCCTCCTCAAAGATGCCTTTCTCAAAGAAAAAAGATGCGGGTCTCTACGTACTCCTTACAGACAATTTGCAGACAAGAACACCGAAATAGCTAAGAGCATGTGACAAAAATGTAAAATTTCATTATTAAAAATACAAATTACAGGAAGATACTTCTCTTCCTTTTTGAAGGAAGTGAATATTTTTAAACTATCAAATGCTGACAACGATGAAATAAAATGCTCTCATCAATTACTTGGGGAAATAAGAAGAAGCAAATATAACTGTGTTTGTCTGAGTCTTTAGAGAAGCAGGCACCACAACTGGATTAAACATACAAAATAGAAGGGAAAATGTCTGTGTGAGAGAAAATGAAAAGGGAATCAAGGAAGGCTGAGAGTGCTGTCAAGCTAAAATACAGTCTGACCTCTAGCATGGGAGGTGGGGGGGAGTGGAAAAGGGGGGATAAAGTGTGAGTGTCCTGGTTAGCCTGGCAGACAAAGGAAGGCTCAGCATGGTACAGAGACATCCTCCAGCCAACGGCAGCCATCAGAGGAGTCCTATGCCTCCAGAACTGCCCTGCCTTACTATCCCTGTTGTACTAGGGCATTGGCTGGGCAGTGTGGCCAGAGTTAACCCTCGGCCACCTACACACTCTGTGTTTGGAGGATGGTGAAGCACATTCTGTGGCCACCACCATCACTTTTTGATAAACAAACTTGACATGTGTATTAAAAGGTTTAAAAAACAAGTTTACTCTTTTTAATTTAATAAGACTACCTCTTGAAATATATCCTAAGGAAATATCCTAAAATGGGGAACATAACTTGAGTTGTAAAGCTGTTCTTTAAAAATTTTTATAATAGTAAAAAATTTAAAGTTCAGCATCTCTTTCAATTAATCGTGTTGGTTTTAACCTCATCCATCTCACATATTTCCTTCAACTGCCTAACTCATAAGCCCTGTTTGAGTTTTGACCAAAATGATCAAAGTGATATTTTGAAAAACATATTGGTTAGCAGACCTTAGTCCTGCTGAGATTCACCGTGACTAGTATTCAAAGGAACGTTCAACATCTTAATTTGGGCATGGTTCCCAAGGTTGTATGTACATGTAAAATTTGTGCATGTAAAAATGTGCATTTAGAATTAGAGCACTTCATATACTTTACTGGGTGAATTTTAATATGAATAAAGGAGAAGAAATCAAAGACAGGGCTGCTCAACGTGAGAGGTTCTGCAACTCTAGGTGTCACAGTTCTCCTTCATGACTTAACTCTCAAACTCACAGTGACTACTATCCATTGACTCCAGGGTACAGAGACAAAGTAGCCAGGTAGACTCTCCTTGTGAAGGGCCAGAGGAACAAGATTGCTCTCTGCTTATGCCACTACCCAACCCACCTTTCTCTTCCCTTCATCCTTGTCCTCCCCTGCCCCACTTATCATGACTATTTTCTTCCTTCAACTTTATCCTCACCTCCCATCCTTCCCTTAGACCTGTCACTGTCACTGGGGCTGCCCATTCCAAATCGAATAAACAGATACCTACCACTACTATCTTCACCAGTCTTTCTTGGAACCTGTTAGTATCTAACTGTCCCCTGCTTTATCAGTTAAAAAAAGTTTTTTAACTATGATCCAGAAAATAGTTAGGTGACATTATTGGATTTTTTCCCACCAATAAACATATTATAAATGAAATCTTTCTTACTGTTTAAATTTATACTGCAATCTGTCACTTATTTGGTGCATCACATCTGCCCCTGGGATATGAAAAAATTGATTTGAATTCAAATGAACAAAATTTCATTCAGCCATGATATGTATATTCTGTGTCACCCATCAGGACAAAATACAATTCTGAATACAGATATCCAGCATTTGTAATTTTGGAATAAATGGCAACTTCGAACAACCAGTTCATGAATCAGGGTTCACATTCATTTGAGAGTGTGGTGGTAGGTTGCTAGCCCTGTTCTTAGCCCATGCGTCCAAGAAATAGCTATGGCTAACAAATATTAAGCTATTACTCGATGTCTGTTCATTCTTTCTTCCATACTCACAGAACCTTTATTTTATACTGAGTGGCAGTATGCCTAATCACAAGCAACCCGTCAGTCTTGGTACATGTATTCATGATTCTTTTTCCACTTTGCCAAACAATAAATATCCCAATCTCCCTTTGCAGCTAAGAATAACTGTGGGACCCAATTACGGAGGTATTTAAGAGGCTTACTTTCCTAAGAGAGATAGATGCAGCTGGCAGCACCACCCTTCCTCTTTTTTCCTTAATGCATGTATAGTGTACAGAGTTGTAGCAGCAACTCTAGATCATGAAGCAACAAACAAGAGGATGAAATGCCACCACATGGATGATGACAGAAGGTGGAGTCACTTCCTGAGATCAAAACCCCAAGATAAAATTGGGAATCTCAGAAAGGGCAGAACAGGTTCTGCCTGGAAGCAAGGGGTGTGAGAAGGAGAGGGAGGGGGTGGGGGCAGGGAGGAGAAATGACCCAAACAATGTATGCACATATGAATATATGAATAAAGAAAAAAAATGGGAGTCTCAGGAGTACTGAGGTCCTGGCAGTGTTAATTAGGCAGTAAAATAGAGAACCAATGAAAAAACAAGTACTAGGAATACTGAAGTGTATTGGGAGGCCTGGTAGGCTAGTATTAATTTGGAACAGAACCACGCTCTCAGTCAAATTTAGTAACAGTGTAAATTGCTGTAACTTTTTTTTGGAGAATAATTTGCAATATCTATCAGCATTTAAAATGAGCAGATTCTTTAAACTAGCAATTGCACTGCTGTGTAATAATCCCACAGAAAAACACAGGTGCAAAAAGATATATGTAAAAGGTTATTTATTGCAGCATTGCCTAAAGAGGCAAAAAATTAGAAGCAACCTAAATATAAAATTGGGAATAATAAATTAAAATGCATATACTCATACAATGTAATACTATGCAGCTATTCAAGAAAGAATAAAGCAGTATATTTGTAATGACATGGAAAGGTGTCCAGGAGATAGTCTTTTGGGAAAAAGAGAGCAATACATTATAGTTTGATCACGTCTTTATAAAAGGAAAAGAAATTGAAAATATAAGTTTAAAATGCTACCTGTAAATGTTAAATATATGTAGAAAGAAGTCTGAAGGAGAAGAGTCAAACAGATAAGATGGACACAGTTAGTATGTTTTCTAACAACTATTATTGTATAGCAATATTAACTAAAGGCAGACAGTAGGAATGTCTCAAGGCTGAGGTTCAGCAGGAGAGACTAGGGGATAGAAAACTGAAGCTTGATAGCTTAAATATTGTAAATAGTGCTGCCATAAACATATATCTCTACTATATGTTGACTTACATTCCTTAGGATATATGCTCAAGACTGGTATAGCAGAATTATATGGTAGTTCTATTTACAACCAATAATTAGCTAAGGAAAATGTTATACATATCTTTTGCAAGAAAATTGATGGAAATGAGATCATAATGTTTAGCGAGATAAGTCAAGCTCAGAAAGACAAATACCAAGTTTTTGCTCATATGTGAAACTTAGATCAGTAATAAAAATAATAGGGCTGGAGGGATGGCTCAAGTGATAGAGCACCTGCCTAGCAAGTGCAAAGCCCTGAATTCAAACCCCAGTACTGCCAAATAATAATAATAATAATAATAATATAACATGATTATGAAAAGGGGGCTTCTGTGGGGGGACCAGTAGGAATGGGAAAGGGGAAAAGAGAGGGTAATGGGAAGGTGAGTATGATCAAAGTACATTATAAATGTGTGAAAATAGCATAATGAAACCCACTGAAGACTGTTAAAAAGGGGGAGGAGGTACAGGGTTAAGAAAGAATAATATAGAAAGGGTGAATTTGGTCAAAATACAGTATATGCATATATACAAATATCACAATAAAATCCCTTTGCACAATTAATTTATGCTAATAAATTTTTTTAAAAGGAAAGAAAATGTCAGATTTGAAGTAGTTCTAAAGCAGCAAACCTTCTAGATAAGTTTTGGTAAGGAAAGCAAGTGAATGCCAATGCATAATAGAAAAGGAGAAAAGAGAGACATCAAGAAACTCGAAGTCAGTCAGGTGCCAGTGGTTCTTGCCTGTACTCCTAGCTACTTGGAAGGCTGAGAATGGGAGCATTATGGTTCAAGGCCAGCCTGGACAAACAGTTCACGAGACCCCTATATACAAAATAATGGGTTGGGGTTGTGACTCAAGTGGTAGAGAGCCTACTTTGCAAGTGTGAAGGCTTGAGTTCAAAATCCCCAATCCTATCAAAAAAAAAAAGACACTCAAGTCATTATCAAGATAGAGAAAGGGCTCAGGAAATGTCATCTGAATGTATGGAACACAGAGAAGATAAGGAAATTGTGTTGGGGAAGAAAAAAAGAAGCTCTGGGTTTGTTTCCCTGGAGCTGGAACAGATGTGAACATTGAAAAAGTCCAAGGAGGGAATTTCCCTGTTGTTGGCCAGAGGAGCAGTCCTGACATCACAGTCCTCTCTCAAATGTAAACTGCAGAAATACTTCTGAGCTTGAGGCTAGTTCCCTGTTCACCCCACTGGGGTCCATTCCATTTCCATTGGCTTTTCTGTTTCTCTCCCTGGCTACAAGACAGTGTGTCCTTGAAATTTGTTCCTGGGACCTCAGTCCCTAGACAACATATTTCATTTGAAAAGCTTCAAGAGATTTTATTACTAAGAAATTCAGAGTACAACAAATAACAAATGCTACTGATTATTTGTTGTTAGTCCATAAAATGAGCCTATTCCACCTTGAAAGTGGTGTTTTTGCATATTTTGATACTTCTCTTACATCTTGATTGTGAACTCAACCACCAAAGGCCAGTTCACAGTGGCTGCAGAACCCTTGAATGGAGAACTAACCCACAGACACACAGGGCCAGCTATATATCTTCCTTAAATATCTAGAAGTTAAATCAATGATTAAAAATAACCTCTGAATACTGACAGAATATTATCTTTGGCTGCAAAATACCGTGCATTTCCAATTATGAATTTGGGGGATATTTCATTTCTCAGAATTTTTATCAATACTATGTAAAATCAGTTTTTTAATCTTTTTTTTTTTGAAGTTTTAGCAAGGATTTATTTTAATACAAAAGGATAAAGTAGGGAGAAAGGGGGGGGAGGAGAAACACTTCCCATTCCCCACGCAGGAAATAGAAGTTAAGACTCCTCTGTTTTTTTTTTTAATCTTCGTAGGTAACAATCATCCCATTTTTGTTTTGTATTTTATTTCTTTATAAATGAAGTTTTATTTCTTTGTCTATATATACATATATATATATTACTGTCTTTTCTTTTTTCTTTTGAAAATGAATTTTTTTTCATTTGATTTGTAACATTTCATTATAAAGACACAAATCATTTCTTGAGTAGATTAAAATAATTTTCTAAGTTTTAATTTATCTTGCAGGTTTATCTCACATACAAGTTCTAAGATGTTTAATTAAATCCATCTTTTTGTTTATGTTATTTAGATTTGTGTATCATCTTTTGAAGGTTAACATTTCTAAAGAAAAGTATGGGTTTGAATCACAAGTATAAATGAAACAGATTGTATTGTCCCTCAACCTTTCCCAACTCTGTAAATGGCAGGTTCATCAGGTTACTGAGAGCAAAAAGCCTAGAGTCAAACTTGATATGTTTTCCCCACACCTCCAGCCTTTAGATTCACTTTGAAAACAGGTCTACAATCTGACCACTTCTCTCCAATGAGTACTATCTTTCTCAAAAGTTGTCATCCAGCAACCTTTTAACTTATTCCTTCCTCCTTACCCCTGGCAGTCTGTTCCCAACACAGCAACCAGGATCACTTTTAAAATGAAAATCAAATTATCCTACTCTTGTGCTCCAACTTCTGTGAGTTCCCATCTATTTAGAATAAAATCCAAAGTCATTACAGTGAACTACCAGACTGCAGGATCTGACACCAACATCTCCTTTCTTGCCCCCTTAGACCTCATCTCCCACAACTCCCATCTACACCCTGCTCCAGCCATCCAGGCCCCTATCTTAGTAGCCAAACACCAGAAGCACATTCCTTCCTCAGGATCGTTGCAAGCCTGTTCCCACTGCTAGAACTGCTCCTGTCACAGACAACCAAATGTCTCACTCCATCCAGGCTCTCTGCTCAATTGCCACTATTTCAAGTCGTCCCTGATCACTCTATTTCAAATAATACCTCACAGACACTGCCATCACTCTAATCGCCCACATCCCGTGTTATATTTCACTATAGCATTTATTATCACCAGCCCTATACATTTGTCTGTCTGTCCCCTCTGGAATAAAAACTCTTTTTGTTAGCATTACATTAATTGTACAAAGGGATTTCATTATATTTCCATCCATGCATATAGTGTGCTTTGACAAAATTCACCCCCTCTATTACTCTTTCTTACCCTCCCTCACCCTCTTTTTAAAGTATTTTAACAGGTTTTATTATTCTATTTTCATAGATGTATATGAAGTACTTCAATCATATTCTCTCTTCTCTCTCCTCTCCTCTCCCATCCCCTCCCCTCCCTTCCTTTCCCCTTCTCTCTCATACATACACACACCATACCCTCTCCTTTCACTGTCCTCCCTCCTGCTGGTTCCCACTGCAAGCAGTCTACCCATTTTATACTTGTGCAAGTCTTTTTTGCTGTAGTTTATTGGGTTTAGAGTCCACATATAAAAGAGGATTGTAATATTTGTCTTTCTTTTTCTGTCTTATTTTACTTAACATGATTTCCAGTTCCATCCATTTTCCTGCAATGACATAATTTCATTCTTCTTTATGGCTCACTAATGCTCCATTGTGTATTTATAACACATTAGCCATTCATCAGTTGATGGACATATGGCTGATTCCATAATATGGCTATTGCGAGTAGTGCTGCTATAATCATAGTGTGCTAGTATCTCTATCGTATGCTAGCTTATATTCCTTCAGATATAAACCCAGGAGTGGTAGAACAGGATCATCTGGTAGTTCTATTTGTAGTTTTTTGAGGAACCTCCATACTGCTTCTATAGCAGCTGCACTAATTTGCATTCCCACCAACAGTGGGTTCCTTTTCCCTGTACCCTCAACAGCATGTGTTTTTTATTTTCCTGATGATTGCCATTGTGGCTGGTAAGATGGAATCTCAATGTTGTTTTGATTTCCTTTATGGCCAAGGCTATTGATCGTTTCTTCATGTATTCATTGGTCATTTATACTTCTTTTGAGTGCTGTCTGTTTAACTCATTTGCCCACTAATTAATTGGATTGTTTGGTCTTTTGGTGTTTAATTTTTGGAGCTGTTTAACATTCTGGATATTAATCCTTTATATGATGAATAGCTAACAGATTTTCTCCCATTCTGTAGATCATTTCTTGATTCTGGAATTGTTTCCTTTGCTTTTCAGAAGCTTTTTAATTTTGCAATCCTACTTGTCAATTACTGCTCCTATTTCCTGAACAATTGGAGTCTAATTCAGAGAGGCATTACCTATGCCTTTATCTTCAAGTATTTTCCCTGTTTTCCTGTAGTAGTTACAGTTAGATCTTCTAATTGATTTTCATACAAAGTGAAAGGTAATGGTCTAGTTTCAGTCCTTATTTTGTGCCAGTACCATGCTTTGTTTTATTACTATGGCTCTCTAGGATAATCTGAAATCTGGTAATGTGATACCTCCAGCATTACTCTTTTTGCCTAGGATTGTTTTGGCTATTCAGAGTCTCTTGTATTTCCATCTGAATTTTAGGATTGAGTTTTCTTTTTCTGTGAAAAATAACATTGGAATTTTTATGGGAATTGCTTTAAATCTGTATGTTACTTTCAGTAGTATAGGTATTTTCACAATATTAATACTGCCAATCCAGGAACACGAGAGGTCTTTCCATCTTCTACTGTCTTCTTAATTTCTTTCTTCACTGTTGTGTAGTTTGCATTGCAAAGGTCTTTTACCTCCTTAGTTAGGTTTATTCCTTGGTGTTTAATATTGTTTGGCATTATTGTGAATGGGCTTGTTTTCCTGATTTCTTTCTCAGCCTTAGTGGTATATAGAAAAGCTACTGATTTTTGTATGTTGATTTTATATTCTGCTACTTTGCTGAAAGTGTTTATTATGTCTGGTGGACTCCTTATGGTGTTTTGAGTATAGGATCATATCATTTGAAAATATTACTTATTGCTCTGAGTAAGAATTCAAGCACTTTAGTGAATAATAGTGGAGAAAGTGGACACCCTGTCTCATTCTTAACTTTAAGGAAATGGTTTCAATTTTTCCTATTTAATATGATGTTGTCTATGGATTTATCTTATACAGACTTCATGATGTTGAGGTAAATTTCTTCTATTATTAGTTTCTTCAGGATTTTTATCATGAAGAGATGTTGAATTTTGTCAAAGGCTTTTTCTGCATCCATTGAGATGACCATGTGTTTTTTGTTCTTTGTTCTGTTTACTTGCTATATTGTGTTTGTTGATTTGCATTTGTTGAATCACCCTTGCATTCCTGGAAGGAAATCAATTGGATCATATATATGAGCTTTGTAATATGTTTTCAAATTCAGTTTGAATTTGAATTTAGAATTTTGCATCTATGTTCATCTCGAAACTGGTCTATAGTTTTCTTTTTTGTTGTTGTGTTCTTATCCGGTTTTGATATCAAAGTAATACTGGCTTTGTAGAATGAGTTTCTGTTTTATAGAATTGTTTGAAGAGCACTGGTGTTAGTTCTTTAAAGGTCTAGCAGAATTTAGTAGTGAATCCATTCAGTCCTGGGCTTTTCTTTATTGGGAGACTCTTTATTACTGCTTCAATTTCATTGATGTTATAGATCTGTTTAGGTGGTTTATATCCCCTTGGTTCAATTTTGGTAGATCATATGCATCTACCAAATGAAGTTTATTCTTTTCTTCTGTATTTTCCAGTTTGCTAGAATACAAGTTTTCAAAGTATTTGCTAATGGTCCTCTGAATTTCACTGGTATGTGTTGTGATGTCCCCTTTCCCAATCTCTAATTTTATTAACTTGATCTTCTACCTCTTTCTTTTGGTTAATTTGAGTTTATTAATCTGGTTATCTTTTCAAAGAACAAGCTTTTTGTTTTATTGATTTTTTTGGAATTGTCCTTTTTTTTCCTCTGATTTTATTAACAGATATTAATTGTACCAAGAAGATTCATTGTGATATTTCCATACATGTATATAATGTACTTTGATCAAATTCACCCCCTCTATTGCTCTTTCTAACCACTTATCCCCTTTTAAAACAATTTTAAAATGTTTTATTGTTCTAGTTTCCTGTGTATGAAGCACTTCAATCATATTCACCTTCCTCCTTCATCATTTTCTTTTACCCACCCTGCTTCCCACTAATTCCTCCCCCAAACAGTCTCTCTGTTTTATGCTCATGTGATTCTTTTTTCCCTTTTTTCTTTTTCTTTTTTTTTAAGTCTAGATTTTTTAAGTCTAGATTCCAAATGTGAGAAAGAACATATATTTCTCTTTCAAAGTCTGGTTTATTTCACTTTACATTATTCTTTTAGTCTCCATTTTGTTAATTTCTGCTCTGATCTTATTATTTCTTTCCACCTACTGCTTTTAGGTGTGGCTTGTTCTTGTTTTTCTAAGAGCTTGAGGTGCATCATTAGGTAATTTATTTTAGATAGCTCTTATTTTTTAATGAAGGCACTCATAGCTATAAACTTTCCTCTTACCACTGCCTTTGCTGTGCTATCCCAAATGTTCTGGTAACTTGTACTTGCATTTTCATTTGATTTGGGGAATATTTTTATTTTCCCCCTTATTTCTTCAATAACCCACTGATCATTCAAAAGTGAATTATTCAGTTTTCATGCATTTGAATATTTTCTGTAGTTTCTCTTATTAATTTTTAATCTTATTCCATTGTGATCTGATAAAATACAACAAATTATTTCCATTTTCTTGTATTTGTTAAGACTTGCTTTATGTACTAGCATATGATCTATTTCAGAGAAAGTTCTGTGGGCCGAGAAGAATGTATATTCTGCAGCTGTTGAGGGGAATGCTCTGTATGTCTGTTAATTTCATTTGATCAACAGTGTTATTTAATTCTGAAGTTTTCTTGTTGATTTTTTTTTTTTGGTCTAGATGACTTATCTATTGGTGAGAGTGGGGTAATAAAGATACCTGCTATTATTGTGTTGGAGACTATCTGTGCTTTTATGACCAGTAGTGCTTGCTTTGTGAAATTGGTATGCCAATATTTAATACATACATGTTTACAATTGTTATATCCTCCAAAAGAATTATTCCCTTTATCAATATAAAGTGACCTTTTTGTCTCCTCTGACAAATTTTGATAGCTACTTCTGCTTGCTTTGGAGCTCCATTTGCTTGGAAAATCTTTTGCCATCCTTTCACTTTAAGCCTGTGTTTGTCTTTACCAGTGAGTTGCATTTTTAGTAGGCAACAAATGGCTGATTTTGTTTTTTCATCAAATCCACCAAGTCTGTGTCTTTTGATTGGAGAATTGAGACTATCAACATTCAGAATTATTATATGCAGTAATTTCTGACATTTTGTTGGTTTTGTAACATTTGACTCTTCCTTACTCGTTTGCTTATCTACTCATCTATTGATATTTATTCTTTCCTGTGTTTTTATAGTTGCATTTCTCTTCTTCTTCTGGGTATAGAATTCCTTTAAGTATCTTCTGCAGTCCTGGTTTAGTGGTCATGAGTTGTTTTAACTTTTGTTTATCATGGAAGGTTTTAGTTCTTATTCAATAATGAAGGATAGCTTTGCTGGATATAGTAATCTAGATTGTCAGTTAATTTATTTTAGGACTTAAAATACATCACATCATGCCCTCCTTGATTTTAAAGTTTCTATTGAGAAATATACTGCTATTTTGATGGGTTTGAATTTATAGATGACTTGGTGCTTCTCTCTTGCAGTTTTCAATATTCTTTCCTTGTTCCGTTTGCCAAATGTGTAGCTATAATATGACATGAGGAAATTTTTTTCTGATCTTGTCTATTTGGAGTCATAAAAGCTTTCTGTCCTGGATGAGTATCACTTTCTCAACACATGGGAAAAGTTCTACTATTATCTTATCAAGTGTTTTCTATGCTTTTAGCTTGCACTTCTTCTTATTCCATGCCCGTGATTCATAAGTTTGGTCTTTTTATGGTGTCCCAGAGGTCATGCATGTTCTGTTCATAGTTCTTTAGTTTTTTTTTTAAATCTTCACCTGAATTTTATAATCTACCTACCTACATTGTCTTCAATCCCTAATAGTTTATCTTCAACTTGTTCCAGTCTAATGGAGAGACTTTCAACTGAGTTTTTATTTGCTGATAGGAATTTTCATTTCCAGAATTTTGATTTTATTTTTTTCAAAATAAAAGTTCTATATCTTTATTGAATTCCTCTTTCATGTCCTGCATTGTCTTTTTTTTCACTCAGCTCTTTGAGTTTTGTTGGAACTCATTCAGGTAGCTTATTCATGTTGGTTTAATCTCATTGATCATCCTTATAATCACTGTTTTTAATTCTTTGAAGCTTCACTATCATAAGTGTTTGTTACTGTGGAGTTGTTAACTTTTGGAGGAATTGTATTGCCTTGTTTTTTCATATTTCTTGTTTCTGCATTGGGATTTGTGTATCAGAGGCCAAGTCATTGGTTGGATGTTTTAATCACCTTTAGTTTTTCAGGTGAAATAGTCTCAGTGTTCAAGCAGGACAGTGAAGTGGCTATGTTGAAGTGCTATTTCTCACCATTGGACTGGGGGTATGGCTCAGAAGACAAGCATTCACCCACTCATGGTACTGGACCTGATCCCCAGCACTGCTCAGATAAAGGAAAATTAGCTAATGTCTGTTGTAGAAGAGTCAGTTGTCCACTTCTGGGCTGCTTTCTCTATAAAGGCTCCCCTTTTTTGTGTACTGGGGAGCCACTGCTGCCTGCAGAGAAATTTATGGCTTTTGGGCTGGGCAGATTTCTACTTACTCCACAAGTCCACAGTTTGTGTTCCCAGGGGCAGCAAGCATCGAAGCCTGTGGTAACCCCAGAATACATCAAAGAGTGAAGACAGCAAACAGAGCACTGAGTTCTGCACTTTCAGAGGGAGTCTGAAGGATCTAAATACTCTGCCTTCTGGTCTCAGCAATTATAGACCTCACCCAGCAGTTAATCTCCCTGTGGGAGGTAGGAAACTGTGAAAGTCATGTGATTCAGAGAGTCTGGATTCAGGGCCCTGAGTCCTGCCTGGCAGCAAACACACGATGGGATGCAGTTCCCATGGGTAGATTTCAGTGTTCTCAGTCCTTACGTAGCAGTTCACCTCCCTATTGGGAGGAGGAGGCTGTGAAATCACATGACTTGGAAGGCCTGAGCTCAGGGCCCTCAGACCCATCTGGCAGCAAATACATGCCTGGATGTAGTTCCCAGAGGTGGGCCTCAGTGCTTTCAGACCTGGCCCAGCAGTTCACCTTCCTGTGGAGAAGGGAAAATGCTGTAAAAATCACATAATTCAGAAGGCTTAGGCTCAGGGTTCTCAGTCTTACCTGGCAATCAACACATGTATCCAGCCATAGGTTCAGTGCTCAATATCCACTGTGACCTCAGGTGATGGGATATGATCCTTACCAGAAAGGATAGGGCCTCTGACCACTGCACCCTTAGCTGCTGGACTCCCTACTGCTTGAACTTTTCTAAAGAACCACATTGGAACTTTTCCTCTACATGATCACCTCTCATGGCTGTCTTCCACCCAGACACTATGGCAGGATGTCCCAGGACTCCCTGCACCATGATTGTTCTGTGTGTTCAAGCTCCCAGAGTGGTTCAGTCTCAAACAATACCATGATTATTCTGTGTATTCAAACTCCCAGAGTAGTTCAGTCTCAAACAATTATCTCTCAAGATGGCATCTTGCTATAGCTTTCAGAGATGAGGGGACCAACAGAATGTCTTTCTTCACCAAAGCTAGCCATCCACACTGAAGCAATCAGTCTCACCAAATCTCTGCACTAGGGTTAAGGTTTGTGGGTGGTATGGGCTTACCCTGCAGATAAAATTACCATTCTGTTGCCAGAATGGCATATAGGCCATATGGCTTACTTTGAAATTGTGTCTTTGGCTTTCCTTCCCCTCCCAGGGAACCAGGGACAGGGTTTGGAACTGTTTTCTGCTTTTCTCTGTTGCCTCTGCTTCTCCATACTTTTCTGCTTTCTTTCTTTCTTTCTTTTCTTTTCACCTCTTTCATGATACCCAATGCTCTTCCTCTTTCTCCCTTCAGAATGTAGTATCTCCTTTGTTACCTGGCTCTTCTCATTCATAGATTCATAATGGGGACACTTCTAATCTATCATCTTTCCCCCAAGAATATACATTTCTTATATTCTCTCTGGTGTTGTCAAAGCTACTGGGCTTCTGAAAAGCTCTTCTCTCCATAGCCATATGAGGAGCACTGACTATTTCTATTTCAGTTTCACTTCAATGAAATAAAAGCTCTTTAAAAACTTGGAATGTCGCTGGTACATGGATGGAATTGGAGAACATCATTCTGAGTGAGGTTAGCTTGGCCCAAAAGACCAAAAATCATATGTTCTCCCTCATATGTGGACATTAGATCAAGGGCAAACACAACAAGGGATTGGACTTTGAGCACATGATAAAAGCGAGAGCACACAAAGGAGAGATGAGGATAGGTAAGACACCTAAAAAACTAGCTAGCATTTGTTGCCCTTAACGCAGAGAAACTAAAGCAGATTCCTTAAAAGCAACTGAGGCCAAGAGGAAAAGGGGACCAGGAACTAGAGAAAAGGTTAGATCAAAAAGAATTAACCTAGAAGGTAACACCCACGCACAGGAAATTAATGTGAGTCAATGCCCTGTATAGCTATCCTTATCTCAACCAGCAAAAACCCTTGTTCCTTCCTATTATTGCTTATACTCTCTCTTCAACAAAATTAGAGATAAGGGCAAAATAGTTTCTGCCAGGTATTGAGGGGATGGGGGGAGAGGGAGGGGGCGGAGTGGGTGGTAAGGGAGGGGGTGGGGGCAGGGGGGAGAAATGACCCAAGCCTTGGATGCACATATGAATAATAAAACAATAAAAAAAAAACTTGGAATGTAACCTTAGCACCTACAATAAGGATTGGCACCTAGCAGATACTCAGTGAATATTTTTAATAAATGAAACTTTATGTTTGTCTTAGTCCTCTAAAACAGACCCCCAAAGGAAGTGTAAGTTGCAAATGATTTACTACAGAAATGGAAAAGGAGTGAGGGATGCAGCAAAGTCCCACTTCAGCCTAATCCTGAGGAGAGCTCTAGCCTTTATGTTCCAACTCAAAGTTAATGTCACCCAGAGGCAAGGGAGTGTTCATACTACCTCTCCAGTCAGTCACTGACCACCCTGGGGAATGTAAACTCCCAGGCACTCTTCTTTCAGCTCCCATAGCTCAGGAGAACTCTTCTAAAGAAGAAAGTAATTATCAGCCATTAGTAGTAAGACTATGTAAACTGGTAAGAGAAATCCAAGTTGCCCACTATAATACTGCATAAATATGTGAGTGTGGGAATGAGTGAGGGAAGGAAGGAAAGAAAGAAGTTTAAATATTTGTAGTTTTCATAGTGGAAACTGTCACACTAATGAAAGGCAGCTGTAATGAGTATTAGTTTGATAGAGAGTGCCAATCCATAACTTCCTCATCTGTGGGACCACACTGGGCTAAGTTTTCCTCTTCACCTTTGTTATAAAATAAGGTAGGAACTGGCTAATATTGTGCCATTGAATATTACTGCTGGGTACAGAATAGGACAGGACAATCAGCAGAGACTGCCAAGAGCAATTCTGCTCAAATTCTCAATCACATATATTATCAGTCAGAGATTCATTTGTACCAGTGGATTCCAGCTGAAGGGACATGTCAGCTGCATGGAAAGGAACTTTTTCTAACCGTGTCCTCAAATTCTGGAGTACCTCCTTAAGAAAGTATATCAAAATATTTAGTTAGGAATGAACAAATGTAATTTTCAAAATAGTCCCAAAGAAGTTAGCTATGAACCCCAACCTCATTCCAATGTTCCAAATCTTCTCCTTTAGAATTCTAATTCCCCTTGAAATAACCAGAACCTAAAGACTCTGGTTCATATAGTTTTGTGTGAGTCCTGCACATCATCATTTCAAAGCCTCCTAGGTTACTCTGGGTCAAAGCCAAGGTCACAAAATTGAGCTGAGTCTTTGAACCATTCCTACCAGTGGTGTATTATTTCAATAATATAGTCAAATTTTCTTCCTCTTCACACTAGGCAAAGACACCAAAGGAAGGAGAGGATTTCCCCTTAACTTTAAATTATAAAAATTTTAATTATACAGAAAAGTTGGAAGAATGAGTACTATAAACACACATATGCTTTCCTGTTAGATTCAGTAATTGCTAACATTTTTATGTCACCATATTTGCCTTATTTATATACATATATGCATACACACATGTATGCATAACAGACAAACACACACACACACACACACACACATATATTGCAAGCCATTTGAAAAAAGTTGCACACAGCATGATGCTTTGGTCTGAACACTTCAGTATGAATTTTCTAAAAATAAGAACTTTCTAGATAACCACATTACCAGCATCAAACTATATCTATCTGGGTCCAATCAGGAAGGAAAAAGCCTGCCATTATTTAAAGATACAATAGAAAGGCAACTATAAAGATGTAAGTAAAACTCTATTGAGTACACTAGAGCTCAGAGAGAGTCCCAAGGAAGGACTGACTTAGGAAAGAGGGTCAAACACAGCCAAGTTCAGACATCATGAGAAGTTGTGGAAGATGTAGTCACAGCCAATGGACTGTGAAGGCATTGGCTGGATTTCCAGGGCAAAGTCTCGTCTGCAGTGACAAAGCCTGAAAGAAACAACCCTCCTGGAGCTCTGAGAATCAAGGCTGGAGGACTACAAGGTCAGAACTCCTTTACAGGCATCAGGTCTGGAGCAAACAGTGTCATTATGGGGAGTCCCATCAATTTGGTCACAGGGAGTGGACTAGGCCTGCAAGGTCAAGAGACTGTGTCCTCTGGGCATGCAGCTGAGTCAGTGTACCACCAGATGTCCCCAGATGCATATGCACAGCTGACCAATTGGATACTGGAGCAGAAAAGAAAAAACACTTTCCAAAACCAGGAAGAGAAGCCACCTTCTTCTTGCAATGTCCTTCCTGCACCCTCTATTGGCCAAGTTTAGCATAGCCCTTACTATAGAGAAATGCATAAGGAGTCTAGTCCTTAGCTGTTGAGCAGTCCTGAAGAGTGACTTGGAGCTGAGGCAGTAAGTTGATAATTGATGCACACACAATAAAATAGTAAGTCCCTGAAAATGGCTAATTCAGTTCCTTTTCAAATTTTTCTAGTTGTCTCAAAGATACCTCATACAGTTTTATGGTGTTTTGTTTCAGTTTGGTTTGGTTTGGTTTGGTTTTTTAAGCAGGAGGCAATCATAGTTCTTTTGATTTAGAACAGTCCTTCCCAATGTTTTTATTTTAATAACATTGATCTTAGAAGAAATTAAATCACTTGTTTATAGATTGAGTCACTTTCTAGATTTGCCTGATTGTCTCTTGCTGGTGATATTTAATTTGTTTTCCTTTGAATTCCTTGCAAAGTGGTAGTTAGGTTTGATTAAAGTGAGGTAAAATGTGTCTTAATAAGAATACTTCATAAGTGACACTGCATCTCATAGCACATCATATTAGAGACACATAGTGTTACTTTCACAATTAAAACATGAAACTAACTCTCATGATTCTAGTAGTAACAGCCAGATGTCCCCACTGTGAAGGCATAGGCTTCCCTTTGCAACAAACAAGTAATCTGCAGGGTGTTGCTTTGACGCTATGAGAATATACTATTCCCCCAACAACCTTTCAACTAATGGTTTTAGAGTCCAATTGTCTTTGGAGGGGAGCACAAAATGGACATTTTCTAATTCAGTCTTTCCTTCTTTGTTTTTTAGTTGGCATTCTTCTGTAGAAAGCAGCTTTCCTTCACCAGCTGAAAATGAACTACACTTCTAAAAAAAAGAGAAATGCAAGAGTACCTACTAAATGCATGAGTAAAGGAAAAAAGAGTTTGGGGGAAGGAGAACCACTTTGGAGAAGAGCTCAGGAGTGGCAATATATCTAAGGATAACCAGAGAAGGCAGCTTCCTGTGAGACCTATGAGAAGGATACTGGGATGTTGAGGGAAACCAAGCTAAGTCATCTGTTTTCCATTCTGTGAGCAAGTCCTAGAGTGAGACCCTCCTGTTTATCACTCAATTATCTTTCCAGCCACCTTTGGCATATTGGCTGCAGATTATTGATGCTGACGTCAAGAAATGACTATACTTAATTTATAACCAATACAGAATGACTAAGGGGCTACAGGGCAAAGAGGCACACCCCCTGGGCTGCTGTGCATAAAGGCACATGGAAAATGTAATACACAAACAAAAATGAGACATTATTGGGTATTTTTGCTCTTATGGATATTCATTTCCTCAATAGTTTAATATTTGGTGGGAAAAAAGTTTTTAAGCTACCATCTCATTTAAAATTTGAGACCTTCAACTAAACCTAAGAATCTAACTCTAATTTAGAAGTTAACATATTTCCTCGATGCTGGGATAGCTTCTACATGATTACATGATTCAAATTTATATCTCAAGAGCTTCACCAAATACATTATCTAAATAGGAAATCAACATTGTGGCATGTGAAAGAGTATGAGACTAAGACTTAAGGCCTGAATTCTGGTACAAACCAGCTGTATAATCGTGGACAAGTCACTTACGCTCTCTCAGAATCAGCTTCCTCATCCCTAAAATGAGAGTAATAATTTCTCTGATGTTGAAGAAATCAGGCATGGATTTTTAGAAGCAGAAAAATCTGAGTTTGTAGCCTTAGCCTCCCTCATTCTTGATGTATCATTCTTAATAAATAAACTAAAATTCAGAAAGCTTCAATTTCCATTTGTTCGAAGATATCATTTCTGAAACTATTTTTTTTAAATATGGGAAATTCTTCATATGAACCAAAAGAGTTCATAAATATGATGTAGTTCATTCTCTCTCTCTCTCTTTTGGAAGTACTAGCTGGGATTTGAACTCAGGGCATTGTGCTCTGGAGCACATGCTTTACTACTTGAGTCATGCTCTAGCCCTAGTTCATTCATTTTAAATGAGTGAACATTTTAAAATAATAGAAAACTATATCCATAGGGTTTTCCCACCTTCTAAGACGAAGCACAGGCAGCCAGAGCACCAGGGTTAGTGAAACCACCTTACCCTTCAGAAGTTATAGCTTAATTCCTACACTTATGAGAAGAGAAGGATAAAACTTCTGTAGCCCAACAGGGGACAATGACACTCCTGTCTGGACCCCCGTGTTTTCTGGTCAAAATGATGTTGAGTTTTTCTTTCTCCGTGGCTTTTTGGATGTTTTCCAAAGGTATTGCTGTGATGCCCTTTTCCCCTTCTTTCACAAAGGTACATACAAACTTTCTTTGAATATAGCATGATATAACCTCTGATATCTAAACACACTGGTTCATATGTGACTGAAGTTACAATGGTAATACCCCATGGGCATTCCTAGGTCTTGTTTGCCAAAAGAAGAGAGATGGTAAAGCAACTCAAAGAAATCCAGCAGCACTTTAGTTACAAAGCAGCCAGTTCCCACACACAGTTTATAAAGCCAGGGTCACAGGTAATCCACATAAGGCACTCTAACTCTGACCTGGGGCCCAGGTTCAGAATAGACCCCAGGCACACCACCAAAACCTCCAATCAGCAGGGAGGCACAGAGCCCTCCTAACACATGAGAGATCTTAACTGCTTCAGATGAGGACCAAATACTTTATGGCATTTGTAATTTATTGCTGTGTGCTGAATTACTCCCAAACTCAGTGACTTAAAATAATAGAAGCATATCTTATTCTCAGTTTCTGTGGGTCATCTTAGCTGGGTGATTTCTGACTCTGGGTCTCTCAGGAGGCTGAATCCAGTTAACAACCATGGCTGTAGTCATTAGAAGGCTGGGCTTAGGCTGGAACACCCACTTCTTTCCCCAAAGCCACAGGAAATAGCACAAAGCAGCAATGGTTTGTATGACCTTTGTGAAGTCATCTTTGTCACCTTTGCTGCAGTACTCATTAGAATCAAATTATTGAATTCAATCCACATTCAAGGGGAGAAAAATTAACTCTACCTTTTAAAGGAAGAGTGTCAATATGGGGACTTTTTTAAAAATTGTGGCAAAAGGTACATAACATAAAGTTCACTATTTTACCTTTTTTAAGTACATGGTTCAGTGTTAAGTATTTACATAGTTGTGCAAAGGGTCTCCAGAACTTTTGCATCTTGCAAACTTTACATCCATTAAAAACTCCCCATTTCCCCACCAGCCACTTCATGGCAATCACCATTTTACTTTCTATTTCTATGAATTTGATTATTTTAGATACCTCATATATGTAGAATTGTACTGCATTTGTCTTTTTTGTGATTGGCTTATTTCACTTAACATAATGTCTTCAAAGTTCCATGTCCTAGCATGTGGCAGGATTTCTTTTGTTTTTAAAGCTGAACAATATTCCATTGTATGGAGGGGTAAATACACATGTATGAAAATATAATGACAAAACCCATTAAGGTTGTTCAATAACGAGGAGAGGAGGATAAGAAAGAGTAATAAAAAAGTGAATTTAATCAAAGTATATTATATGCATTATAGAAATATCACAATGAAACTCCTTTGTAAAATTAATATTTACTAATAAAAAAGAGAAATATTCCATTGTGTGTATATATACCACACTTGATTATGCATTCATTTGCTGGGCATTTGGATGGCTGCTATCTCTTGGCTGTTGTGAAGAGCACTGCATGAACATGAGTGTAGAAATTTCTGGATCATATGGCAATTTTGATTTTAATTTTTTGTGGAGGAATTCCAAGATGGCGGCTAGAGCCGGCGCAAAGAATCTCCACTTCACCTTAAACAGAGAACCAAGGAGGCCCCCGGGGCCGCCAGTGGCCGGCGCCCATACGGCTTGGGAAGACGCGGAGCGGTACCACGGTAGCCCCACAGACAAGCCTGGGCCAGAGCAGCATAGCCCCCTGGACAGACTGACCTCCACCCGGGAAAAAAAGAGAAACTGAGTACTAAGCAATCAGAACAGTTAAGACACGCTGGAAAGAGGGTGGGGCGCCCTGAGCGCTGAAGATCGGGGGAAGGGAAGCCTTCCCGGGACTGTAAATAAACGAGCCAGGCGGGCCGGAGAGGCTCTGGCGGGAGCGGGGCGCGCCCAGCAACCAGGAGCGGGACGCTTGTGAGAGGAGGGAAGACCCACTTCCCACGTGAACTGTAAATAAACACGCAGGCCTGACAACGCGGGGCAGTGTCACCTTTCCCAGTGCTTGGAAAGGGGAAAGCCTGTAGCAGAGGCCCCCCTCCCCCGCACAGGAGAACTCTGAGCAAACAAAGCCTGTGGGACCAGGTGAGTGCTAGCTCACCCCAGAGATCTGCATAAATAACGCCTCCAGCTACAGGCTGACAGCAGCAGGCAGGCAAGCCACAGTTGCAGATACCACTCTCAGAACTGTCTCTAGACGATTTTTTTCTTTTTCTCCCTACCTTTGATGAGAGAACAACCGAATTACACCTGCAAGCCGAAAAATTTACTGAAACTGTATTGCATTTGAACTGGGGACGCTTGGTGGGGCTTTTTTTTTTTTATCTTCTGTGTGTGTGTGAGTGTAGTTTTGTTCTACTTTATGCATCCCCTTTGATGAGACAACTACAGAACAACATCTGAGGCACCAACTCCAGGACTGGAGATTGAGACGGACATCCAAATTATTAAGACTGAAATTGCATTGCATATAAACTTGGAAGTTTTTTGGTTTTTTTTTTAATTTTCTATTTTCCATTTTATTTTAATTCATTTTTATATATAGATATTACTTTCATATACTTATTTTTTATTTTTTTTATCTTTGATTTTCAATCCTCTCTCTGTCTCTCTATTGTCTGTTCAGCTTACTGTCGATTAGCACACTAACACTCCCTGTTTATACCTTTGAAACTCTCTTGTCTGATACCTTGTTCTGCTTTCTCCCTCTTGTCTGTATATTTGTTTTCCCCTTTTCTTTAACTTCTTGCTTTCCATCTCAGCTCACTCTTCCATTCTCAATATTACCATTGTTATTATTACAAGCTAGAAAATACTTAATTACACACAGTACAGGGACAGTAACAACATCAAGGACAATGACAGGAAGACAGAAAAAACAAGGAAACCAGTTTCCCCACAGCAAAAAATTAGTACAGGAACCAGAGGGGAATGAAGAGAACAGAAATTCAGATCCAGACTCCAACAAAATGAAGATAAACTATGCCAAAGGACCCAATGAAGCCCACAAGAATAATTTAAAAGAAGACATACTACAAGTACTCAATGAGAATTTTATAGAGATGATACTGGATAGGGTCAACCAAAATGTACAGGAGACACTCAAGAAATTCCATGACAATAAAAATAGAGAATTTGAAAAAGCAAAAGAAGAAATAAAGGAAACCATAGAAGCACTGTATAAACACCAAAGTAAAAGAGAGAACACAATGAATAAATGGATAAATGAACTCAGGACAAAAATAGACAACAATAAAGAAGAAAACAGCCAGGATATGGAAAACCTCAGAAAAAAGAAAGAAACAACTGCAAAACAAAATGGAAGGCCAATCCAGCAGAATAGAACAAACAGAAGACAGAATCTCAGAACTTGAAGATGAAATGGTAATTAAAGGAAAAACCGAAGAACTATTAATTAAACAACTCAAGACCTGTGAAAAGAAAATGCAAGAACTCACTGACTCCATCAAAAGACCAAACTTGAGAATCATGGGCATCGAAGAAGGAGAAGAGGTGCAAGCGAAGGGAATGCGTAATATATTCAACAAAATAATAACGGAAAATTTCCCAAATCTAGAGAAAGATATTCCCATACAAATGCAAGAGGCCTCCAGGACACCAAACAGACCAGATCAAAATAGAACTACTCCACGACATATCATCATTAAAACAACAAGTTCAGAAACTAAGGAAAGAATATTGAAGGCTGTAAGAGAGAAAAAACAAGTAACATACAAAGGTAAACCCATCAAAATCACAGCAGACTTCTCAACAGAAACATTAAAAGCAAGAAGAGCGTGGGGTGAGATCTTCCGGGCACTGAATGAAAATAACTTCAACCCCAGGATACTCTACCCAGCAAAGCTATCATTCAAAATAGATGGAGCAATAAAAGTCTTCCATGATAAGCAGAAACTAAAACAATATGTGACCACAAAGCCACCATTACAAAAGATTCTGCAAGGGATCCTGCACACAGAAAGTGACACCCAACTTAACCATGAAAAGGCAGGCAGCACCAAACCACAGGATAAGAAAAAGCAAGACAGTAGAGAGTAACATCAAGTTAGGTACACACAATCAAACCTTCAAACAACTAAGATAACTAAATGGCAGGAATCACCACATACCTATCAGTACTAACACTTAATGTTAATGGACTTAATTCACCCATCAAAAGACACCGTTTGACAAAATGGATTAAAAAAGAAGATCCAACAATTTGTTGCTTACAGGAGACTCATCTCACCGACAGAAATAAGCATATGCTTAGGATGAAAGGCTGGAAGAAGATTTACCAAGCCAATGGCCCCCGAAAACAAGCAGGGGTAGCAATACTTATCTCTGACAAAGTAGACTTCAAACCTACATTGATCAAACGAGATAAAGAAGGACATTCCATACTAATAAAAGGGGAAATAGACCAAAAGGAAATAATAATCATCAATCTGTATGCACCCAATGTCAACGCACCCAATTTCATCAAACATACCCTGAAAGACCTAAAAGCATATATAAACGCCAACACAGTGGTTGTGGGAGACTTTAACACTCCATTATCATCAATAGATAGGTCATCCAAACAAAAACTCAATAAAGAAATCCAAGATCTAAAATATGCAATAGATTAAGTGGACCTAGTAGATGTCTACAGAACATTTCATCCAACCTCTACACAATATACATTCTTCTCAGCAGCCCATGGAACCTTCTCCAAAATAGATCATATCCTAGGGCACAAAGCAAGCCTCAGCAAATATAAGAAAATAGAAATAATACCATGCATACTATCTGACCACAATGCAGTAAAAGTAGAACTCAACAACAAAAGTAAAGACAAAAAACACGCAAACAGCTGGAAACTAAATAACTCATTACTTAATGAAGAATGGATCATCGATGCAATAAAAGAGGAAATTAAAATGTTCCTGGAAATCAATGAAAATGAAAACACAACCTACCGGAACCTATGGGACACAGCTAAGGCAGTCTTGAGAGGAAAGTTTATAGCCATGAGTGCATATATTAAAAAGATTGAAAGATCCCAAATCAATGACCTAATGATACATCTCAAACTCCTAGAAAAACAAGAACAAGCAAATCTCAAAACAAATAGAAGGAGAGAAATAATAAAAATAAGAGCTGAAATCAACGAAATAGAAACCAAAAAAACCATACAAAGAATTAATGAAACAAAAAGTTGGTTCTTTGAAAAAATAAACAAGATCGATAGACCCCTGGCAAACCTGACTAAAATGAGGAGAGAAAAAACCCAAATTAGTAGAATTAGGAATGCAAAAGGGGAGATAACAACAAACACCATGGAAGTCCAGGAAATCATCAGAGACTACTTTGAGAACCTATATTCAAATAAATTTGAAAATCTAAAAGAAACGGACAGATTTCTAGATACATATGATCATCCAAAACTGAACCAAGAGGAAATTAATCACCTGAATAGACATATAACACAAAATGAAATTGAAGCAGCAATCAAGAGTCTCCCCAAAAAGAAAAGTCCAGGACCTGATGGATTCTCTGCTGAATTCTATCAGACCTTTAAAGAAGAACTGATACCAACCCTCCTTAAACTGTTCCATGAAGTAGAAAGGGAAGGAAAACTGCCAAACACATTTTATGAAGCCAGTATTACACTTATCCCAAACCAGGCAAAGACACCTCCAAAATGGAGAACTATAGGCCAATCTCCTTAATGAACATTGATGCAAAAATCCTCAACAAAATAATGGCAAATCGAATTCAGCAACACATCAAAAAGATCATTCACCACGACCAGGTAGGCTTCATTCCAGGGATGCAGGGGTGGTTCAACATATGAAAATCAATAAACGTAATAAACCACATTAACAGAAGCAAAGACAAAAACCACTTGATCATCTCAATAGACGCAGAAAAAGCCTTTGATAAGATCCAACATCATTTCATGATAAAAGCTCTAAGAAAACTAGGAATAGAAGGAAAGTTCCTCAACATTATAAAAGCTATATATGACAAACCTACAGCCAGCATTATACTTAACAGAGAAAAACTGAAACCATTCCCTCTAAAATCAGGAACCAGACAAGGATGCCCACTATCTCCACTCCTATTCAACATAGTACTGGAATTCCTAGCCAGAGCAATTAGGCAAGAAGAAGGAATAAAAAGAATACAAATAGGTAAAGAAACTGTCAAAATATCCCTATTTGCAGATGACATGATCCTATACCTTAAAGACCCAAAAAACTCTACTCAGAAGCTTCTAGACATCATCAATAGCTATAGCAAGGTAGCAGGATATAAAATCAACATAGAAAAATCATTAGCATTTCTATACACTAACAATGAGCAAATGGAAAAAGAATGTATGAAAACAATTCCATTTACAATAGCCTCAAACAAAATCAAATACCTAGGTGTAAACCTAACAAAAGATGTGAAAGACCTCTACAAGGAAAACTATACACTTCTGAAGAAAGAGATTGAGGAAGACTATAGAAAGTGGAGAGATCTCCCATGCTCATGGATTGGTAGAATCAACATAGTAAAAATGTCGATACTCCCCAAAGTAATCTACATGTTTAATGCAATTCCCATCAAAATTCCAATGACATTCATTAAAGACATTGAAAAATCTACTGTGAAATTTATATGGAAACACAAGAGGCCACGAATAGCCAAGGCAATACTCAGTCAAAAGAACAATGCAGGAGGTATCACAATACCTGACTTCAAACTATATTACAAAGCAATAACAATAAAAACAGCATGGTACTGGCACAAAAACAGACATGAAGACCAGTGGAACAGAATAGAGGATCCAGATATGAAGCCACACAACTATGAGCAACTTATCTTTGACAAAGGAGCTAAAAATATACGATGGAGAAATAGCAGCCTCTTCAACAAAAACTGCTGGGAAAACTGGTTAGCAGTCTGCAAAAAACTGAAACTAGATCCATGTATATCACCCTATACCAAGATTATCTCAAAATGGATCAAGGATCTTAATATCAGACCCCAAACTCTTAAGTTGATACAAGAAAGAATAGGAAATACTCTGGAGTTAGTAGGTATAGGTAAGAACTTTCTCAATGAAACCCCAGCAGCACAGCAACTAAGAGATAGCATAGATAAATGGGACCTCATAAAACTAAAAAGCTTCGTTCATCAAAAGAAATGGTCTCTAAACTGAAAAGAACACCCACAGAGTGGGAGAAAATATTTGCCAACTATACATCAGACAAAGGACTGATAACCAGAATATACAGGGAACTTAAAAAACTAAATTCTCCCAAAACTAATGAACCAATAAAGAAATGGGCATGTGAACTAAACAGAACTTTCTCAAAAGAAGAAATTCAAATGGCCAGAAAACACATGAAAAAATGCTCACCATCTCTAGCAATAAAGGAAATGCAAATTAAAAGCACACTAAGATTCCACCTCACCCCTGTTAGAATAGCCATCATCAGCAACACCACCAACAACAGGTGTTGGCGAGGATGCGGGGAAAAAGGAGCCCTCTTACACTGTTGGTGGGAATGCAGACTAGTACAACCACTCTGGAAAAAAATTTGGAGGCTACTTAAAAAGCTGGACATCGATCTACCATTTGATCCAGCAATACCACTCTTGGGGATATACCCAAAAGACTGTTACTCCAGAGGCACCTGCACATCCATGTTTATTGCGGCACTATTCACAATAGCCAAGTTATGGAAACAGCCAAGATGCCCCACCACTGACAAATGGATTAAGAAAATGTGGTATCTATACACAATGGAATTCTATGCAGCCATGAAGAAGAACGAAATGTTATCATTCGCTGGTAAATGGATGGAACTGGAGAACATCATTCTGAGTGAGGTTAGCCTGGCCCAAAAGACCAAAAATCATATGTTCTCCCTCATATGTGGACATTAGATCAAGGGCAAACACAACAAGGGGATTGGACTATGAGCACATGATAAAAGCGAGAGCACATAAGGGAGGGGTGAGGATAGGTAAGACACCTAAAAAACCAGATAGCATTTGTTGCCCTTAATGCAGAGAAACTAAAGCAGATACCTTAAAGCAACTGAGGCCAATAGGAAAAGGGGAACAGGTACTAGAGAAAAGGTTAGATCAAAAAGAATTAACCTAGAAGGTAACACCCATGCACAGGAAATCAATGTGAGTCAATGCCCTGTATAGCTATCCTTATCTCAACCAGCAAAACCCCTTGTTCCTTCCTATTATTGCTTATACTCTCTCTACAACAAAATTAGAGATAAGGGCAAAATAGTTTCTGCTGGGTATTGAGGGGGGGAGCGGGAGGGGGTGGAGTGGGTGGTAAGGGAGGGGGTGGGGGCAGGGGGGAGAAATGAACCAAGCCTTGTATGCACATATGAATAATAAAAGAAAAATGAAAAAAAAAATTTTTTTTGTGGAACTCCCAGACTGTTTTCTATCATGGTTATACCCTTTTACATTCCTACTAACTGTGCACAAATATTTCAGCTTCTCCACATCCATCTTCGTTATTTTCTGGTTGGTTTTTTTTTAATAGTAGCTTCCCTAATGAATGTGATATAACCTCACTGTGATTTTGCTTTGCATTTCTCTACTGACTAATGATGTTCAGCATCTTTACATCTTTGGTAGTCATATGCATATCACCTTTAGTTGAAAGTCTATTCTAGTCCTTTGCCCATTTAATCGGGTTATTTTTGTTGTGGTGGTTGTTGTTGAGCTATGGAGGCATGTTTTTAAACCATCACACCTATCTTGCTGGTTATTATGAGAACTAAAATATTCATGAATACAGATCATATTATTTATCACATAGTAGTTATTCAAAAATATTACTTGGCCTTTCAAGGTTATTATGTTAAAAATGTTATGTTAATAATATTTGTAAGGCCACTTTAAAATTATAAATTACTATCCAAATGTAAGTTAATATTACAATTCTGCATGCAAAACATTTTAATATATCTCTCAGGTTTGCTACATTTAAATATATCTTTTCATATTTAGACTTCATTCTGGTTTTTAGCAGTAATCCCTTTTTTCCACTTTATTTCAAGTTTTATCAAAAAATAGCAGTCAAAATGAATGAATAAAAGCATAGAAACAGTAACTAATTTTACTAAAGCAAAGTCAGAATAATACCGATTTAAAAATAAAATACGAAGAAAAGCTGCACCAGATTACACTATTGAAAAATCCTTGGAGAACCAGAACTGCTGTTCCTTCAGAAAATATGAGTGATGTTGAAAGATTAATAACATTTGGATAACATTAATTACAGTGATGTTATAAACTCTGGTATTCCAGTTGCCATAACAACCCACTATATGTTGGTTTTCTAATGACATTTTGAACAAGTGCTCTGGCAAGCTGCATCAATTCAGAACTTAGATTGCTGTCACTCAGTGATTTTTAAATTGAATTGTTTTGTTCTTAAAGAGTCAGAATATGTTACTGTCTTCAAAAATATTCTCAAAATTATAGGGAAGAAATGATACACATTCCTATGCAATTACAGAGTACTCAAGAAAAAGAAATAGATTTTGTTTTTAATACAAAATTAACAGATTTTTATAGGAATAGAAGAAAAATGAGAAAGAAAGAGGAAAGCCTTTGTTCCCTCAGGGACTATCTTGACAATAAAATTCTTTCTAGAAGAGCTTACTTTTATTGGTTATTTTCTCTTCTCTCCCTTCTCTTTTTTCACTTCCCTCTTTCTTGCTTCTGATGAATTCTTAGAAGCCATGATTCTGATTACCATCTTGAAGAGAGGTGATGTCATTTCCTTCCCACAACCTCATCTCTTTTCCCTCTACTGACCAACTCACTTTCATCTTTCAAGCACTGCCCAAAGGATATAATGAAAGAAAGAGTACTGGCCACTAGCTTACATTTTAATATTTTAATATTCCCAGGAGAATAAGTTCAGTGCATATCATGCCACTGACAAGACACAAAACATAGTCGTAATAGGCATGCTTCTAAGTTCTTGTTCAGCCCACAGCCTGCTGTGCTCCTGCCGTTCATGGGGCACTGGTCCTCACCCCCACAAATATGAATCCTTGACTGAATCACAGGGGAGCACCAGGACTAACTCACACATAGCAAGTGAGCTGCACAACAATCTGTTCTTTCTTTCTCTCTCTCTCTCTCTCTCTCTCTCTCTCTCTCTCTCTCTCTCTCTCTCTCTCTCTCCCCCAAATCAAGCTAAGGTATCCTTTCAACACTGTCTCCTCTCCCCTTCTCTCTATTCTTAGAACTCCTTTTGCCCCACCGCCCCACCCAGATTTATCCAAAGGCTTAGATCCTGTTCTTGCTAAGCTTCCACTGTAGCCAGTTCCCCAGAGGCTTCTCAGGGACTAGCAAAGTAGACTAATCCACCAAGCCTAGGTCTGTTGACTCATAGTCACTGCAGGACCAGAAAGCAAGTAGCAAGGAATGAGATGATGTGACTCAGAATAACAACAGCTGTAATTAGCAAAGTCGAAGGCATTCAATTATTCCTTATCCAAGGTGAAGCAGTTGTGCTGACTCCTTTCCCTTCAAGCCTTTTCTGGCTGCTCCTCTTCACCTGGGAACAGGAAAGGGAGCAGCCAGTGCCTGTTATCTTGTTTGCCACCATGAAGTCACTGTACAACCTTCTCACCCCTACTCTGCCTGGAGACACTGACATGAATGGGTTTCATCCGTAGACTCCCTTGCTCTCTGACAATTGGAGCTTTCTGACAGAATACAAGAGAGGAAGAGGAGGAGACTGGGGTAGCTATGCCTCTGCTCTTTCCTGGAGGACTGCCCTGCAGGCATCTTGGCAGGATTCCCTCCATCTAGCTTCACTAACTGATCCCTCCCATGTCTTCTTTAGCCCAGGCGTTGTAACTGAATCCAGTTGTACTGCACTATACCTTACGAATTCCTTACATGCTGCCCACATCTTTGTAAATAGTCCCATTAGTAAGCCCACCTCAAATTACTACATCCATCTCCTGCTGGGATCCTGACTGAGAATGCCTAAGTGGTTTGGTCTACTTATATCCCCTTATTACCTAGGATGCCTTTGGGCTCCATCCTACCCCCTCCCACAAGGTCTACCATAAGCATTCCCATGTAACCCCAAGATTCTCCCTGCCTGAACAAAAAGAGAGATGATAGGAATAATGCTAACTGAGGTTTAGGGAAAGGGAAAGATAAGACTTGTTCACCACAGCCATTGAGGACCTTGTAGCCTCTGGACAGATGGAGTTCAGAGTTTACTGCTCTGAGCCCCTACTTGCTCAGAAAGGGTGTTCATGGAGCTCAAAAAACCTAACAGCAGAGTTCTAAAGCAAGTCAAGAGCTAGATTGGGTAGGAACAAAGCTCAAAACTCTATGGTGGATGGTCAACAACTCCTGGCCAGGTATCACCAAAAGGGACTGGCAGGAGGGCCAGCAGGAGGCCCTGGTTGGTGGGGAATGAGGTGAGGAGTGCAAGGCAGTGAATCAAGAAGCAAATAGACCAACCTTTCAGACAGGAATTTAAACACAGACTGCCAGAATTGGGAGGTGATTCAGAAGTCATACATTTAAGTCATATCACTTTTAGATGAACACAAACTGTAAATACAGTGGTGTGGCAGAATGAAGACAAATACCCAGAACATCTCACTTTTAGACCCATAAAAATCCAAGGAAATGTTGATGACATTCTTAATTTTTTAAATTGGAACAGACTCATATGAAAACAAAATGCTATGACCTTGATATTTGGACTTCAAATACACTTTCACCTAGTCATCAGAAAAAAAGAATATACATAACAGAAATAACACAGAATCAAACTTAAAATAACTAACAATATATAAGTTAAATTTGATATTGCTAAAAATTGACTGAAGAATCTTCTTGTGTTAGCAATTCTTAAAAACCACAATATCCTTTTAAAATAGTACCCTGTAGAAATAACACAAAAAAACCTGACAAAGGCAAAAATTGTACACTGAAAAATTTATTGACATAAAAAATTGACTAAAAACACTCTTGTCAAAAATTATACTTGAAGAACCTCCCCCAAGAAAATTAGACCTGGTAGCAAATGACCACAAAAGAAAATTCAGCGTTGCTGGAGCAAAAGTTGGAGAAGATTAATATGGACATAAAAGGTAATCTTTGAATAAAATCTAAATTATTTCAGTAAAATAAAATACTGAAAATTATTTGACTGCATAGTAAGAAATGTTAACAAAGAATTAACCCAAAAGAATTGTTTCCAGAAAATCATTTCTTGATATTCTCAGCAATATTAGAATATTTTTTCTTTTTTTTTTCCTTTGGGAGTTCTGGGGTTTGAACTCAGGGTCTTGCACTTGCACAAGTGGTAAACTGCTTGAACCACATCCCCAGTCCTTTCTGCTTTCAATTTTTTCTTTTTTGTTGTTTCTAAAGGGTCTCTCAGTTTTTAATCCTAGACCAGCTTTAGCCTGCAATTCTCCCACCTATGCGTCCAGCATAGCTGAGATTTACAAATGTGAGCCACTGGCTTATTTATTGAGATGGGGTCTCACTAACTTTTTGCCTGGCCATGAACTACAATCCTCCTGATCTCCACCTTTAGTACTTGAGATTTAAAGTGTAAGCTACCATACCACACCCAGCCTAATATTGGCATATTTCTGGTGAAAGTATTCATTTCCATTAGGACTGAGAGCCAAGTATCTTCTGGGGGTTTCTCAGGCATCCCTCATTCTTGGGGCTTCCAGTTTTAACTTTTTTTTTTTGGTGATATCAAGGCTTGAACTCAGTGCTTTTCTCTTGCTAGGCAGGTGTTCTACTACTTGAACCAAACCTCCAGCCTCCAGTTTTTCTCGCTATCATTTTTGAGGACATCTAAAAACTCCTGCTAAGGTCCTCACAACTTTCCTACACCATTATATCTACTTAGTGAGTGACCTAAGCTGATTGCTAAAATCAAAGTTTACAGGAAGTATGAAAGTTCAGAAAGCCTTCAAAGGGAGTTAGTTTAAAATCAACCTACTTGTCACCCTACACTTACTAGGATGGCCATAATAATAATAATAATAAAAACAAGAAAAAACCAATGTTGGCAAGGATGTAGAGAAACTGAAACTTTTATGCACTATTTGTGGGAGTGCAAAATGGTATAGACCTATAGAAAACTGTGTGGAGGTCTTCAAAAAATTAGAAATAAAACTATCATATGATCCAGAAATCTCACTTCAGTGATAGAGCAGCAGTAATGCACAACAGTTAAGAGATGGCAGCAGCTCAAATTTCCACATCAACAAAATGTGGAAATATACACACTATTCAGCCTTAAAAAGAAAGGAAATCCTAACACATGTTACAATGTGGTTGAACCTTGAGGTCATTATGCTAAATGAAATAAACCAGTTACAAAAAGACAGATGCTGTATGGTTCCATTTTATGAGGTACCTAACGTAATCAAATTCAGAGAAACAGAAAGTAGAATGGTGGTTTCCAGGGAGTGGCTGAAGTGGGGAAAGGAGGAATTTTTAAATTAATATAGTGTTTCAGTTTTGCAAAATGTGAAAGTTCTGGAAATCTGCTGTACAAGGATGCTTAACACTACTGAACTTTACACTTAAAAATGCAGAGTTCCCCCTTCCAGTCACACTTCCTCACCCCCTCTTCTCCCTCCCTTACTTAGACTCTTTCTGTGAAGAGGATCAGAGCCAGGCTGGGATGACCTCATGTGAGGTGGGTGACAGTGCAGGCATGAGGCAATAAGGAAACAAAGGCGTCATCTGAGCAGTTACACAGTCCAGCTTTAGAGCATCCTGGACATCACTAAGGAAGCAACACAAGCTCCCCGAGAGGAAGGACCTTTGGTCCACCCTCTTACGACAGTGCCATGCTCACAATCCACTTCCGTCTTTCTGTAACTCTCTGCTCTGCCTCTTCCCAGTTTAGATGCTCCCTCAACTTTTATTTCTTTTAAATTCTACTCTGGTTCTATAGTTTTCTGAGTTTCTCACAGTGGAAACTGCCAATGAGACATCATAGGTTGAATCAGTGAGCTGTCTCCCCTCCTGGGCAGAATTCCTATATTAGGCTCCCCATTAATAATATTAAATCTTCCAATCAGAGAGTGAGTTTTAAGGACAGGTTCTGTGTCTCACTAACTTTGTACCCCACCTCAAAGTTCTGCACACCAAAGGTATTTAGTATCAATAAATGGTGTGCCAGGTCTGTGGATTTAGTTACTATAGGTGGCTAAGATCTTCATATCTTAATATTTTTCAAGAATTAAAAGCAAGCAGAAAATACAAATAATAGTCAAACCTACTTTCAATAACTGTGTGCCTAACAATCCTCTAAGCCAAGTGAAAGCAAGGCTGACTATGTTCCAGTTTTTCAGTGCCTGTCTCCACCTACCGTATTCACTGGAAAGCAGCTCTTGCATTCCTTCTAAGAGTGAGCTTTCCAAGCAGCTCTTCTCCCAGGACAACCAAAGCTCCACAGGTGGCACTAGGATACACGTACATGTCCTCAGGCACCACTAGAGGGCAGACTAACATCTACTCCAAGGCACTTCCAAGCAAGGGCAAACAAGTCTTAAGGAAAAAATAACTATACTCATCATTTACCTCTTCGGTTTGTTTCCAAATGGAAAAATACATGCGGGCATGTCCAGATTTGCATTTCGTGTTCCCTTAATTAGTTATGTGATCTTTCTGCTCACCTTTCCTTTTGTTTTCTGTTTCCTCCTTTCAGATCTTTCTCCCTTGGATTGTAACAAATAAGCCTTCTTTTTCCTGTCAGAGGCTTAACCCACAAAAATAAATCAAGATGAAGTAACGCAAATAAACACTGCATAATTTAGTTGGTGAAGGTTTGACAGCTGAGGTTTCATTTGGAATGATTTTCAAACAAAGGATTTTTTTTTTAAAGACTTACTTTCCTAATCTTAGCCAGCTTGCCAAGACAGACATGGGGAAAGAGACTTGCAGAAAGAAGAAAACAAAGAAGAGCTGGTGGAGTAGTTCAAGTGATAAAGCGCCTGCCTAGCAAGAGTGAGGCCCTGAGTTCAAACCCCAGTGCCACCAGAAAAGAAAAAGAAGAAGAAGAAGAAAAGAGAAACTGGGGGTGGGGGTGGAGAGGAGTTAGGGATGAGGAAGGAAGAAAAGGCAGATGCTGAGAGGCTGGATGGTCACAGAAAAGATGCTGACCTGTGGGTACTATTGGGCACAGTGAGTTTATATAACCTTAGAGCTGCCATTCTACCCACTGCTCAGTTTCCTCATCCAGAAGAAGAGCAATGTGGACTAGATGCTCTTTAATCCACATACAAGCCTGTGCTAAATGAGAGAAAGCGTGGACTTCAAGTGCAGGGCAAGTGCATGTGGAGAATCTGAGAATGACAAACAGAAACAAGCAAACCAGCAAATACACTATGAAGCTGGAAGCTTCTTCTTGTCCACCTGGTTGTAAAATCCATATTCTCAGGTAGACGCCCTCTTTGACTATCTCCTCCTCACATGGTCAGGGCTCTCATACTGGGCTGCCTCTGTTCTACTCTTTGGCAAGTCCAGGGAAGGAAGGTATCATAGCTATAAGGCAAAAATAAAGAGAGTCAAAGTGTTGTGTGTGAGATGATCTGGGTGTGGGCTCTACAGGAGCTAAAAAACTAATAAAATTCTAACAAGAGCTTGCTCTAGTCTAGTTAGAGCAAAGGTTAAAAGAAGCACACACCCCTGGGGACCGAACTGCTTTTCTGCTGTGGTCAGTGTAAGCTCTGCTGCCTTAGTAAGAGTCGGCTTTTTATGACTACTTTTGGAAAAGGCCTCTATCTCAATTTTTACCAGCACAGTTGCAATTATTCTAACTTTATGTCAACCTAATAATCAACTAGGCTGTGGGTTCAAAGGTGTCACTGCTAACACTGTACTAGCCAGTTGATTACTACTCACAAAGTTTCAATTATTTTTATCTTGATATTTCTGAGTGTTCTCTCCAGATAATCACTTGCAAAGGATTTGGCTATTCCTTTAAACTGGTTCAATTTAAGCAGCTCTAGCTGGGCACCAGTGGCTCACTCCTGTAATCCTAGCTGCTCAGGAGGCAGAGATCAGGAGGATCATGGTTCAAAGCCAGCCCAGACAAATAGTTCCCAAGACCCTGTCTTGAAAAAAGATCCTTCACAAAAAAGAGCTGATGGAGTGGCTCAAGGTGTAGGCCCTGAGTTCAAACCTCAGCACCACAAAAAAAAAAAATTAAAATCAGCTGTATTACAGATGGGAACTATTGTTACTTTGCACATAACAAATGCATGTGAAGAATGCAGCATGAAATTGCAGAAATTTGCAATTTCAAACATCCAGCACTAGGCTGTGCTGCTAAATATTACATAATCAGTCTCAGTCTGAGTTCCACAATGCATACTTCTAGGCCTTGGAGATGCAGAATCTTTTGAGTAAGAGACTGGGAAATCTCCTGCATGTATTTCAGGCTAAGTTAGAAAACACCAATTAAGCCCTTTTTAATTAGTATTAAGTGTCCCAAACTCCCGCCACAGAAGAAACTACCCTTAAAATACAATTCCAATTCCTTCAGTGACTCACAGACCCTGTGAGAACAGGCTTTGGTCAGTTCTCCTAGCACTGTTTTCTCTCTTCCTTTTGCTGTTCTTCAAGCAAACGTCAGGACCTTTGGGTGAGCTTCCCCAAACCTTCCCCAGACCTTCAGGCCTGGATCCCTCCTCACCTCTTTTAGATGTCTATTAACTTGTCACCTCTTCAGAGCCTTTTCCTCACCCTCTGTCCTCAGGCCTGCCAGTGGTGGTTGGGAGAAAGCAGGCCTGGGTTACTAGAAAAAGATGGATTATTGTAGACTCTTCTGTAGTCACAAAGCAGAGGTATAGTATATGTTTGCTGAATAAATTAATGAATAAACTTAAGTAAATCTAGGTGCAAATTGGGAAAATATTAAAGTATTAAATGGTGCAAACTGGAGCCCTAACTGTATTATTTTGATTATTCAATGGATTTTTAACTATGCTTTCCATATACAGTTGTTACTGAACAAGCCCTGCTTTGCCCACTGTGCAGCATTCAATCACCAAAATGATAAATTTTGCAAAAGAGGTTATTCACAAGGCAGCCACGTGTGGAGCAAGTCTCAAATCTGCCTCTCTAACCATAAGGTGTAGCAATATTTATGGGTTAAAGAAGAAGGGAAAATGAAGGTGTGAAGAAAAGTGATTGGAGATGAAGTGATCAGTCAGTAGTTGCAGGTGCATAGGCAATGGTCATGGTTCTTCACAGGACATATATTCAGAAAACAGCAGTGTTAGCATGAGCTGAAGATAGAATTTTTGGTCCCCTGATACCAAAAGGTTATTCATCAGATACCTGTGATCCAAAAGAAGAGTCTGTGGTTTCAACAAAAGTGGCCTGCAAGTCCATGAAAAGTAGCCTCAGCAACTGTTATCATCATGACCATCAGAGGTGTTATCTATAGCAAAGCTAGTGGGAAATTCATAATATATTGGCCATCTGCAGCCTCCAAAATTAGTGATTTTTAAAATCAATTAAATCTAAGTAACAAATAAAACTAGAGGGCTTATTCAGGTTTTCCATGAGTTTCACAGTCACACACTGACTAACAATGTTTTAGTCAACTATGGACAACAGTGGTCCTATAAGATTATATAACCTAATAACATTGTAGTCACCTTAGTTTGTGTAAATTCACACTATGGTGTTTGTACAACAATGAAATCACCTAAGAATGTACCCCCGTCATAAAGTTTTGCATCACTCTACACTCAGCTTTCTCACAGGCTACCTTTCTCTTGTCTCCTAGAAATGACTTCCAAAATAGGGTTTTGGGAAGAAACAAACTCTTATAAAAAGTCACTTTAAATTTTTCAGAATGTATACATATTTCCTCTGAATATTTTAATTATTAAATCTATAATAACTTTGATATTAATATAGACTTAAGAAAGCAAATTTTAACAAAAATATTCTAGCACTGTCTGACCCTGGAAGCCTTAACACATTCCTCTTCCCTAGAGTTGATGACATGTACTCCACCCTCGTCAGCCCTGCTGACCCAGTGGTCCAGATAATACCTACATGGGTTGCATCAGATGGGCTCCCTTAGTCTCTCTTATTTGGGTTTTGGCCAATGGAAAGTATCACTAGAAGACAGGAGAATGAGAGAAAAAGAGGAAGGGTTATTTTCCCCCTGTTCCCTCTCTCTAGGTGTGCAGTGGCTGCTTTCCTCCACCAAAGGACCTAGTTGAGTCAGGTGGCTTTCTGTTAAACTAGACCTCTCTAGGTTCTAGGAGCTGCTACCTTCTCTTATAGATCTGAAGTTGTTAATAGCTCCCTACAATTGCTAGCTCCAGATTGCTTCCCTTAACCCTGCCCACACCTTGTAAACAGCCCCTTCGTTAATCTTCATTCAGTTATTCCTTTTGATTGAGCAATATATATGTCAATCACCTGAACTCAGTTTAATGAAGAGAGTAGTGTTGTTTCTTTCTAATGATAAGTAGAACTAAAGTTTCTTAAGTAAGTACATTTCTTTAGGCTTTTAATAATGCTGCAACAGCCAGCACTTCTAGAAAGTCTTAGTATTCGACAGGTCTCTACTAAGAGGGTATTGGCTTTTATTTTCTTTCAGAATATAATTTTAAGCATGTGGAGCTTTAAAAAAACAATCAGCTACTAAATATTCTTCAAAATGACTCTGCCACAACACCTGTCACCCTATTTATTCTCAACACCCCATGAGCGACACTGCTTTAGGCAAGGCTGGTTGTGTGAACATTTAAACAACAAATATCAGCAACTGGGAAGTCCATAAATAGCAGCAGGGAGGACAAACAGGATGACTCAGTAAGTCCTCTGAGTCAGACTACCAGGGACTGGCCTTCCTTCTTAATTATGGGGCACTAAACCCATCATCTCTGAAGTCATCTCTGAGCCTCATTGAAGCAATATCATGCATCTAGTTTCCTTTGAAGATGTGCAATCTTCCTCCTCCAAACTACCATTAGAAATGACAGTGCCTGGGCTGAGAAGGCTCCTGTAAGTTAACAGTCTACATGCTCAGCAATTAGCCCCTTTCTCTGACAGACTAGTTCACACTGTTAGCTGACTCTTGTCCTGCTTTGAGCAGGACTGTGGAACTAGACACCCCATTTCAGCTCACTGCATTTATCTCCTCTATCGCAAAGGTAATAAAACCTAGGTATAGGGTTATCATGAAGATTAAAATCAATTTGGACAACTACATGACATTCTGAAAAGGAAACTGTAGAAACAGGAGAAAAAAAAAGATCAGTTCAGGGATGAATAAATGGAGCACAGAATATTTTTAGGGCAGTGAAACTATTCTATATGATTCTGTAATGGTAGATATGTGACCTGTTACATCTATCAAAGTCCACAGAACTGTACAACAGAATAAGCTCTAATATAGACTATGAAGTTTATCTAGTAACAATGTATCAATATTGGTTCATCAATTGTAAGAACTATACCACAAGGGAAATGTTAATAGGAAGAAGGAAAGGAGAGGATAAATATATAGGAACCCTCTATACTTTCTTGGCAATTTTTCTATAAACCTAAAACTTCTCTGGAAAATAAACTCTTTTTTTTATTGTTGTGCAGGGAGTACATTGTGACAGTTACAAAAGTTATTATAATATATCATACTTGAATTCACCCCCCTCCCTCATTCTCCTTTATCCTTCCTCCCCCCATTTGAGAAATAGTTTCAACAGGTGTATTTTTTCCATTTACATGCATGTGTACACTGTATTTGTACTATATTCACCCTCCCACACCCTTTCCCCATCTCATTCCTCCTCCACTGGTACTAACTCCTCAGACAGGACCTGTTCTGCCCTCCTGATCTCTGATTTTGTAAAAGAAAAAAAAAGTATTATTTTTGTTTGTTTAAGATAGCTATACAGGGAGTTCCCTTGTGACATTTTCGTGTATATATGTATTGTAAGCCAAATTGATTCATCTCCTTTATTTTTCTCCTTTTTAACTTAGTCCCCTTCTTATGGTATTTTCAACAGGTTTAAAATTGCTTATGTTCATTCTTGTATAGGAAGTACATCAACCATATTCACCTTAACTTCCTTATTTTACCCTTCCTCTCTCATGTTTGACCTCCCCTTATCATGATCTATTTTTCACAATATTGTTTGTATTTTTATTAGGTCTATATTCCACATATGAGAGAAAACATGTGGCCTTTGGCCTTCTGAACCTGACTAACTTTACTTAAGATAATGTACTCCAGCAGTTCCTCCATTTACCTGCAAACAACAAAATCTCATTCTTCTCTGTGGCTGAGTAAAATTCCATTATATATAAATATCACATTTTCAATCCATTCATCAGTTGTGGGGTACCTTGGATGGTTCCATAGCTTGGCTATTGTGAATAATGCTGCAATAAAAATGGGTGTGTAGGTGCCTTTATTGTAATCTGACTTACATTCCTTGGGTATATTCCTAGGAGTAGTATTGCTGCATCATATAGCAGTTCTATTTTTAGTTTTCAGAGGAGCCTCCATATTGTTTTCCATAATGGTTGAAAAAAAAATAACAGTTTGTATAAGAAGTATGGAAGTGCTTTTTAAACAAAAAATTAAATGAAGGCATAGCACCTAACCGAACTTTAAGAACAAAATTTTGAAAGTTCATTCAGAAGTTTGCTGATTGTGTTCTACATCACTGAGAAAAGGCCCAAGTTCTGCCTTTTTTTATAACAGATTACAAATGTATTAAGTGAGTTCGTTTTTCATCACTACCAAGTTATGTCCTAATTATCTGTCTTTGTGCCTTCGAAGTTAGTCAAGACATCTGAAAAGTTTTCTACAAAACCGAAGTCAAGACACAAAGATTCTACCTTCACAATAACTACTGCCTCTTTAAAACTTCCCAGGAAGGGTTAGCATGAAATATCCCTCAGCATTTTTCCTATTAATTCCTATTAATTCTCTGCCACCTCACTCCCACTCTGCCCAATATTCAGCAGTTATGTTTGATTAAGGTGGCTTTTTTCAGAGGTGAAAAAGCAATAAGAAGATTTAGGTCAAGATTAAAGTCAGTTAGGTTGAAGAGGAAAGTCTTCCCTCTTTTTAAACCAGAGAATGTCTGAAATAGAGAAGCTTCTTACAGTATATTGCTGAGGACTGGGCTGTGGAAGGGAGGCCATTGCTACATCCTTTCAATTATCTTTTTTGATGGGTGCCATAACCCTATAATGGTTTGTAAGTTACAGGGACAGAAAGAGGAGCAATGGGATCAGAAATGAGCTGTAGTCACACAGTAATGACAAAATAGGGATTCATATTGAAGACAGAGGGAGCTGGAGGCTCAGTCCTCCAGTCTTGCCAAGTGAGATTAACCAGCTAATTTTAGCCATTTTATTCAATAATGGTTGTCAACTGCATTCCTCCTGGATAATGTATGTACTTTTCACAAGAATCTTCAAAGCTCTTGATAAAGACTTAGAGTGTTTCCTGCACCATGGTTGTTTGAACTGTGTACTAAGAGGTACTAATTAACTATGACAAAAATAAGTTCTGTAGTCAAACCCTAGGAAGCACTGGACATGATGGGCCCCTTTGTGAGCAGTTATAAGCACACTCACATGTTAAAGGCTCTGGGAAGCCTGATATTAAGAAAATTACTTAGCCTCATTTAACACCAACATTCCCCAAATTTATTTGAGCATTGAGCTCTTTGCACCATATGTTTGTTAATACCAGCATGGGAAAAATTGACTTCATAAAAGAAGTCCAGAATGGTGGAAGTTATACCACCCTGACATGATTCTAGAAGATCTATTTTGAGAGAGTGATCTCATGTCAGTAGCTTTCCAACCTATCCATAGGTGAATATGGCTTGCTGTCCATGTGATGATAATAAACACATTGTCTACTTACTATGCTCACAGTTCTCCTACAACTCCACTTTAAGTCCTGTTATCATCAATTAGGTATTAAAAGGATTCTTAGGGGGGCCAGGCATGGTGGTACATGCCTACTAAGGAGACAGAGGTAGGAGGAGGCAAGAGGATCGCAGTTTGAGCTCCTTCCCAACAAAAGCATGAGTCTATCTGAGGAGCAAACTAAAAGCAAAAGGGCTGAGGATGTAGCTTAAGTAGTAGAGGACTTGCTCAGCAAACAAGAGGCCTTGAATTCAAACCCCAGTACTGCCAAAAACAAAAACAAAAAAGACTTCAGCAAAGAAGCATGTAGAGGTTAGTTCTAGATTCTGAGATACTATCATAAACTGGAAAACAAAGAGAGTCTGATGCAAGAAAATGAAGAAAAACAAGCTGTGAATTTGACCTCTCTTGCCTCCCTCCCACTCACTATCTGAATATGTAGACAGAAACATCTATGTATTTAGAGATCAACACCCCTAATGAGTGGTACTTGGAATTTAAGCCACTTTGAATACTAATAAGATACACAGCATTTTCACATAGAAGGAGGGAAAAACAGACCATGAGAAAGATATCTTTGCTACATATAATTGTAAGTGAATGTGGAAGCTTAGCTCTTTGGATTCTAACACTTGAGGCCACTTTTCAAAACCACTTCCAATTTCAGGGCACAGAATGTCTTAGCCACACCCAAAAGGTTTAGCTAAAGAATGTGACTAAAACAGGAAAGCAGCCATTGGGTTTGCCACAGAGGTTGAGAGTATGTCCTGTCTGGGGACATTCACGCCCCTACATTGTGGGCCCTGCAGCTGTCCACTCTTGGTGCTAGCTTTCCGGGGGAGCAGAGCAAGGAGGGCGCCTGCTATGAGCAGAATGAGGCTGGGTTGCCACTCCCTCGGAGTCTAAATGAGGATGAAGAATTTCTGAAGCAGCAAGGCCAAAACCCATCTTAGAATAGAAGCGGAAGGAACCAGGATTTTTTAAGTTTCTTCCATAGCAATGAAGATAACTACACTGTTTCTAAGGAGGCCTTCAACTCCCTGGAGAACTTTGGTTTCAAAATGGACTTTCTTGCCCTAAAAGGCATCCAATGACACTGGTTGTGAGTGTTAAGTTTGAATACAGAGAATATTAAGCTAAGTCATAAGCATAATTGCCACAAGAGACATCTCAGAAGTCAGAGATGTGTCAAAAGAACACCAAGGTACCCAGGAAAGGACTGCCCAAATGCAAAGATCATCCTGCACAGTGATTAGGACCACAGGCTGGATATGAGATAGACAAGCTGGAATCTCACCTCACAACTTATTACTAATTGTGTAATATTGGGCAACTTAATGAAATTTATTGAGCCTTAGTTTACTTAACTGGAAAATGAGACTGAGAATCTTTTAATCACATTGGTGTTAAATGCAATAGTACATATATTTAGCCTTACACCTGGCACATATTAAATGCTCAATATATTGTAGCTACTCTAAGGGTCAAATTTCTCTCCAGGGTTAGGTTAGGACATAAGAGGACAATAGACAAGCTGATAGGAGAAGTGATGAAGAAAAAGGCAAAGTTTAACTTTCCTATGACTTGATGGAATGTCCATGGGGGACTGAGAGTGTAGCTCAGTGGTAGAGCACTTACCTTGTATGTGCAAGGCCCTTGGCTCAATCCCTAGCACTGCCAAAAAAAAAAAAATGTCCCTGGAAAAAAACAACTGTAGCAGGTAAATTGAACTGATCTCCTGCCCCAAAATCTGAGTGGACATTTATGTCCTCAGCATGATATTGAACTGATAGGACTAGCAGGTATCAAGGAAATATTAAGATGGGTAGGATCAAATTTGGGGTGGATATTTTTATTAGTGTATATTAATTATACAAATGGTTTCAGTGTGATATATCCCTACATGTAAACAATGTGCTTTAATCAAATTCACTCCCTCTGTTACCCTTTCTTATCTCCCTCCCCATTAATTTACAATTTTAATGGGTTTCATTATTCTATTTTTGTACCTGCATATAAAGTACTTCAATAATATTCACACACACCCTCATTGCCCTCTCCTTTTGTCCTCACTTGCTCCTGCTGGTTTCTCCTTCCCCCACCAACTAGTCATCCTTTTACATTCTTTTTCTTTAGGTCTATATTCCACAGATGAAAGAAAACATGCAATACTTTTTTTCTGCATAGATTCTACTTTACTTGACATCATCATCTCCAGTTCCAACCATTTTCCTGCAAACGACATGATTTCATTCTTCTTTATGGTTGACTAATACTCCATATGTGTGTGTATATTTATATAACATATATACACATATATCATTTTCTTCATTCATTCATGTATTGATGGGCACCTATGCTAATTCCATAGCTTGGCTATTGTGAGCGGTGCTACTATAAGCCTGGGTGTTCAGGTATCTCTGTTGCATGCTGACTTTAATTCCTTCAGAAATATGCCCAAGAGTGGTACTGCAGAATCATGTGATAGTTATAGTTATAGTTTTGGGAGGAACTTCCATATTTATTTCCATAGTGGCTGCACTAATTTTCAGTCCCACCAATATTGATAAGGGTTCCTTTTCCCCCTGCGTCTTCACCAGCATTTGTTATTGCTTGTTTTCTTGATTATAGTCATTCTGAGTGGGGTGAGATGGAATCTCAGTGTCATTTTGATTTGCATTTCCTTTATGGGTAAAGATGTTGAACATCTCTTCATGTATTTATTTGCTATTTGCACTTATTTGAGAACTTTCTGTTCAATTCATTAGCCCATTTATTAATTGTATTATTTGTCCTTTTGGTGTTTAATTTTTTGAGCTCTTTATATGTTATATAAAGATATCAATCCCTTGTCCAATGAATAGCTGGCAAAGATTTTTTTCCCATTCTATAGGTTGTATTTGGAGCGGGTATTTTACTTTGCAAAAATTGATTGGGTTTTGGAGAAGAGTGACAAACTGATTTCTGCCACAAAATGAGTATCTTTTGATCAATCTTTACACTATAGTTTTAAATAAGTTTTTGGCAGTTTTCAGTTTCTACAATGTGTTCCTGGAAACAGGATTAGAACAAAAAGGATGAAGCCAAACTTCAAGCCCCTTCTTTTTATGTATGCTACACTACTTAACTATAAAAAGAGACAAGGATCCCTTTGTAAGCAGAGTTGTCCCTAACTTCCCAGTTCTCTCCATTCTTGTCTCATGGAGAACCCCACTGCAGCATGTTCAGCCTGAAGGAAAGAAAGGAAAAGCTCAAGGATATTTTTATAAAGCACAATTATAAGATCAATGGAATGATTTTGAATGTACTTGCTTGCTAATGGGAATTTTTATGAGACAGAAATAAAAGAGAAATTAGTTCAAATTTCCCTAGACAGATGTTTTAAAGAAATCTGAGCTTTCTAAAATGCTACAAAAAAGCTTTTCTGAATTGTAAAAAGGAAGCAAAATTGTTGCTAGTTAAATGCTTAATGTTTATTATTATCAATATATTAGTTTTAGAGCAAAATTTATGCCACAGTGGAGTTACATTTTCATGTAGTACTATGAGCACATTTCATCAATCATTAGCGTCCCTGGTGTAATCAAAATAACAATACATTAGGCCTATCCCATAGAAGCAAAAGAACAATTTTACTATTTTTATTATTGTTTTAGGATCTTATATTGCCATGTCTTTTTTTGAACTGTACTGTTGGTTAGGTGCCAAATACCCTGACCAAGAATACAATCTTTATTTACTACCTTATTCCTAGGGAAATAAACACTCTCACTGAACCTGTTATGACTCAGTTTCTAAGAGAACATGACCTTAGAGAGGACATTTCCATATATTCAAGAAAATGAAAGCTCACTGAGTTATATCAGCTATTTGTAAAAAGGGTCCCACCACAATCTGATAAATGAGAACAAAATAAAAATTAGAGTGTTTACTAATTTGTATAAACAAAGTACTGTCAGCTTAATAAATCAGGACAAAATAGGGAGGTACCTATTATTATCCAGAGATTAAAAAAAAATGTGTTTAAAAAATGTGATTCTTTATCAAGTCTGGCCACCAACATGATAAGACATAGAGAATTTGGAATCCCAGAACTATAGGAAGTGGGGGGTGGGGTGCACTTTTAGGGTTTGTATGTGAAATGTCCCCTACAGGCTCCTCTATTGAATGCCTGGTCCCAGCTTGTGGCTCTATTTTGGGTGCGGGGGAGTTTGGGCCTAGTTGGAGGAAGGAGGTCACAGGGAGCATGTTTTTGAAGATTATACCTCTGCTTCCTGACCTGGCTACCATAAGATGAACCTCTTCTGCCACATCCTTCAGGTGTCTTGATGTATTGCCTCACTACAGATCCAGAAACACAGAGCCAGACCACTATGGACTGAACTCTCTGAAACGGTGAGCAAAAATAAATCTTTCCTCACTTAAATTGTTTTTCTTAGGTATTTGGCCATAGTGTCACAAAGGTAGCTAACAAAGACACAAAATAATGAGAAACTTTATTAAGTTTCAGCTCATTATTGAATGAAATATTTCCTATAGTATTTTCTGCCTTTGCTAGTTTAGTCACATATTCTATTTTCAACTCAAGATCTTAGCATTTCATATTAATTTAGGAAAATCACACACTAAGAAACATTTACTTATATATTCCAAAACATTCAGATTCAGTAGTTTAAAAGGACTGAGGGTGTGGTTCAAGTGATAGAGCATCTGCCTGGCAAACACAAGACCCTGAGTTCAAACCCCAGTACTTCCAAAATAAATAAATATTAAAAGCTAAGATGTGTGAGACCTTCCACACCCATATAAGAAAGTGATGCTCTCTGCAATTAAAATTTTTCTAATTTGATGTGAGGAATTAAACACGTCAGTGTTTTGTAGTGTCAGGAAAGGTGAACCCCAATTTTCAAGTAGTATAACACCTAAGATGTTAGATGTCATCTGTCTCATATCAAATTCCACAAACCCAACTCAATTAACTTAGGAAAACTCTCCTTCCACTCCCCTTAAAAAATGTAATTCATAGGCTCCAAGAAGCTAGAATCACAAATACACAGAAAGGACAGACATGCATCTAAGTCTCAGAAATAACTCAAAACCAAGACTCAAACTCTATAAAGACTCTGTGGTCTTCTGCAGTCTACTCCCTAAAAAAACTGCACATTCCTACTAGCCCTCTCCTCATAATGATAAACACCTCTGTAGTTCCTAGGGATGCTGTAAGAACATGGTGACTTAAACAACAGAAATTTATTTTCTCACAGTTCTGGAGAATGAAAGTCTAAAATCAAAATGTCAGCAAAGATAAGATCTCTCCAATGCCTCTTGGGAGAATTCTTCCTGCCTTCTCTACCTTCTGGTGTTTGCCAGCAATCCCTCATGTCCCTGGGGTTCTAGAAGCATCACTCCACTCATATGGCTATCTTCTCCTGTGTGTCTTTACTTTACCTTCCTTCTCTATGTGTCTGTCTCTGTGTCCAACTTTTTTACATTGGGAAATCAATCCAATTTGACAGGGTCTTAATCACCTTAATGTTTTTTTTTCACTTGATTGCCTCTGTACAAAGCTTATTTTCTTTTTTGTTTAAAGGAGAATGATGGAGAGAATGAATCCAACTACGATATATTGTGAGAATTTTTGTAAATGTCATAATGTACCCCCAGTATAAGAATAATACAATAAAAAAACTTATTTCCAAACATGGTCTCATTCTCAAGTTCTGTGCAGAAGACTTCAGCATACCCTTTTTGGAGAACACAATTCAACTTACAACAACCAACAAGTTTCCAATATTTGTTCCTAAAGCTTCTTCTGCCAGGAGAAAAGCTTCCAAGTCCAGGACCTAGTTTGTGTGAAGCCCCTAACCACCAGACTAGTTAACAGGATGGAAAGCAAAGTTCTATAAGAATGTGGCTATTTCTATAAAGTCATATAGATAGAGAAAGCCATTCACAGGAAAGAGGTGACATGGAAGAGTTATGCTCACATCTGCTTCCTTCTAGTGACAAGGAGATAGGTAAATGTAAGAGTAAAAAATACAGACATCTCAGCCAAATTACTAGAAAACATTCACAAGAGAGGGATGGTGTGCTAGGAAAAAGATCAGGTGAGGAATATGCGTCCTAACATATCGATTATCTTCTTTAACATTATAGCTAGGAAACAAACCAAAGCTCTTGTTCTGTTCCTGGTGCTGTGAATAAGAGGTGAATTGTTTTTCTTGTTCAGTGTGTATGGCTGTTATGGTTTGTATTTAAATGGCCTGCAAAGGTTCATGTGTTGAAGGATTGGTTCCCACCTAGTGGTGCTATTGAAAGGTGATTGGATCATAAGGATGCTAATTTCATCGATGGATTCATCCATTCATAACTGAATGAGTATAGGAGGGAGGGTCTGGTTGGAGGCAATAGGTCACTAGAGTCATGCCTTTACAGGGAATACCTTGTCCCTGGCCCCTTCTTGTCTCTTTCTCTCTCTCTCTCTCTTTCTCTCTCTTTCTCTCTCTGTATCTCTGTGCTTCCTGACCATCATAAAGTGAGCAGCTTTGCTCTATATGCCCTCCCAGCCATGAAGTTCTGCCTCACCATGGGTCAAAGAGCAATGGAGCCAGCCCGATCACAGATGGAAACCCCTAACACCATAAGCCAAAGTAAATTCCTCCTCATTTTAAATTGTTTCATTCAGTTATTTTGTCACAGCAACAAAAAAGTGACTAACATAATGGTCAACAGATTTTCTCCCTCCATGCAGCATTCTACTATATATTTTTGCTCCTTCTTTTATATTCTAGACATAAAATCATATAAGAACAAATCAGTAAAAACCATGCCAATATGTGACACCGTAAGTAAAATTATTTTTACTATTATGAGCTATGGCTACATGGGGGTCAACAGCAACTCAAAATTTCCCTTACCAAAGATTAGTATGTGCATCTAATCATATATGGGGATTTCCCACAGATTCCCATTTATCCCTTTTACAAATAAAAAAGTAGGTTCAGAATGAGTAAGTATCCAAACTGCTAAGGAGGCTAGCCAGGATGTCATTTCAACTCTGTCCAACCCCAAAGCTTATATCTTCCCCTTCTCCCCACCTAGAACATGTTGCCTCCTGGACTCAGACTGTAGTTGGTTTTGAATGTCCCTATAGCACAGTGAGCACAGCTTTCATTCCTGTAGCAGTTCCTGTATTATAGTTTGCTGGGATGGAAAGTTGAGCCCAAGACCAAAGACTAGGTTAAGGCAAGTGAAACACACTCAAGAACAAAGTCTAAGGGGGGGCACAAAAACTCAGTAATTAAGGCAAGTAACATTTCAATTCAATATTGGGTTTGAGAGTAATAACTGCAGTTTGACCTCAGAGCTTCATACTTACTAGATGATACTCTACTGCCTAAGCCATGCCTCCATCCCTTTTTGTTCTTGTTATTTTTGAGATAGTAGCTCACTTTTTGCCAGGGCCAGCATACACCACAATCCTCCTATTTACACTTTCTGAAGTAGCTGGGATGACAAGTGCAAGCTACCATGCCTGGCTTTTTCTGTAAGAGATGGGGTCTCATAAACTTTTTGCCCAGGCAGACCTGGAGCATCGATCCGCCTTATTTCTGCCTCCTGAGTAGCTAGGATTACAGAAATAAACCACTGTTGCCCGTATTTCAGTATTTTTGAAATCTAAATTAATTAGCCTGTAATCCCAGCTATTCAGGAGGATGACATACTGGGAGGATCACAGGCCAGGCTTGGTAAAAGTTACTGAGATCCCATCTCAATTGATAAACTGGGCATGGTAGTGTGTTCATGTCATCTCAGCTACTTAGGAGGCCATAAGTAGCAGGGTCAAGGCCCAAAGCTAGCCCAGCACAAAAAATGTGAAATCCTACTAAAAATAACAAAGCAAAGAGGGATTGGAGTAGGGCTCAAGAGGTAAAATGCCTGCCTAGCAAGCACAAGGACCTGAATTCAAAACCCAATACTACAGAAAAAAATCTAAATTAATGAAAAAAATTCATGATGAACAAAATAACAATATTTTAAGTAAAAACAAGAGCTAATTGTACCATTCCAAATTATAGTGGAACCTAAAGCAGAAGGAAAAATGTTCACTCCCATGTACATGGTTTTCATGTTTTTTTAATGATTAAGTATGTTACAGGCTAAGTAAAAATACCTTACACACATGATTTGTCCAGAACATTAAGGTAATTGAAAAATACTAAAAAACTGAAAATTAAGTATATTAAAACTCCCATTATTTTATGTTCAGATATTTTATTTATACCAAAAACAAAGTTTATTATAAATTTACCTTTCTGGCTTTAATGGACATTTTGATAAAAATAATAATGTTTTCATTAAAGTCAATAAGCAATTTTTAAAATATATAAACCCGTGTAAACAGTTACATGGTACAGAGCACACATTCTTCCTTTTGCCTTAGGCTCCAGTATGGCTCAGCATAGCACTGCTGGGACCATGACCTCTGACTACCAACCTAAAACATTTGAAGGGTTCTGTAAATGGGAGCAGAACATCTGATAATATCTGACTCCTTGGGTCTCCTATCATAGCTCCTTTGGGTCATAGCCTTTCTTTTCATAGAAAAATATCACTGTTAGCCTGACTTTTAGAATAGCGTTCCTACAGGACAATAAAAACAAGCTATGTTGTCAGAGCAGCAGGCATAAATCAACTCACACATCTGCTGATGCACCAGGACTTCCATGTGGACTTCCAAATCTTAGTCTTCTGCTAAGTATCCGAGGGTTACTATTCCCTAAATACCCCAGAATTGAGGATTTGCAGAACTTTTCTGCAACACCTACATTCATTTAACGATCACTTAATGAGCATCACATCTTCTCTAAGTAAAGCAAACCATGTCTGGTTTGCAAATTATATTAACCAGCCTTATGCTTTGAGAATATCAATTAATGGTGTGTTTAAATGTATATTTTATCATTAAAAAACATGTAATAAGCATCATTTATTACCATAATAGCTATATAGTAATACCTTATACTTTTATGATTTTGCTTACATTTTACACTTACGCTATGAGGTAAGTAAATATTATCTTTTATAGAAATTAATTTATAAACTTGTATTTTAAAACCTGAAGATTATTTACTGAAAAGCCCTCTCACTTTTCAAATGAGGAAATTAAGCCTGAGAGCAGTAACAATTCTCCCACTTGGTCATCTGGCTTATACATGACAGTGCTGGTGTGTGCTTACCATCCTCTGATTACAGGTCTTAATACACTTTACACCCTCTCAAGTTGTCTTCTCTACCAAATATGTAACCATGTAACCTAAAAATACATGGTTTCAGTTAGACAGGTGTAGACAAAGCAGGAATGTACGTTTATATGTAAAATCTAAAAGGATCAAATGAATATAAAATGATGTACCCAGGGAAAAGTGAATTTTCTGGAATGGAAAGTGACAAGGAGTTACTCAGCCCTAGACATAGCAACAGAGCTATGGAGCTATGGAGGCTGAGAGCACAGGAAAGGTCAACACAGGCAAGCAGGGTCAGAGTATGACCAGCTTACCCAGAGACAAAAAAAATCAAGTCAGAAACATGAACTAATCCAATTCAAGAAACAGATCAATGCCTAAGAGAGGTGCCACTGAGAACACCTAAGAAAATGAGAAATGAAACAGACTACATGATTTCTTTTAAAAAGAAAAGAAAATGAAACAGAATGGGAAGGTGAAAATACTTTGGAGATAGAACTGTACACTTAAAATGATGAAATGGTAAAATTTTATTATATGTATACTTGAGCACACATTTAAAAATATTTTTTTAATCAAGAGATAACTCAAGTTGACTCAGTTCTCTGTGTCTCAGGGGCAAATCTTTCCAGGTCAACACAAAGTCAGAATCTGCTCAATTAGCACTGTGGGTGGAGTGGAGGAAATACACCCTCATAAGGGGACCACTGTGGGTGTTCTTGGCTCTAACTGAATGTACTATGACTGGCCAGGGTCTAGGGATGAGACGTGTATAATAAAATGTAGGTCAGTCATGCAAACAAAGAGCTGTTGTATGTCAGAAACAAGTTTTGAATGTCATCCATGTAGGTGAAAAACCTGTTTATAATAACCTGAGCCTAGGACCTAACTTTATACATAAGACACAAATATTTTGAATGGTTTTAAATGCATTAAATTTTCCAGGAATGTAACTACCACATATATGCACAGAAAATTGGGTGTTGTCTCACTTGCAACTTAACCCAGGATGGAAATTTTATTTCCAAAGGCTATGCCACTTGTGGTATTTGAGTTATTAGTACAACATTCCAGCATCAGTCTGCCTTTGTAGCTGTCACATTCACTGTGATTCTATGTGTGAATACAAGCATTTGACTATAATGCGTGCTTATTATAAATTACTTTGCCTATTTCTCCTTTATATTACACTTAAGTTACCATCTTTTAAAATTGTGTGATGGTAAGTTATATTGTCTTTTCATTTTACTTTAAAAGAGAAGATATTTGCAATAGAAAAGGGGTGTTGAGATTGGTGAAATGTATCTACATCCAAACAAGATGTCTTGGAGTTTACCGCTACTCATGATTTTCCAAATACTTTGGGGGAATCCATGCAATCTATTGTCTGGAGAAAGATCAGCCCTTTATCACTGGCCTCCTATATCCCTTTTCTGCTGATATCAAAAGTCTAACCTTGTCCAGACAAGCTAGAAACATATCATCTCTTCTTTCTTGGGAAAGAGAATTTCAGGTGTTTGCCTATTAGAGCCCAGACAAGGGCAGAGAAAGTAGTCACTGACACAGAGCATGGTCAGTAAGAACTCCAAGAAAGAGGGCAAACATCAGTCAATAAAAGGCAGTCTACAATATATTTCCTATCCCCAATAGTTGCTTCTAAATTAAGAGAGAAATCTTAAAGATATGTGCAAAAGATTCATGGTACACAATCAAAAGGAAGCTGAATTTAACTACAATTGCAATTATTTACAAGGTCGATCAATTCCTAGGTCACTCTGGAGAACTGATAACATTTTTTATGCCCCTTGGGGAGACAATGAGAGTCATTAAAGCAAAAGAATCCCATTAAGAAATGTGGCCTCTGTCCTTGCTGAAAATAGAGGTGGCTATAGTATAGTATATATCTATCTATCTATATATATATATAGTATAGTTTCCATACTTCCATTTTAATAGCCATGCCAATTTCCTTTATAATTATTTTCCTCTAATATACATGTATATCAATTTGTTCTCATACCTGAGAATTAAGAAGAACATCATAAGTTTCTTTTAAATCACTTTAAAAACAACTTCTTTGTACAACCATTTTATAAAACAACCATTTTATAAAAACAAAGTATGACCAAACTTGATTCTGTAATTTAAACTGCACTACGAAAAAGTTAAAGGTTAATTAGTAAATTTAAATTTTAATTACTTCATTGCAGTCTTGTTTATAACAGTTAAAATTTTGAAATAACCTAAGTATCTACAACAGGAGCACAGTTTGATAGAATATAGTACATTCACAAACGGAAGTTCCCAAAATGATGTTATAGAATTATTAATGTTATTAAAAGATGTACATGATATATTTAATCATGGGAACACTATATAAGTTTTTAGAAAACATGTACATATACATATGTGTGCTTAGAAAAACAACTGAAAATGTATATAACAAAATGTTACAAGTCATTGTAAAATTGTGTTTGTGTAATAATTTAGAGGTTTGGGGGGCTCATCTGTATTTTCTAAATTTTATGCATATAAATTACTTTTGCAATAAAAATAGTAAGGCTTAACACAATAAAAAATTAACTATTGACAAAGAATTTTTTTCTCTGGAGCTGCTATATTTTTTTCTAAATTCACAATTAGAACAGGAAAGTAGAAAAGCTAATTTGTTTTCTTTATTAGTTACCCATGGTGATCATCCTGTGAACTCATTGCCCCCAAACGCTAAACTAGCTCTTTCTCAGCATCCCCTGTCTCATTAATGACATTACCTAGCTAGCTGCCCAACGGAGTATTTGTCGCCTTACTCTCCTAATGTTTCTCTAAACAGCTCCCAATTTGAACCCCTTTCCTCCCATCCTACCATCTCTTGCCCCACAATTGTAGCAAGCCCCCAATCAGTCTCCCTGCCTCCAATCTTGTTCTGGCGCAGACATACTCACACTGCTGTCCCACTGGGATTCTCAAAATTCTCAGCCACTCTTGTAGCTCTGTGCTTAAGCTCCCTACTTATCTTTCACCACCTCCAAGTGGAGGAATATAAGGAGCCTCCAATTCAGCCCTTGTTTACCTCCAAGCCCCACCTCTCACCACTCCTCTTAGCACTGCCAAGAATAATGAGCTAATTCCTACTCTTCCAACATGAAATGCTCTCTCATCCTCCTCTTCCTTTAAACACACTAACTCTTCTGCCTGGAAGGCTTTTCTAGTTCCCCTCCCTGAGTCTTCAGTTCTTCAAAATGCACCACTGTCCTGTACTAACCTGGGAAGCACCTAAAGCAGCAAGCTCCACAGAGCTCAAACTCATCTCTTGTGCCTGGGCACACGATAGAAAAACCACTGGCTCTGGAGTCAAACCAGCCTGGATCAGTTCTGTTGCCACTGCCTGTCAAGACTGTGTGCTCTGGGCAAAGTACTTTAACCACTGAGTCTCAGCTTCTTCATTTATAAAATGAGAATAAAACTGCAACCTTACAGAGCTTTTCTGAGATCAAAAGCAGTAATACACTTAAAGGGCAAACAAGTCCCCTCACCTCTTCCCCCCCCCAAGTTTTATCTAGGTTTCTTTTGATTCTGCTCTGTGTGTGTAAGCCAGGCATCTTATTTCCTTTTTCAGAATGCAGCAAGGACAGATACAAATAAATGAAAATGCAATTGTAAAGCCCCAGTTCACACTTTGGAACTGAGATTGTGTTACCTCCTCCAGGAAGTCATCCTTCACTGCCCCAACCTCCACCTGAGTCTCATTTAGATGAGCTCCCAGGGGCTTGTACATCAAGTGTACATACCTCGACAATCACACAACAAAATAATTGCTTGGTACCTTGGCCACTCTTTCCATTCTCTTTTCTCAAAGGCCTGAAAACGGAAAGAGAGGAAATGACATTAGGGGAGCCCAGGTGAGAGGTAGAGCCCCTTTGAAAAGGGCTCCTTGGGATAAGCCATTGTCTTGGAAGGAATCAAACACTGCAGAACGGACAGAGCAAGGGAAAAAATACCCTTCTTTTTCTTGGCATTAGCAGATCTCAGAACAGTACCTGACACATAATAAGCCTTCAGTAAATGTTTATTGAAAGACTGAATAAATGGCTATCCATGACTCATGTCTCTTACAACTCACTTAACTCCCTCCAGACCCTTCTATAGAGTTTTGAAAACCTCAGCAGGACCCCCAGCCCTGCTACAAGGGAAGATGTGTTTCAGGTTGACACGTGTGCTCCTGTTCATGCCTTTTCCCCAAAGAAGTTTTACCTCTCCTCCTGCCCATGTAATCTCTCCGATCTGAGTGCCACTATAAATCTCTCCTCTTCTGTAAAACCTTTTTCAAGTTGTTCCAGCCCATTAGTCTTTCATCAATTGAACTGCTTTAACATCTAGAATCTACACCACTAATCTGACATCACTGTATAGTGCTAAGCAACCTTTATATGTACCCTCAACTGTTATTTACCTTCAGGCTTTTTTTTTTTTTTTTTAACCTTTTGTACTGGGGATTGAAATCAGGGCCTTGAGCAAGTGCTCTGTACTTGAGCCACACCCCCAGCCCATTTTTGGTTTGGTTGTATTTTGTTTTCTAAGATAGGGCCTCAATACATTTGCATAGGCTGGTCTTAAACTTGTGATCCTTCTGCCTCCACTTCACTAATTTGTGGGGATTTATAGGCTTATGCCACCATGCCTGGCTTACTTTCAGTCTTGTAATTTAACTTTCTTATGTTTATTTCTTGTTCCCCAATGTAGAGAGTGTATTCCTTCACTAGTTACCAAATCCTACTTCATGCTCTTCCTCTGGTGTTTTGCATGCATGTTCCCACAACACACTGACCCCCTCGGTTCTCTGCTTTTTCTGCTCTTTCTCCCAAGGTAGCTAACACCTTCCAACTTTATCACCAGGACTCCTCTGCCTTCTGACTTGCATTTAGAAGGCACAGACAGGATGACGGGTAGAAAAACAGAATGGTCGGGAATTTCTTCCCTTGCTTGGTCAGTTCTGCAGCGTTCAAGATCTTCCAAAACAATGGCTTCTCTGCAGGGAACCTTTTCAAAAGAGCTCTACCTCTCACCTGGGCTCCCCTAGTGTCCTTTCCTCCCTTTCCCTTTTCAGGCCTAGTGTCTCAGCATCATTTTTTGATGCTCTTAACGCTGTTCACACTTCTAGAAATAGTCCCTTCATGAAAGTCTCTCCAAAATCCCAGTAGAATGTGCTGCATCTTGACTGATATAGGTGCTTTCAGTTTAGTTAGGGTAAGACGAGAGTAACCTTATAAATTATCACCAGCCAAACAAAGAGACTTCTAACAGTGAAAGGGGGAACTATTAATAGTTAAACCACGGCAACAGACGTAAATCAGAACTTTCCAGGCAACCTAAAGTAAATGGACATCCTAAGTAAGTGAGACACATAAAAAGATAATTGTTACAATGAAAAGACAAAAACTTTTCTAAAAGAGATAATATTACAGGATAGGTTAAGATAAGTGCCAAAGGGTGGAATAGGTTTTCAGTGCTACAGCCATTCCAAGAAAAGAGAGCTCATTTCTCCTGGGGCAAGCACATTGTTCAACGCTCCTTCTCCAAATAAATGAAGTCACACAAGCTATGTGTGCTTGGCCTATTTTGTAGATTTTTCTCCAAGAAATATGATTCTTACTCTGATCCCCAACTCCACTATTCACACCCCAGCATAACTCTCATCATTTCTTTCCGTTGCTTAACTCTGTGTTAAGGAAAGCAAATTAATTTAAATTTTAATTAATCATTATTTTTTTTAAAACATCAAGTGCTCCTGATTTACCTGTAAAGCATTGTCGGTGTCTGATCTTTCTGATTCTTTAAACCATGATTAGCTTCATTTTGCAAAGATTATCTGAGAGTGATTTATAAGCTTTACTTGTGAACTCAAATGTGCTTACTAATAATAACAGAAACCCTAATAAGCAACCTAGAAACTGTTCTTTATGCATGTATGTATGCTTACTTTGCCTCTTTAACAAAGGAATTGACCATTAACAATTAGAGTCTTGTTACCCCCAGCACAGTGAACCTACCCTTTCTGTTCCCACTCTTCTTCCTGATTCAAAGCTGCTTGGCGAGGAAGTGTTTCTAAACCTCATGTTGCTAGTAGAAGCAAGTTGCTATGAGCCCCAGTGTGTGACTTCAGGCCTGCCAAATCACTACTTCGTTCAGACATTTCATACTCATGAGAATAGTTCACAAAAGCAAAAACACCCACACCCTAGCCCAGAAGTAGAGAACACCCTGTAGATTGGTGCAGCCGAAGATACTTCTTTCCTACTTCCCAGCCAGCTGTGCTGGTCAGGCTTAGGCCACAAAGCTGAGTTGAAAAAGTCCCTCATAAGAGATTCAGAAAGGGTCCTACAGGACAAGACAGACAGCAGAGAAAAGTAGTAATGAGATAAAAGGCATGTCTATGCAAAAAAAAAAAAAAAAAAACTCACAGAGAAAAAAGATAAGCGATGACAGTCATGTGGGCAGCCTCTTATTCCATGCTAGCAAGCCATTAAAATCTTCAAGCAGTGCACATAGAGCAATTTTAGCAGGGTGCAAGTTATAGGTTTGAGACAGGAACAAGCTGCAGTGTGCCTTGGACAGCAAAAAATTAGAAATGACCTCAGAGGTTTTACAAATCTATTCAGAATCTTATAAGGCATTTTCGGCCTCCTGCCTACCTATCACCAGGGAAGATCTCCAACTGCTGCACTGATGGATGGAGGAAGCTGTTTCTCCTGTACACTGAACATGTAGTGTTCTGTAGGAGGGAAGGGAGTACTGGAAACTCCCTGATGAGAATATTCTGGGTCCATATGGGGTGTAACATTCTATCAGCCTGTGAATTTTAAAAACCTCCCTAAGGCCCAAAACTAATCCTTCAATTATGGGCTGTTGCTTGCTGTGCTTTGCATGCATTATGTGAAATGGATTATAACTAATTTTTCAAAGTCAGCAGATTGTTATTTACCCATATGTTGACAATCAGTTTGCAGAGGCGGAAACTGTGTTAGCTACTCCACAGAAAATGCTACCCTTACTCAAAAGTCCCCATTGCCAACATCAACATTGATCTTTCCTTTTAAAAATTATATTAAAATAATTTTATATTGCATACAAAATACTATATTATCTAAATTTATATACTTTTATAGCACCTATAATTTATATAGCTATAGAAATTTATTTTTAAAATATATAATAAATATACTTAAGTTATATAAAATAGCTTATGTGTGTAGTTTATGTTGTATGGTTTATATAAATGGTTACATATTATACATAAAAAATATTAAGTTATAAAATTATGTGAAACTAATTTGATGTTATATATAATCTTATATATGATTTTTTGAAGTAAAAACTAACATAGATGGTGTTAATATATGTGTATGTAAAATATAATATTGATAACTAAAAGGTTTTTGCAAAGGATCTATGTGGCCAAATGTCAAAATGTACATGTGCCTTTTAGTAATCTACAATTATAGTGGTTCATTAAAAAGTAATGACATTTTTATACTTCATTTCCATTCATTTCACAAACACATTATAAAACCTGGTATTCAATGGGCACTGTGTAATATAGCCTGGCATAAACTCCAATGAGCTTTGTCACACAGTTTGAGAGAACAAGTCCCTTTGCACTAGGATAAATGCCTTGAAGAGTGTGTGCTGAGGTGCCAGCAAAGGGGAAAGGGTCTGGGAAGAACTTTCCAAAGGTTCTCTCAGCAGGAGCTAAGTTTTGGAAGATAAGTAAGAGCTTGTTGAAGAGAAAATGAGGAGGACAAAAAAGGATCTTTATGCAGAAGCAGAAGGACGGCCATCTTGTCAAGGATTTGGAGCATACCTCTGCCTGGTGCATTCATGACCAGGGCACAAGGTAGACACTAAATAATAAATGATTGAAATGAGACTAGATAAAGTCTGTACTGTTAAGGACCATATATGCTAAGCTGACAACCATGAAAGATTTTAAACAGTGACATAACAAACCCAGATGGTAGATACAGATGAGATTTAGGAAAATAAAATGATATTGGAGACTCCAAGCCACCTAGGGAAGAAGGGATAAGACACAGCAGAAAGAAAGGTGGAAGATTCAAGGTGTTTGGAAAAGAAAATCCAAGATCTTAGGATTGCTTAGATATGGAGCAATAATGAGAGGAAGAAATCTAGGATGTCCCCCAGATTTAAGGTTAAGACCACAGGGCAGGGTGAGTAATAGTGCCTTTCATGGATACAGGATCACTGGAGGATAAACAGGTGGCTATTGTGATTATTTTCATTTTGAGATTTTTGGGGGAAAAAGTGTGAAGACAAAACATTCCACTCTTATTTGAGAATCTATATAGCTTTAGAGCTTAGCAGCAGTCCGGACTGTAAATTGAAAAACTGAGCATATATCATGGATTGGTAGAATCAACATAGTAAAAATGTCAATACTCCCCAAAGTAATCTACATGTTTAATGCAATTCCCATCAAAATTCCAATGACATTCATTAAAGAGATCGAAAAATCTACTGTTAAATTTATATGGAAACACAAGAGGCCACGAATAGCCAAGGCAATACTCAGTCAAAAGAACAATGCAGGAGGTATCACAATACCTGACTTCAAACTATATTACAAAGCAATAACAATAAAAACAGCATGGTACTGGCACAAAAACAGACATGAAGACCAGTAGAACAGAATAGAAGATCCAGATATGAAGCCACACAACTATAAGCAACTTATCTTTGACAAAGGAGCTAAAAATATACGATGGAGAAATAGCAGCCTCTTCAACAAAAACTGCTGGGAAAACTGGTTAGCAGTCTGCAAAAAACTGAAACTAGATCCATGTATATCACCCTATACCAAGATTAACTCAAAATGGATCAAGGATCTTAATATCAGACCCCAAACTCTTAAGTTGATACAAGAAAGAGTAGGAAATACTCTGGAGTTAGTAGGTATAGGTAAGAACTTTCTCAATGAAACCCCAGCAGCACAGCAACTAAGAGATAGCATAGATAAATGGGACCTCATAAAACTAAAAAGCTTCTGTTCATCAAAAGAAATGGTCTCTAAACTGAAGAGAACACCCACAGAGTGGGAGAAAATATTTGCCAACTATACATCAGACAAAGGACTGATAACCAGAATATACAGGGAACTTAAAAAACTAAATTCTCCCAAAACTAATGAACCAATAAAGAAATGGGCATGTGAACTAAATAGAACTTTCTCAAAAGAAGAAATTCAAATGGCCAGAAAACACATGAAAAAATGCTCACCATCTCTAGCAATAATGGAAATGCAAATTAAAACCACGCTAAGATTCCACCTCACCCCTGTTAGAATAGCCATCATCAGCAACACCACCAACAACAGGTGTTGGCGAGGATGCGGGGAAAAAGGAACCCTCTTACACTGTTGGTGGGAATGTAGACTAGTACAACCACTCTGGAAAAAAATCTGGAGGCTACTTAAAAAGCTGGACATCGATCTACCATTTGATCCAGCAATACCACTCTTGGGGATATACCCAAAAGACTGTTACTCCAGAGGCACCTGCACATCCATGTTTATTGCGGCACTATTCACAATAGCCAAGTTATGGAAACAGCCATGATGCCCCACCACTGACGAATGGATTAAGAAAATGTGGTATCTATACACAATGGAATTTTATGCAGCCATGAAGAAGAACGAAATGTTATCATTCGCTGGTAAATGGATGGAATTGGAGAACATCATTCTGAGTGAGGTTAGCCTGGCTCAAAAAACCAAAAATCATATGTTCTCCCTCATATGTGGACATTAGATCAAGGGCAAACACAACAATGGGATTGGACTATGAGCACATGATAAAAGCGAGAGCACACAAGGGAGGGATGAGGATAGGTAAGACACCTAAAAAACTAGCTAGCATTTGTTGCCCTCAACGCAGAGAAACTAAAGCAGATACCTTAAAGCAACTGAGGCCAATAGGAAAAGGGGAACAAGTACTAGAGAAAAGGTTAGATCAAAAAGAATTAACCTAGAAGGTAACACCCACGCACAGGAAATCAATGTGAGTCAATGCCCTGTATAGCTATCCTTATCTCAACCAGCAAAAACCCTTGTTCCTTCCTATTATTGCTTATACTCTCTCTACAACAAAATTAGAAATAAGGGCAAAATAGTTTCTGCTGGGTATTGAGGGGGAGAGGGAGGGGGCGGAGTGGGTGGTAAGGGAGGGGGTGGGGGCAGTGGTGAGAAATGAACCAATCCTTGTATGCACATATGAATAATAAAAGAAAAATGAAAAAAAAGAAAAACTGAGCATATAAACGGAGGTTGAAGCCATGTTGTATGTTAGTCAGCTTTCCACTGCTGTAACAAATACCTGAGGTAAATCAAATTTTTAAGTAGGGAAAGTTTATTTTGGTACATGGTTTCAGAGGTCTCAGTTAATGGTCACTTAACCCTGTTGCTTTGGGACTGTGGTGGCATCATGGCAGGAGTGTGTGGCAAAGAAGAACTGTTCACTTCATGGTGGACAGGCCAGAGGCAAAAAGAGAGAGGGAAAGGAGGCTCTTAAAACCCCTTCAAGGGCATGTCCCCAATAACCTAACTTCCTTCTGTTATGTACCCTGTCCCAAAGTTTTCGCCACCTCCTGATAGCATCATGGACTGGGGACCAAGCTTTGAACACATGAGCCTTGGGGGACATTCAGATCCATGTCCCCCAAGATAGCATGTGTGATGAAGTCAGTATGAAAAGTGTGTAAAGGTAAAAGAGTAAAGGCAAGGACAGGATCTTGGGGTACATTGTCATATGTATGTCTATGCACCAAGCATAGATTATTAAGGAGCAATCAGACAGGGAGAAAGAAAAACAATACATTTTTTCTTTGAAATGGAAGAGGGAACAGAGTTCAAACAGAAAGAGGCTTACAGTTTCAGATGTTGCATTGAAGCCAAGGAAGAGTTTTTAAAAGGGGAAGGGGAAAGCTTAGTGTTTTAGAAACATATTTTAGTATGTTGAGAAATAAATTGTTTCTGATATATAACTGATCATTTTTAATGTGGCAATTTAGTATTGAAAGTCATAATTGAACTTTATCTATATATCTACATCTATATCTCTATACATACATATTCTACTCTCAAATTATGACTAAAAGATTGTCTCTTTGAAAAAGTAAACTGCTTTGCAAGTGATTCACTTTATATTGTGTCACAGGTTGGGCTTTCTAGAAGTAGATGCCAAGAAATGCTGAGAAGACACACGAGGTGTAAGATGTTTATGAAAGGAAGAGAAAGAAGATAGAGAGTTCTCAAATGAGATCTGCCATTCTGAATGGGCCATATAAAGCTGAACTGTCTGGGCTTTTGTGCCCTCATCTCAGTCACTCTGTGAACTGGCTTTGAACTGTGCCTAGAAGGGTGTGATATCAGGAGGTAGCTCTCTATAGCTGAGGCCAACCCTTAAGGAGCGAACAGCTGGAGTGCCCTCCCCCAGTCCTTCCTTAAAGGAGATCTAGGCAGCACATCTTGTATCATGTGGCTGGCAACCATTGTCAAAACCACTGTAAGCTGTGTACTGATGAAGTGGTAGAGCTTCCTCCAGCTATGAGTACTGGTTGTTGAAGCAGCCAACTGTTAGTTCTTAGCCCCTTAGCAGTATTCTAAGCCATTTCTCTGTCATCATAAATATGAAACAATTTTAATGATAAAAAGACATTAAATTATGGTCCTGTCACAGTGGTTATGTGGGTATAAAAGCATGGACTAGGCAAGAATGCTGTAATCACATTTGCTTTTGGAATTAATTGCTAGTGAAGAAAAAAGAGGAAAATATATTGAAGAATAAGGCAATAAAGTAGTTGAACTGCTCCAATATTTAAAACAAAGTTTTAGTTGTCTAGGTTGAGAATACCATCATTTAATAATACTTTTTTTTAAAAAAAAAAGTGTTCTATAATTGAACAGCCATGAGAAAGCAGAATGAGGCAATCATATTTGGTTATATATTGCATTTATGCCATTTGACATCTCTTCCTTGCAAAACAAATTTCTCTGTGCCAGTTGTAATTAGGTGCTGAGATAAAGCTGCCTTAATATTCTGCATATTTGATGAGGGCTGCCAGCAGCTGTCGGATCACTGGCTCTGTTCTTATGTACAATGAAAACATCAAAGACATCTGTGGTTTGCCCTAAAATTAGTGCCAGAATTGGCCTTCTCTCCTTTATTGTGTAGCCAGCTTTGCTGCTTGCATAACTAACAAGGGAACCTGCACAAATTGTTGCTGGGCCCATGAAGTGTAAACTACCAAAGGAAGACTTTGGAAAGTGGCTGAAATGCCCTGTCCTACATAAGGCTCATGTGGATGGGTCTTAGAGTCACACAGACCTGAGGATCAGGCCTCAGTTTTGCTACTTATAACTTTGAGCAAGTTATTAAAACTCTGAGCAATATGGTTTTTGATAAAATGGGAAAGATAATAATATTATTTACTTCATGTGGATTTTTTGTTTGTTTATATGTTTGTTACAGTGAGATTGGAGTTTGAACTCAGGGCTTCACACTTGCAAAGCAGCGCTCTACCACTTGAGCTATACCTTCAGTCCATTTTGCTCTGATTATTTTGGCGATGGGGGTCTCTTGAACTATTTGCCCAGGCTAACCTTGAATCTCAATCCTCCTGATCTCAGACTCCCAAGTAGCTAGAATTACAGGTGTGAGCCACCAGCATCCAGTTCTCAATTGGTTATTTTGAAAAACAATTAGGATAATGTATGTAAACCAGGCATAGTGGCACATGTAATACCAGGACTTAGGAGGCTAAGGCAGGAAAATCTGGAGTTCTATGCCAGTCCTGGGCTAAAAGCAAGACTATTTTAAAATAAACAAAAAAGGCACTTAACATGTGCCCAGGGCCTAATAAGCACTCATTAAATGTTAGCTATCCTCATTTCTCCTTTTAACACTTTTTATGAGAAATTGGTAACTACAATGGATTTAAAACATTCATTTGTTGATAAAGCAAAAGTGCAAAGAGCTATCCATTAGGAATAAAATCATGAACATAACACACACATGCACATACATCCAGATCTTCAGAATTCCCAAGTTACAGAAACCTCTTAAATTTATCTTTAGCAAACAATGGTAGTCCTTTTTATTACTGTTTACAATTTACTATCAAGTCACTGCCATCGGTGTCTATAGTGACTCTTCTAGAGAAAATACCAGCTGGTTGGCCTTTAACCACAGTCAACAGGAAGCTTGAACAGACTGCCTTAAGCAGTAGACATTTATTATCTCACGTAAGAAGAAATCCATAGACAGGCAGCTGCAGGGTGCTGTAATCAGTGACTCAGCAACTCATCAAGGACGTAGGTACTTCCCATCTCTCTGTTCTGCCAACCTCTGTCTATAGAGTTTGCTTTCAAGATGGCTGCCATATGGAGTTACAGCTATTCTTCTTGTGTCTATTTTTAAGAAGAAAACAGGTTGGCACAGTCTGCCTACCTGTGTTTTCTCATGTCTTGGTGGCCGGAACAGAATCACATAGCTATTCATGAACCAATCAGTGGCAGTGAAGCAGAATTACCATGACTAGTTTAGTGAAACACATAGCAGTCCAGAAGAAGATGGATTACCTGCAGAAATTGCAATTTTATAGTAAAGAGAAAGGTAGAATGAATGTTCATTTTCTACCATGTTTGTATAGTTATACAGCTATTTCCTGGTTTAGGTTGTTTTTATTTTTTAATCTGAATTTTCAACAGATTCAAAGTCTTCACCAATTGATTTGTAAAGTCACTTTGATTTTTAACAAAGAAATTGTTGTAACTTGTCTGCTACCTAAGAGCTGTTACCTTGGAATTGCTTTTATTTGCTCAACCAGAGCTCTTACTAGAGAACTGGCTCAAGTGGTAGAGTGCCTGTCTAGCAAGCATAAGATCCTGAGTTCAAACCCCTAAGCTACCAAAAAGAAAAAAAAAAAAATACAACCCACAGCTCTTAGTGCTCTGAGGGTTCTCTGTCACTGCCTCATTGTCGGATCTGGATTATGATGATTAGATGAGTTCTAAAGCCTATGGGGGCAAGAAGAATAGAAGAAAAACTTCCAGACCGAATCCAAGCTGGAAAAAGATTCTCCCATTGGCACATGAGTACTCCATGATACTTTCTGAGAGGCACTGTTGAGCTTACTGCAGTTAGCCACTTAGAATCAATGCCACATTAGGCTAGCAGTTTCCAAATCTGGCATCAGAATTACCTAAAGAGATTTAACAAAGTGCAAATGCTCTCTCACCTCCCCCACTGACACTTGGAAGCCAACAATCTTTTAGACATTAGTAGTCTTTATGTTTTCCCCTTAAGCATTTAAGTTACTGTAATTAAAGTTATACTTTTTCAGATTTTGCTTTAATCACTATTTTTTATAAAAATACTCATAAAGTAAATGCAAGAGATATTTTCATTCTCCTTGGCTATTTTCATGTACTATTAGAGTGAGTATAAACTGAAGTACACTTTTCAGGGAACAAATTGAAAAGAAGTGTCAAATTTAAAATGTTTAGAACCAGTAAGTCCAATTTTCAGAATCCATCTTACAAAATATTGTAGGATTGTATATGGATGTGTGGTATTTTGAGTAGTCTAGCTGAAATAAAAAATAATATCAAAATTTTCAGTCGCTCAATACAATAAATGTGTGTTTTGTGTTCTTATCACCAATATAAGTTGGCAGGGGGCTCCAAGACCAGTGATGGCCTTATTTCTTCCTATTCTTCTAGATCAGATTTTCTGCAATTTGGATTGTCAGTTATATATTATCCTTGCTGCTAGAACAGAAAACTGCATTTAAACTTGAATTGGAGCTATGGTGATGACACTTAGATCTTGCCTGTGTCTTCCCACCTCAGGTCCTACTTGGGTTAGTGTTGCTCAAATTGCCAATCTCTCATCCTGGTTCTAAGATTCTTTACTAACCCAGATTTCTGGCCTCAAATTTTCCTGGTGTGGCCTATTTTAGCATTCACAAGCCCCAGCTTAGAAACTGCAATAATTCTCTTAGACCTTTTCTCTAGTATATAAAAAACTGTTTAAAATTTCTTTGCCACTAGTCAAGCTACCAGTAGTCATCTAATCTAAATTGGACTTGATTTTCGATCTCTATTGATACCTCATTTTTCTTCTTGTATAGTTTCTATCCAGAAACATAATGAATTTTCCTTTCCTATACTGGTCATGACATGTAATGTCACTAGATTACCCCCACCCTGACTTTGCAACCTAAGCCGCCCAAGTGCTGGGATTACCTATCGTGCAGAGCAGCAACTTTTTAAATAAACAATGGTATTTTGAACCACATGTTTGAATTTTAAAGTGATCATTAAAATTGAATATTTATGAATATATACAAAGATACATATTATATGTAATGCTTAAAAATAAGAGGATAATACTTAATGATCTCTATACTTACAATATAAATTCTATTTTGACTATCTCCAAATTCCTAAAGCTTTCAGAAGTGAGGTGAAGTTTTTCTTTATTTTATGGTAGTTACTCTCTGGCTCAGTTCCATTTCACTCTCCCTAACACAAAGAGGATAGGTCTGGAACCAATCACATCTCCTTCCAGTGTGTGACTCACCAGCAGAAGTTGCCTCACCCCTTCTGGAAGCTCAGAAGTCAAATGGTGAACTGCAGCTCCCTTCACCTTTGCTTTGGCAGACTCATGTTCCAACTTCTATCCCTCCTACTCAGGAGCAAGATTTAGTTACTCATTAACTTTGAGGGGGTTTCCTAAGAGACACAAGGAAAGATTTCCTGATGATGTATGCTGGCAGCTAAGGAAGCACTAACAAAGGAAGTCATAAAATCCCTTTCTTGGGAGTCTTTATGAAAAGCCAAACCAAATGGGTCTTGTTGAAAAATATTAGGAGTAGGTAGGGGATTTGAAAGAGGTGAGGTGTCATATAATTCAATAACTTTGTAGTAACAGATGGACTATTAATTTAAAATAAGAAGCAACAGCCAATTAACAAGAGTCCGTAATTCCCAAATTTCATGGGTCTTTTAACCATGGATTTATGCTAACTACACTCTCCCCTTCTCCAGGCTTAATAAGATTTCAACCTGAGTTTTGGTGCTGTATTCACATTACACAAACTGTAGGTTGCACTTGCTGTGTAATATCTGATAATAAACTCTCTCCCTCCTCCCATGTAGTTCGCCTGCTTGGTAGCACACAAATATTTTCCATGTGGGTAGAACATGGGATACGGTTCTTTATTGCTCAAGTTCCTCTCTGCTAACTCCCTCTATTTCTCTTATATAGAACACCCATGAATGCCTGTTGCCCAAGTCTCTTCTTAGATCAAGACAAAGTTTGGCTTGGGCACCAATATAGTCAATTTTCATACTTGACTTCTCCATAAAACTGACTGTATCACTCACATGCTCTAACCAAATTGTTGCCAGCCAGTGAACATAGCAGCAATCTTATCCTGTGAATTCAAATATTTTTTTCATTCATATATTTTACAAGTTTGCTTGTGGTAACCCCATCACCATTATATGCAAATACCCTGCAGAACCACACATCTGTGCTTTTCTTTTAGCAAGTTTGTTATTTAAAGTGCTGAATTAATGTAATATGGTTAACATGATTTTAAACAATGCAAGTAAAATTTTTTAAATAATATGTTGAGTTTCAAGAGCCAGGTAACTGCTGAGAAGAGTCAAGCGAAGCCTCAAGTCCCGTAACCAGAGTCATCTGTGGGCCTCCATGTCTGCTCCCTTAACCAGAACTCCTTCCAGTGCCCCAAGACAGCTGTGTGGTTTTATTAATTTATTGTACACTGAAATTTTTAAAATTTAAAGTTCTTAGTAATATAATAATATACATTTATTGAGCACCTCATGTATTTAAAACCTGTTCACGTGTTTTGTATTATCTCACTTAAGTCTTATAACCCCATATGATTATACTGCTATTATCGCCATACTACAGTGAAGACAGAGATTGTGTAACTTACTCGAAGTTACAAGGGACAGAGTATGGAGCCAGAATTTGTACCTGGGCAGTAAGATTCTAACACCTGAGATTCAGGAGAACTTTTATTGTCTGATAGGGATTTTATATACAGAAAAATGAATTTATAATTACTTCATATTTTGATTAATATGCAATCTATGAAAGTATAACTATAAAATCATTTCTTAATAATTTTATATCAAATAAGATCATTTGTGTTTCTTTAATGTTCAAATATCTCTTATATCAATCTTGTAAATTTTTAGCTATTCATATACTTAATTATCAGACTCCTAAAGTACACTTTCATCACCTGAAATGTCAGTACTAAAAGCCAAAATCTTTCATTTTATAAATCTAATAAACCATATTTAAATGTGGAAGCTTGAACCCTTTTAAGCCTGAAATACAAACAGAATATAGAATGATTACATGTTTAGTTATTAAACATGTTCTTAAATTTACTATAAGAATATTAAACTATAGGTTTTTGGTTTAGCACTTCCTTGCTCTTATGTCCTTCTGGGGCTATAAATTTGTTTCCCCAAGCACAGGGATCAAAGTTTCCCCCTGAATAAGGTGACCCAGGCTACTTGTGGGAGGGGATGGAGCCTGGGTGCCTTTCTAAGACGAAGACTATAAATACTGGGGTAAACCCCAAACTATGTCACATTTTATCTACATATCTCCTGTACTTCCTAAACTTATGTTCCTCCAGCTTAAATAACTATGTTAAGTTTCCATTTTTCATGGTCTTGTGATTTTCTCAAAATACCTCATCTCTTAAAATGTTGGGGGCTTTCCAGATCCTTGTGTTTGGATTCTCTTTTGCCTAACTATAGACTGTTTCATTAAGTCTAATAATAGTGAAATTTTGAATCTTTACTGTACTCAGACTTCAATTTCCCCCATTCCTTACTATGTTTCTCATCAAACACCATCTTATGGTTATATTTCCCCTTTTCCTGACAGCCCCCAGCCTTCTTGTGCTTTCTGTGGCATCTCTACCTCTGGAAATGAATTTCCAGTCACACTATTTCCCACAATAAAGAGCATCATTGGAACAGTCCTTTTCCATGCCTAGAAGTATTAGAGTAGTGTCAGGCTTTGCCTCCAAGGAATATAGAACTGAACTCTGCATTGTTCAGAGTTCCACATGGAACCAACGAAAAGTATTTTCCTTAAGATAATGTGGTCAGAGCATAAAAATTCCAAGAAATATTTTTAAAGACCACGAAAGTGACCCAAAAATCCCTGACCCCTGCCTATGACTATTAAATAAGGTCAGGCTATTTTCCAGAGGCAGTAGCCACTTTAACTTAATTGCCAGAAACTAGCTTTCTTCCAAGTGTCTCTCAGTTATTTCCAGGTTTCAGTGTAATCAGAAATACATCATTATTTTTTTCTCTTTTATATTAGCATATATTAATTGTGCACAATGGTTTCATTGTGATATTTCCATACATGTATATAAAACGCTTTGATCAAATTCACTCCGTTATTCTTTCTTATCTCCCTTCCCCCCTTTTAAAACTAATGGGTTTCCTCATTCTATTTATTGTTATCTTTGCTCTCTTTCCTTTCCCATCATGCCACCATCTCAGTGATAATGGCCTCTTAGGACCCAAAGGGCCTCCCTACCACCACTCCAGCCTCCAGAAAAGAGGACACAAACTTCATCCTTGTCATTACCTAATTGCCCACATTTAAGTAGGAGTAAGAGGGGAAAACAACTTACCAATTTTTTACACTTTCCTTCAGAGGTGGACAGCTAGAGATCATGGGGGTCCAAATTCTACATCACTGCTTATTTTCCTGATTGGGAGACAGCTCACTTCTACCTCCAAGAATGATCCAAATATTTCCACAACTTAGATTTCTAGACAAACCATCAGTTTCAAAGGAGGCAACAAAAATTTCCTCTTTACCTGGGCTTAAGACCCACCTCCCAAGCCTTCATTTTCTGCCATGGGACTGACCACTTCTCCAGATGATCCACTCCCTTCAAGGGGGCACTGTCTTTATATCATGATCTCCAAAACATATCAAAACCACCACTGCCCACCATTAGCACATCTCGTGATCCACATAGTCTAGCCTTAACACCACATCAGGTTTCCTATAACAAGCTCAGCCACACTGAGGCTCCCTCTGATGTCTCCCAGAAACAAAAAAATTAGAATATCAGCCCTAAGTCCATCTCCTACAGTTTTGTAGGGCCCACTGCTGGTATCCAAAGGGAAAATTCTTGGATAAAAACACAAGAGCAAGGAAAAGTAAATAAGTACTAGGCTTCTAAATTCAAATTGAAGAAAATAAAAAATACAAAAGTATTTTCCAATGTGTAGTCCCTGGAGTATTTATTAAAATACTGATTTTATGTCAGACCCCATCATATAAGAATCTCTGGTGGCAGGGCCCAGGCATAGTTTAAACAAGCCCTTTCAGTAATTCTTCTATACACTGAGGTTTGAAAGCTACTTCTCTGAGAGCAACTCCACCTATAGTATTTTTGGTGCCCAGGTCAAGAATGCCTTAGTCCCCTCCTCTTCTTCTTTGATCCAGCTCCATCCTACCTCAAAAGGGACCTCACCTGTGGTCACCCCAAGTTGCTTAAATTTTGTCTATATAATCCTAGGCCTAGGGGTGTTCTCAAGAAATCAGACTCAGTAAAGAGGCCTGCACAGACCCTAGGAGCAGGGTCAGGGACATTTGGTCAAAAAAATGGAGCCCTTAGAATGTAAGCAAGAAATGGGAAAATAAGCTCCACGTAGACTTATGGAGACCCTGCAGACTTCTGGCCCTAAGGAGAGTGGTAGGCTGAAAGAGACCCAGAATGGAGCCCTAAGTTCATTTTTAAGGGAAGACATAGGTTTTCTAAAAGGTACATTTGGTTTATTTTGCCACACAGTGCTATTCTACTGGATGCATCTGTCTCTGAGTTACTCCTCTGTATTAAGGTTGTTTTTTTCCCCTAAGAACAAGGGGAGAAGTGAAGCCTTTCCCAAAATAAAGGAACTATGTGTTCCAGACATAAGTTTGTCTCAACCCTTAGAAAGTAAAAAGAGTGTCAGCTGCCACACCAATCAAGGTATGCTCTAAAAAAGGTGACATTTGAGCAGTAGCACCCTCTTATCCCATAGCACTCTATTCCCTGAACTTAAAACCTTCTTCAGTAAAGTGAGATTTGAAAGTATGAAATGCATCATGGGTCAGAATCTACCTTTGGTGATGCAAAGCATTGACACTGCTGATGCCCAGAACAGACATTGGGCTCTACACAAAATACATCAGAAAATCTTGAAATGTAAAACTATTTCCAACTCATCATCAAAACCCTCAGTTTTTCCCATAAATAAGATATACACTTCCAGAGTAAAGTCCAAGTGTACCGCCTCCTCAATACCACAACTGCCTGGGACTCTGGACATTTCTTGTTAATGAATGGCACTGTGCTGGCAAGATACGGGGTTTTCTGCTTAGACCCTCTTCTCTGAAGATCTTTCCTTCACTTTGGAGTGCTTCCCAGAAGCCAAGTTTGTGCTATATAACCTGTATCCCTGGCAACAGTCACTTGGATTAGGGGCCCCTGACTCCAACTGGGTCAGCTTGATTCTCTGCACTGAGAATTTGGAATTAGAAGAGAAATATTGAATACCTCTAAGCAAACTTGGGAGCTGTGGGCCAGTCATGAATTGTTTTTGTTTCATGTGGGTTGGAAGCCAATGAAGCCCATCTTCACATGGACAAGTGAAACAGATGTTCAAAGAAGAGAGAGGAAATACTTCCTGTGTTCCTACAGCAGCTGCATTTCTGGCCATGGGTCAGAATCCTTTTGGCAGGGCTTAGGTTAACTCATAAGGGTTTTAGTTACTTGCAATTAAACTGTTCTACATAAGAAGCGTATGATTCGTGACATGCTTACTTGCCTTGACTCCACTATTTCCTTTAGGTCTCCACCCAAACAGCCATGAAGTCTAATTTATGTTATTTCTTGTTATCTCTTAATTCATTCCTTCTCTCTGTTTCCTTAGCCACATCTTAGTTCAGGTGCACAATTTTAAGTCATACAGATTTTAACTCCAGTCTCCTCCTTGCCACTTACTAATTTTTCAGCCTTGGGCAACTTACTGAACATTTCTAAAATGAGGATAATAGTACTTGCCTCATGAGATTGGTGTAAGGATTGAATAAGATCATGCGTAAAACCAAATGAAAGGCCTACAGTGTCCCATAAGTTTCTATGGTCATTATTAGGCCATAATTTCTTTTATTTATGTTATTAGTAAAGGAGAAAGTTGCTGGAGACATGACTCAAGTGGTAGCGGACCTACCTAACAGTGCGAAACCCTGAGTTCAAACCCCAGTACCATCAAAAAAAAGAAAAGATTTGAATTGCTTAGAGCTTAATTACTCTAGCTTAATTGCTAATAACCCCAGCCAAATTTGTTTTATGGACCTATACTTTTATTTTGATAATGCTTTTGATAATGATAATTGATAATGATAATGTCTGAAAAGGACTTTTTGTTTTTAGTAAAGTATATCTGAAGTACTTGATTCAGGTTTTTAAAAGGTAGGAAGATATTAATATTTGCAGTGTACCTGATAAAACAGGTACTGTAGTGTTAATATATGTGTATTTTATGTGCATTCTTTTATTTAACATAAAGGTATAATAACCTGTCTGTTTTAAAGATGGATAAACAGGAGCTCATAAGCATTGATTAACTTATCAAAATATGAAGGGAAATGGGACAGATCTGGAGCTCAAAGTCAAACATGTCTGACTCTAAAGTCAATAGTCTGTCTACTACATGATTGAGTCTCCTTATTCCTGCATGTAATTTTATACCAGGTAAAGAGCTGAGGCAACAATAGTGGAATATAGTCTTATAAACATATCATTTTAACCAACTATGATAGCTCCCAGAATCATTTTTGCAGTCCATCATCTGAACATATCGATTCCTCTGAAAATGTTCTATCCAACCTCTTAACTCCACATTCCACATTAACCTGAAATGACAGGTCAGTGCCTACTAACCCTTTAGTTGACATTCAGGGTAGCTTAACTATAAGCACAAATTTGAATTGCTGACACAATAGATAAGAAAAGAGCCTGTCAGTATATCAAATGTTTGTTAGTACATGATTGATAAATGATAGGTAGATAGCTTCAAGGACTTTTGTAATGGCTAATTAATATGAATTTTGAATATATGAAAAGTTCCCTTGATAAGCAAACTTAGAATACTGTAATGTTTTTCATAGGTGTCTTTCTTTTGATTGGAACTTTGTAAACACATGAAGCAACATTTTTTAGTACTTAAGTGTTCATATTATGTGCTCAGATAAACTAAACTAAACTAAATAAAAATAAGAGAAATCCAATGGAAATTTTACATGCAAAATTTTTTTAAATAAAAGAATAAAATTATTTCTTTTTTCTTTTTCTTTTTTCTAAATTTTATTTGTGTGTGAAAATTGTACAAAATATTGGGTTTCATTCTGACATTTTCATACATGTATATAATGCACTTTGATCATAGTCACCCCATTACCATCTGTTACTACCGCAAAGCACTTCTTTACCTGTATTAATTCGAAGGTCTTTGATGCTCTGAGATTTATAAAAATGAGTTACATTGTAAGGAAACATTCTTATCTTGAATATAAGTTCAGGTGACAGTAAAAATAAAATATTGAAAGATGTATAGATATATAAAGATAGTCAGCATGTTTCAATAGTAAAGTTTAATTTGCTGAAATCCAAGAAGGAGAAATATAGTTCATTTTATTCTTTAAGAACTAGACTATTAGACAAATCTTTTGGCACAATGTAAAGCAAGTATAATTTCTTACATACAGTGTTTTATGTTGAGTTCTGAGGAATCTCTGAACGACACAGACTGCCATTTGTGTTTTCACTAAACCAAAAAAAAAAGTTTGAGTACAATTTTATTCTGCTATTAAAGATTCAGGGATATTTTAAAATAGTAAATCATCTTTAGTTGAGAATGTTGATTATCTTGCTAGTACTGGTATTTTCTAATCCCATTTCCCCTGTCCATATGCTTTTTTCAGTGTGTATTTTTGGCTAAAATTGAGGGTCAAGAAAGAATTGCACTTCTGGTTCCTGCTGATAGTTTGAACCCAAAATAACAACCAATGAAGGCAAATGTCTGTGAAGCCTTAGACAGAGCAATTACTCACTAGTAATACTTCTTTAAATGCCACTGCTTTTACTCGTCGAAAGAATTTTACATGCTTCTTCAGTGGCCCCAACCATCATCCTCTACTATAACCAAAGCAATATTCTAGGAAAACAGTATGTACAGAAAAATAGCTCCCCCAAATTGAAGTGGGAGATAAGGCACACAAGGATATAAGAATTCACCAATATAGATATCATTATGGTATTTGGATATGAAGTGTTCCCCAAAAGACTCATGTGTTGAAGGTAGTCCCCAGCTGGTAGATCTAATCATTAATAGGTAATTGGTTCATGAGGATTCTGACCTAGTCAATGGATTAATCCATTGATGAATTCATAATTTGATGGCATTATTGGGAAGTAGTGGAGACTAGGTAGGACCTAGTTGGAGGAAGGAGGTCACTGAAGACATGCCTTTGAAGAGTATATCTTATTCCTGGCCCCTTCCTATCTGAATTTCTGCTTCCTGGCTGCCATGATATGAGCACCTGTCCTCCTCCATGTGCTTCCATCATGATGTTCTGCCTTGCCATAGACCTAAAAGCAATGGAACCATCATGTTCTAAAGGCATCTCTTTTTAGCCAGTTCTAAGCATGGACTGAAACTTCTGAAATTGTAAGCCAAAATAAATCTTTCCTTCTTTAAGTTTTTTTCAGGTATTTTGTCACAGTGATGGAAACTAATAGGCATTATGTGGGGGCTTGTTTTATATGGCATTTTATATGGCAAACTCCATCAAGTTCAGCTTCATATAGAATCTCAGCCCCATATTATTGAATATACAAAGAATTCTGCTAAGAATGTGGTTATAAAATTCTTGGTTTGACATATTTCTCATGACTTGCTCATTCCATAGAATGTACATTTTCTGCTGTATTGACCAATTTCAAAGACCTCCATTTTTCAGATAGAACTGTTATTAGAAACCATCATTGCCATTATGAGAAGTCAAAGAAGGACTTGGGTGTTTTAAGAGGGTACTATGGTAGGTTGAAAAATGCCCTGTAAATGTCCTAATATCCAGAATCTGTGAATGTTACCTTTAGGTGATGAGGTTATCTTTTTTTTTTTTTTTTTGGCAGCACTGGGGTTTGAATTCAAGAACTTATGCTTGCTAGGAAGATGCTCTTAACCACTTGAGTTACTCCACCAGCCCTTTTTTGTGATTTTTTTTCAAGATAAGGTCTCCAGAACTATTTGCCCAGGGCTGACTTTGAACCATGATCCTGATCTCTGCCTCCTGAGTAGCTAGGATTATAGGCATGAACCACTGGTACCAGGCAATTTTTTTTTTGGAACTGGGGTTTGAACTCAGGGCCTCACACTTAGTAGGCAGGTGTTCTTACCACTGAAACCACTTCACCAGCCCTGTTGAGGTTATCTTGACTTAACTAGGTGGGCCTAAATGCCATCAAAACATCCTTACAAGAGAAATACAGAGGAGAAACCAATGTGAAAATGAAGATGAAGACTGGAATGATGAAGCCACAAACTAAGAAACTCAGGGAATGCCAACATCATTTAGAAGCTGAAAGAGGCAATGAAGAATTCTTCCAGAAAAAGGACAGAATTTTAAGGAATTGGCTCACACAATTGTGGAAGTTTGCAAGTCCAAACTCTGTGGGACAGGTCAGCAAGTTTGTGACCCAGGAGAAAAAAATCAATGGTATAGTCTTGAGTCCAAAGCAGCTTAGAGGCAAATTTCCTACTTCCTTAGGAGACCTCAGACTCTTCTCTCAAAGTTTTCAACTGATTGAATGAGGCCCACCCACATGGTGGAGAGTAATATGCTTTATTCAAAGTCTATTGATTTAAATCTCCATATCACGTATTTAAAAAATATCTTCACAGTAGCAACTAGACTGATGTTTGACTAAACAACTGTGTGCCAGGTTGACATTGCGTAGTTGACACATTAAATTAGCCATTATATTATCTACGCATGATAGAACTCTAACCAACAGAAAGAGCAAAATGAGGGTAGTATCCAGTTCTCCAGAGAAGAAAGCAAGAAAGTGGAAGGAAGGCCACAGAGAAACCAAGCTTGGAATTATCAAAGGCTATGGAGAAGAGTGGAGACTGCTCAAGACTGAACCCTGAGATACATAGAACATTTTAAATGGGGTCAAGTCTCAGAGAAAAAGGTTTATCATAGCTCTATCCTCAAATGTAGTTTATACCTACTGATCCCTCTATAATTGACATTAAGATGTCAGTGACTCCCTGGTGAATCCAGGAACTGCTGAAACCACTATTCCAATCAGGTGGGTGAGATACAACTGATGTATACCTACTAGCAAGGCTTCTGAGATATGACATCAATAAGCTTAAAAAGACAGGATCAATATCAATTCCCAAACTAGAATGACTGGAAATGAATCTCAATAAATAAGATACCAAAGAATATAAAACCACATACAGTAAAAGACAAAATCAGAACTATATCTTTAAGATTTTTTTTTTTTTTTGCAGTACTGGAGTTTGAACTCGGGGCCTACACCTTGAGCCACTCAGTCTGCCCAATTTTTTGTGATGGGTTTTTCAAGGTAGGGTTTCATGAACTATTTGCCTGGGCTGACTTCAAACTGAAATCCTCCTGATCTTTGCCTCCTGAGTAGCTAGGATTATGGGCATGAGCCAATGGTGATTTTGTTGACTTGATGGTAGGGTACAAATGGCAAATAAACATTCCTTTACTTGTCTTACAGGAGAGGGTGGAAGTAGAGAGTTGCTTGCAGAAATAAAAGTGCAGAACAAAGTCTTAAGTTTCAACTTTCATGAGAGACTTTTAGAGGCTCTGCTTTATGGCTCAGGTAGGAAAGGTCACAGGCACAGGCCAAGGTTTTTGAGTAGATGCTGGAAATACCAAGGCGTGGAAAGCTTAGCACAGATATTGTCACCAATAGACTTTTTAGGTATGTTCATATCATAATGAAGTTGTTGGAGATATCTCAAAATGTAATTACATTCATCACTGCTTCAAAATTCTGGTAAGATTTGGGCATGACATTAGAACATTTTATTTTATTAATTGATAAAAAGTCTATGTAAGACCAGGAACCAATAGCTCATGCCTGTAATTCTAACTACTAAGGAAGCTGAGGCTGGGAGGATCAGATAATCACAGTTCCAGGCCAGCCTGGGCAAAAAAAAGTTGTGAGACACTGCCTTAACAGAAAATAGCTGGGTGTGGTGATATGCGCCTGTCATCCCAGCAACAGTACAAAGCATAAAATAGGAGGCGCATAGTCCAGGCTCATCTGAACAAAAAGTAACCAAAATAACCAGAGAAAAGAGGGCTGAAAGCACAGCTCAGTTAAGCTCAAATCCCTAATTCAAACCCCAGTATAGCTAAAAGAAAAAAAGAAAGATTTATATATTACTATATTTTCATTTTTCGAAAAGATTCTGATAACTTTCTTTGATTTATTTATTTTGTAACTTTTTATGTTTTATGCATTAAAATATTGTTCTAAGAAATATCCACAGGCTTCACTGGACCACCAAAGGGGCCCAAGCACACAAAAAAAGTTAAGAATCCTTCGACATAAGGCTCTATCATGCTATCCTATTTATATTCATTTATTTAACAAATGTTTATCAGGTCTTATTTTGTGCAATCCACAAACTCCTAACTCAAAAACATGTTTGGGAAGCATTTAGGAGAAGTTTTAAAGGGAAGTGTAGATCATATTAAAGTATTAATTTAAACAGCAACAGAAATGCTGCAAAAATAATCACACAAGGAAAGCTGTAAATTTAGGGACAAATTCAGTTGAAAGATTTCCTAGTACTGTGTAATTTTTTACTGCTAAGCTTCTGATTACTGTATAATCAGGCTGACAAATGACTAATACTGGGCAGGTCCAAACAAGCGAATTCTGGTTTTTTTTGGGACTCTGCCTCCCCTGCTTTGTGCAAAGTCTTATGGAATTTAATGGTCCTACTTCCCTTTGAACCATCTGTCCTTCTGTATGACTGACAAAAGCTTTGCAATTTTTTTCATCTAAACTACAGATGGGGTAATTACCCAGAAGCTTAGAGTTTATGAATTATATTCATAACCAGAGGAACACATACATTTTATGTGTGTGACATTTTCATTATAAAATATCTGAAATCAAAGAGAAGATAGAAAATTTTAAGTCTGCCAAAATTCATAAAACTCACTTTTATGAGTTGACCATTGGTTATTTCAAGTAAACAGAATTGTAATTATAATGGACAATAAATGCTGGCATTGATGATGTTGGTTGAGGTTCTGTCAAAATTTGAATCTCAGAGTAAAAACTAAAAGAATGAATGGCAAGACTGAAGATGAAAGCAAGACCTTAATGGAAAGAACTAATGGCATAAATCATAGTCCCACAAATGTGAAAAGGCCTTGAACCAGGAAACATGGAAGCCCAGGAAGAGAAATAAGCAAGCTGACCCAACAGGTATCAGAAGAGGTTGGCATATGTTTCCTTCTCCTAAAAAGCACTCCGAGACATAAATGGACAGAGAACACTAATGTTGGTGAGTTCATGCTTCCTTGGTTTGAACACTGACTTCACTGGTCCTATCTAAAAAGTGGTATAGCATATTAGGAGCAATAAAATGCATTGTTTGGCTCTGAGGGCACTAAAGGAGGAATCTAAAAATATTCTTCATTTTCCTGGTCTCCTCTCCTGCCATACAACACACTATCTCTACTGATTAGAAACCATTCTCTTGATAGTAACATTTATAGAGGTAATTTCACTCTGATGAAAATTTCTCTTCCTTTCAAAAACTGGGTCAGGAAAATATTCATCCATACTTTGACACTCAAAAGGTTTTTCTTTGTTTTCTATTTTATCATAAAATGCAATCTATATACCTTTTAGAAAGATATTTTCTTTTTGCTAAAGTACATGAAACAAAAAAGAGTAGGAAGCATCAAAAAAAATTTGAGTTTAAACATAGGCGTTAAACTCCCAGTGCTGAAGTCAGTTATTAGCAAATCTACCACTGCTGTCACAAAGATCTTAGAAGGGTAGGTGTTATAAAGCCATGTGAGTCTTCTTTAGAGCTACATAATGTAGTTGAAGCTGTAATCCACCATGTTCCCCATCATGTTAGCAAAGGAAATTATAATCTTAATTAAACCTCTTCATTAGATGTAGCAATGAAGACAATGCTTACATCTAGCCAGAATAATGTTGCAATAAAGTGACTAGAACACAAGAAATGTTACCCTGTCTCAGACCAAGACTCTATCCAATCATTTCATAGAGGGACCCCAAAAATACCCAACGATTTCCTATGTCAAACCCCAGATACTGTTGTTGGACCTTGAATAACCTTGTTTTACTATGAATATGTCATCCCTTAACTTATCTAATCTGTCATCAAACATATACCTATTGTTTTGTCTAACCAGAACTATTTTTCCTGGAATTGGCTCAACCCATTGCCAAATCTATTGAACTGCAGAGGATTTCCAATAGTTCTATAATGTGACACTGTTTCAAATTGTGGCTAATCTGTCTGAAGGTGGATGCCTGACTTCAATGGAGTCTACTGCACCCTAGCTCAGGAATTTTCAAACTGAAACTGAGAAACAGATTGTCTCCTCTAGGTTTACAGGCCACAAATGCTAACTGTTCCTGCTGACATGTATGTAGATGAAAATAGAAAAGCTGGCCTGCCTTAAGGAAGTGAAGCTGACACTAAGAAGTAGCAGAGATATGGGTCAAAAGGAAAATTTTTGCATTTTCTCTTGTGATCCATTGGGTGGTTCTATTCCTAGTGTCTCTTGGACTCCATTAATTACTCAAGTAATTTTGACATAATCTATCCTATTTATTTTTAAGCTAATTTAATTAGGGCTTCTATTCCATCCATAAATAAAAGTCTTAATTAATATTCATATATTAATAAAATTTTATTTATATAACATTTAGTATACAAATTATATTTTTGCCTGTTCTGCCAATAAAATTACAAGTTTCATAAGCTTTTAACTCATTTTATCTAAAGGACATGTCTCTCAAGTGTTAAAAAGTGCCTTCTAATCTAACCATATCTTTAGTTATTGGAAAATTTTGTTCGTATCCTCTAAGGCAGCCTTAATTAATCTAGTGTGTTCCAATTCATGTTTTTGATTGTTCACTTTGTCTCAGACAATGCATTTGTTGATGTGGACTCAAAACTGAAAGAAGAGCTCTTACAATCTAGTGGAAGAGAAATATTTATGAATGGGTAAGTAAGATGTAGTGTGCAAGGAGGAAAATAGAGGTTCAGTCAAAATATGAACAGAAGAGTTATCAACCCCTTAGATAGTAATAGATACTTATTTTTCCCCTAGCACTTGCCCCCTGATTTTTCTAGAAATTTCTCTATCACCTTCTCACCCTTGGATATTTAATGTTCTCACATGATTTTATATTCACCTCCACTCTGGCCACAGGACTAGGAAACTAATGTAAGCTGTGAACATTGCCATGCCATGGTATCCAGCACCTGAAACTACTCCCAGTGATTCTCATGTCCTGTTGTTCACGTGCTGTGTATAGCACTTGTGTCCCCTCCCACCCCGAGTAGAGCTATGTAACTGTTAGGGAAAACGGATAATGACTTTCACATCTCAGACATAGAAGATACTACAGCTTCCACCTTGCTCCTTTGGGTTATTCACTGTGGGGGACGCAGGATGCTATGTCATGAAAACACGTAAGTCTATGTGGCATGGGAATAAGGCCTCCTGCCAATATCCATCATTAACTTACCAGGGCTGAGTGGGTCCCATGGAAATGCATCCTCCAGCCAAGTTAAGTCTGGACTGCAACTTTATCTGAGACCTCCCCTACCTGTCTTAGGCAGAGCCACTCAGCTAAGCTGTTCCTAAATTTATTTTGCACAAAGATTGTATAAGATAACAAATTCTTACTATTGTTTAAAGCTGCTAAGTTTGGAGGTAATTTGTTACACAGGAACAGATAACTAGTACTATATTCCATCCTGTGAAACTACATAATTGGTCCACGGATGGGCAATTAACCCAACTTATGGCAGTAAGTAATTTTCCTAAGTTTTTTATGAAGTATTAGAGAATATAAATATGGTTTCTATGTAATGGCTGAATATATACGACCTAAAATTTAAATGCTGTAGCAACTATGTTTCCCCCAGGTAGAGAAAGGCATTTGGAATAAAAGAAGAATTTCACACAGAAAGAAGAAAGAAATAGAACGTTAGAGGAAAAGCCATGACCACATCAGGGTCCTTAGTTCCAACCATTGCTGAGACTCGTGGGATCTTGCCGTTTCATTTGTTGTTTTTTTTTTCCTTTATTTATTTATTTATTTTATTATTCATATGTGCATACAATGCTTGGGTCACTTCTCCCCCCTGCCCCCACACCCTCCCTTACACCCACCCAACCCCCTCCCTATCCCCCCAACCCCCTCTATACCCGGCAGAAACTATTTTGCCCTTATCTCTAATTTTCTTGAAGAGAGAGTATAAGCAATAATAGGAAGGAACAAGGGTTTTTGCTAGTTGAGATAAGGATAGCTATACAGGGAGTTGACTCACATTAATTTCCTGTGCATGTGTGTTACCTTCTAGGTTAATTCTTTTTGATCTAACCTTTTCTCTAGTTCCTGCTCCCCTTCTCCTATTGGCCTCAGTTTCTTTTAAGGTATCTGCTTTAATTTCTCTGCATTGAAGGCAACAAATGCTAACTAATTTTTTAGGTGTCTTACCTATCCACATATCTCCCTTGTACGTTCTCACTTTTACCTTGTAATCAAAGTTCAATCCCCTGTTGTGTTTCCTATTGATCTAATGTCCACATATGAGGGAGAACATACAATTTTTGGTCTTTTGAACCAAGCTAAACTCACTCAGAATGATGTTCTCCAATTACATCCATTCACCACTGAATGATAACATTTCGTTTTTCTTCATGGCTGCATAAAATTCCATTGTGTATAGATACCACATTTTCTTGATCCATTCGTCAGTGGTGGGGCATCATGGCTGTTTCCATAACTTGGCTATTGTGAATAGTGCTGCAATAAACATGGGTGTGCAGGTGCCTCTGGAGTAACCTGTGTCACAGTCTTTTGGGTATATCCCCAAGAGTGGTATTGCTGGATCAAATGGTAGATCGATGTCCAGCTTTTTAAGTAGCCTCCAGATTTTTTTCCAGAGTAGTTGTACTAGTTTACATTCCCACCAACAGTGTAAGAGGGTTCCTTTTTCCCCGCATCCTCACCAACACCTGTTGTTGGTGGTGTTGCTGATGATGGCTATTCTAACAGGGGTGAGGTGGAATCTTAGCGTGGTTTTAATTTGCATTTCCATTATTGCTAGAGATGGTGAGCATTTTTTCATTTGTTTTTTGGCCATTTGAATTTCTTCTTTTGAGAAAGTTCTGTTTAGTTCACTTGCCCATTTCTTTATTGGTTCATTAGTTTTGGGAGAATTTAGTTTTTTAAGATCCCTGTATATTCTGGTTATCAGTCCTTTGTCTGATGTGTAGCTGGCAAATATTTTCTCCCACTCTGTGGGTGTTCTCTTCAGTTTAGAGACCATTTCTTTTGTTGAGCAGAAGCTTTTTAGTTTTATGAAGTCCCATTTATCTATGCTATCTCTTAGTTGCTGTGCTACTGGGGTTCCATTGAGAAAGTTCTTACCTATACCTACTAACTCCAGAGTAATTCCTACTCTTTCCTGTATCAACTTTAGAGTTTGTGGTCTGATATTAAGATCCTTGATCCATTTTGAGTTAATATTGGAATAGGGTGATATACATGGATCTGGTTTCAGTGTTTTGCAGACTGCTAACCAGTTTTCCCAGCAGTTTTTGTTGAAGAGGCTGTCTTTTGTCCATCGTATATTCTTAGCACCTTTGTCAAAGACAAGTTGGTGATAGTTGTGTGGCTTCATATCTGGGTCCTCTACTCTGTTCCACTGGTCTTCATGTCTGTTTTTGTGCCAGTACCACGCTGCTTTTATCGTTATTGCTTTGTAATATAGTTTGAAGTCGGGTATCGTGATACCTTCAGCATTGTTCTTTTGACTGAGTATTGCCTTGGTTATTCATGGCCTCTTGTGTTTCTATATAAATTTAATGGTAGATTTTTCAATCTCTTTAATGAATGTCATTGGAATTTTGATGGGAATTGCATTAAACATGTAGATTACTTTGGGGAGTATAGACATTTTTATTATGTTGATTCTACCAATCCACGAGCATGGGAGATCTCTCCACTTTCTATAGCTTTCCTCAATCTCTTTCTTCAGAAGTTTATAGTTTTCCTTGTAGCGGTCATTCACATCTTTTGTTAGGTTTACACCTAGGTATTTCATTTTTTTTGAGGCTATTGTAAGTGGAATTGTTTTGATATATTCTTTCTCAGTTTATTCATTATTAGTGTATGGAAATGCTAATGATTTTTCTATGTTGATTTTATATCCTGCTACCTTGCTGTAGCTATTGATGGTGTCTAGGAGCTTCTGCAAAGAGTTTTTTGGGACTTTAAGGTACAGGATCATGTAATCTTCAAATAGGTATATTTTGACAGTTTCTTTACCTATTTATATTCCTTTTATTCCTTCTTCTTGCCTAATTGCTCTGACTAGGAATTCCAGTACTATGTTGAATAGGAGTGGAGATAGTGGGCATCCTTGTCTAATTCCTGATTTTAGAGGGAATGGTTTCAGTTTTTCTCTGTTAAGTATAATGCTGGCTGTAGGTCTGTCATAAATAGCTTTTATAATGTGAAGGTACTTCCCTTCTATTCCTAGTTTTCTTAGAGCTTTTATCATGAAATGGTGTTGGATCTTATCAAAGGCTTTTTCTGCATCTATTGAGATGATCAAGTGGTTTTTGTCTTTGCTTCTGTTAATGTGGTTTATTACGTTTATTGATTTTCATATGTTGAACCACCCCTGCATTCCTCGGATGAAGCCTACTTGTTCGTGGTAAATAATCTTTTTGATGTGTTGTTGAATTCGATTTGCCATTATTTTGTTGAGGATTTTTGCATCAATGTTCATTAAGGAGATTGGCCTACAATTCTCCTTTTTGGAGGTGTCTTTGCCTGATTTTGGGATAAGTGTAATACTGGCTTTATAAAATGTGTTAGGCAGTTTTCCTTCCCTTTCTATTTCGTGGAACAGTTTAAGGAGGGTTGGTATCAGTTCTTCTTTAAAGGTCTGATAGAATTCAGCAGAGAATCCATCAGGTCCTGGACTTTTCTTTTTGGGGAGATTCTTGATTGCTGCTTCAATTTCATTTTGTGTTATAGATCTATTCAGGTGATTAATATCCTCTTGGTTCAGTTTTGGATGATCATATGTATCTAGAAATCTGTCCATTTCTTTAAGATTTTCAAATTTATTTGAATATAGGTTCTTGAAGTAGTCTCTGATGATTTCCTGGACTTCCATGGTGTTTGTCGTTATCTCCCCTTTTGCATTCCTGATTCTACTAATTTGGATTTTTTCTCTCCTCATTTTAGTCAGGTTTGCCAGGGGTCTGTCGATCTTGTTTATTTTTTCAAAGAACCAACCTTTTGTTTCATTAATTCTTTGTATGGTTTTTTTGGTTTCTATTTCATTGATTTTAGCTCTTATTTTTATTATTTCTCTCCTTCTATTTGTTTTGGGATTTGCTTGTTCTTGTTTTTCTAGGAGTTTGAGATGTATCATTAGGTCATTGACTTGGGATCTTTCAATCTTTTTAATATATGCACTCATGGCTATAAACTTTCCTCTCAGGACTGCCTTTGCTGTGTCCCATAGGTTCCAGTAGGTTGTGTTTTCATTTTCATTGTCTTCCAGGAACTTTTTAATTTCCTCTTTTATTTCATCAATGACCCATTGTTCATTAAGTAATGAGTTGTTCAGTTTCCAGTTGTTTGCATGGTTTTTGTCTTTACTTTCGTTGTTGAGTTCTAGTTTTATTGCATTGTGATCAGATAGAGTGCATGGTATAGTTTCTATTTTCTTATATTTGCTGAGGCTTGCTTTGTGCCCTAGGATATGATCTATTTTGGAGAAGGTTCCATGGGCTGCTGAGAAGAATGTATATTGTGTAGAAGTTGGATGAAATGTTCTGTAGACATCAAGTACGTCCATTTGATCTATTGTATATTTTAGATCTTGAATTTCTTTACTGATTTTTTGTTTGTATGACCTACCTATTGATGATAATGGGATGTTAAAGTCTCCCACAACCACTGTGTTGGCGTTAATATATGCTTTTAGGTCTTTCAGGGTATGTTTGTTGAAATTGGGTGTGTTGACATTGGGTGCATATAGGTTGATAATTATTATTTCCTTTTGGTCTATTTCCCCTTTTATTTGTATAGACTGTCCTTCTTTATCTCGTTAGATCAATGTGGGTTTGAAGTCTAGTTTTTCAGAGATAAGTTTGCTACTCCTGCCTGTTTTCAGGGGCCTTTGGCTTGGTAAATCTTCTTCCAGCCTTTCATCCTAAGCCAATGCTTATTTCTGTCGGTGAGATGGGTCTCCTATAAGCAACAAATTGTTGGATCTTCCTTTTTCCATTTCATCAAGCAGTGCCTTTTGATGGTGAATAAAGTCTGTTAACATTAAGTGTTAGTACTGATAAGTATGTGGTGATTCCTGTCATTTAGTTGTCTTAGTTGTTTGAAGGTTTGATTGTTTGTCCCTAAGTTGAGGTTACTCTCTACTTTCTTGCTTTTTCTTTTCCTGTAGTTTGGTGCTGCCTGTCCTTTCATGGTTATGTTGGGTTTCACTTTCTGTGTGCAGAATCCTTTGAAGAATCTTTTGTAGTGGTGGCTTTGTGGTCACATATTGTTTTAGTTTCTGCTTATCATGGAAGACTTTTATTGCTCCATCTATTTTGAATGATAGTTTGGCTGGGTAGAGTATCCTTCAGTGCCTGGAAGATCTCTCCCCAGGCTCTTCTTGCTTTTAATGTTCCTGTTGAGAAGTCTGCTGTGATTTTGATGGGTTTACCTTTGTATGTTATTTGTTTTTTCTCTCTTACAGCCTTCAATATTCTTTCCCTAGTTTCTGAACTTGTTGTTTTAATGATGATATGTCGTGGGGTAGCTCTAATTTGATCTGGTCTGTTTGGTGTCCTGGAGGCCTCTTGCATCTTTATGGGAATATCTTCTCTAGATTTGGGAAATTTTCTGTAATTATTTTTTTGAATATATTATGCATCCCCTTTGCTTGCACCTCTTCTCCTTCTTTGATGCCCATGATTCTCAGGTTTGGTCTTTTGATGGAGTCGGTGAGCTCTTGCATTTTCTCTATTTCAAATTCTCTATTTTTATTGTCTTGGAATTTCTTGAGTGTCTCCTGTACATTTTGGTTGACCATATCCAGTATCATCTCTATAAAATTCTCATTGAGTACCTGTAGTATTTCTTCTTTTAACTTATTCTTGTGGGCTTCATTGGGTTCTTTGGCATAGTTTATCTTCATTTTGTTGGAGTCTGGATCTGAGTATCTGTTTTCTTCATTTCCCTCTGGTTCCTGTACTAATTTTTTGGTGTGTGGAAACTGGTTTCCCTGTTTTTTCTGCCTTCCCATCATTGCCCTTGGTGTTGTTATTGTCCCAGTACTGTATGCAATTAAGGATTTTCTGGCTTGTAATAATAGCACTAGTGATATTTAGAATGGAAGGGTGAGAGGAGATGAAAAGCAAAGAAGTTAAAGGAAAAGGGAAAAACAAATAAACAAGTAGAAAAAAACAAAGAAACAATTAGGAAAAAAACAAAGAAACAAACAAAAAAAGTTTCAAAGATATAAACAGGGAGAGACAGGGTACTAAACAACCATAAGCTGAAGAGGCATTAGCGAGACAGAGACAGGATTGAAAATAAAAAATAAAAAAATTTAAAAAATAAATAAATAAATGAAATATATATATTTATATATAAACAAAATAAGTAATATAAATAAATAAAAAACAAAAATTTAAAAAATCTTCAAGTTCAAATGCAATAAAGTTTCAGTCTTAATAATTTTGGTGTTCGTCCCTCAGCCTCCAATCCTGGAGATGGTGCCTCAGATGTTGTTCTGTACTTGTCTCATCAAAGGGGAAAAATAAAATAAAACAGAACCACACAAAACAAAAAAAAACCCCACAGTGTCCCAAGTTCAAATGCCATACAGTTTCAGTAAGTTTTCAGCATGCAGGTGTAGTTCAGTTGTTGACTCATCAAAGGTAGGGAGATAGAAAAGAAAAAAAAAAAAAGAGTCTGGAGACAGTTCTATGAATGGCTGTCTGTGACTGTGGCTTGCCTGCCTGCTGCTGTCAGCCTGCTGTTGCTGGAGGCTTTATTTATGCAGATCTCAGGGGTGAGCTTAGCACTCACCTAGCCCCGCAGGCTTTGTTTACTTAGAGTTCTCCTGGGTGCAACTGCCAGTGCTACAAGCTTTCCCCTTTTCAAGCACACTGGAGGAGGTGACACTGCACCCACTTTCTCAGGCCGGCATGTTTATTTACAGCTCACATGGGAAGTGAGTCTTCCCCCCTCTCCTGTGGAGTTTTCCTCCCTCTGCCACTTTTACAAGCTTTCCCACTCCTGGTTGCTGGGCGTGTGCCACCACTCCTGCCTTCTCCATCCCAGCTTGTTTATTTACAGTTCCGGAGGGATTCCCCTCCCCCTCTTCAGTACTCAGGGTGCCCCACCCTCTTTGCTACGTGTCTTTATTTTTCTTATTGCTTATTACTCAGTTTCTCTTTTTTTTCCCTGGGTGAGGGTCGTTCTGTCCAGGGGGCTATGCTGATCTGGCCCGGGTTGTCTATGGGAGTACTGCATACTGCTTAGATCACCTTGTGGTCCGTGTCTTCCCAAGCTGTCTGGTCACTGGCATCTGGCAGTGGCACAGGAGCCCTCCTGGTTTCTCTGTTTAATGTGAAGTGGAGATGCTCTGCGCAGGCTGGAGGTGTGGAGGGGTCAAAGTTTTACCTCTCCTTGATGGTTTTGCCTGTAAGGTGAATCTCCAGCATCTCTCCAAGATTTTACTTTAGGAGGCACACTTTCTGCTTCCTCCCTCTAACCACCATCTTGGAATCCTCCTTGCCTTTTCTTTGAATTAGGTATGTGACCCTTTTCCTAATTTTTTTTTTTTTTTTTGCTTCAGGCCTTTCTATATCCTTTTCATCTCTAATTTATTTTCTTGGCCCAATCTCTCACTTTGGTTGCTGAGCAAATGTCTTCTCACCAATGAGATCTGATCTCCCTAAGATAGATTATTTAGTGTGTGATAGCTTTGCAATGTGTCAACTTGAGTAGGTGGAACAATTGTTCCTGTAATTCACTTTCTTATATGCTTCCAATTAAAGTGGGCCACAGAGAAGTTTCTTGACACATTTGAAGAGCAGTAGAGAAACTGCAGCCATTGTGTAGTTCACACATATATTGTCGATGGTCTACTGACTTCATCGGTATGTGTCTGGTGTGTATGGTAGGCTGGGCAAGAGGCTCAAGTGGTAGAATGCCTGCCCAGGAAGCATGAGGCCTTAAGTTCAAATCCCAGTACTGCAAAAAAAAAAAGCACAAGTATATGAAATCTTTAGGAAAGGAACCATTTTCCTAAAAATTTGTGTTTTAGAAAAAACACAAATTGCAGAGGTAATGGTGGAATGAAAAATTAAATCTGTAGTAGAAGTCAAATACTGAAGGACTTATATATGCCAAAAAGGAATTTAGGCTTTATCTGACAAGTAAGCATTTACAAAAATTTTTGTTCATAAACATCCCTTCTAAAAATGTAGATTCAAAATGCACATTCAGGGCTGGAGATGTGGCTCAAGTGGTAGCACGCCTGCCTAGCAAGCACAAAGCCCTGAGTTCAAACCCCAGTACCACCAAAAAAATGCACACTCCAGGGGCTCATCTTCAGAGATTTTAATTCATTAAGTCTGTCATAGGGACTAGGAATTTGTATTTTTAATATACCATCCAAATGATTCAGGTCAAAGATGATCTAAGGACCAAGAGTTTCTTTTTTCCCATATAGAACTTCTTGTACTATAAATTAATTGTACAAAGGGGTTTCATTGTGATATTTACATACACACATTAATGTACTTTGACCAAATCCACCCCCTCCATTAATCCATCTCCCCAGAAGGATCTCTTGTTGTTAGTTTTTTTTTTTTTTTTGGTGGTACTGGGGTTTGAACTCAGGGCCTCATGCTTGCTAGGCAGGAGTTCTACCACTTGAGCCACTCCAGCAGCCCCAAAAGGATCTCTTGATGAGATCTGAATTGTCCAAAGATCACTCCAGATGCAGTATGCAAAATAGATATGAGGGATATAAACCTGGACACAAAGAGATTTATTAGAAGGTTGTTGTAATAATGTAAATGAGAAGTAATGGTGGCCTTGACTAAGGCAGTAGAAATAGCAACAAAATTTAGGGGATAGTGTATCCTGGTAATTGGGATGTTGGAAAGGCTAAGGAGGATCCAAGGTAAGTCCCTAAATTTTTCCCTCAGTAATTAGGTAGATGGTAAGACAGAAAACATAGATGGAAACAGATTCTGAAGTAGAAATATATTTAAAATTGAGTCTGAGTTCAATATACCATATGACTATTTTGGCAGGGGTAGGGCAATACTGGGGTTTGAGCTCAGAGCTTCGTGCTTGCTAGGAAGGCACTATTGCTTAAGCCATGCCTCCAAGCCTACCTGTATGACATTTAAGCAGATACATGGTTGACACTTACATGTAGAATATTAATCAGGAACAATTTTCCCCTATATCTGTTGTTTCTTTGCTGTGGAACCTATTAGAGTAACACTTAGTTCTCATTTCTTCTTCATTCACTGCTTTCAACAGAGAGAGGCAACTTATAGGTGAATTTGAAGGAAATAATTGAGGTCTGTGTGACTAACCCATTATTTCATCTTTCTTTGAGATCTGCAGCCAGTAAAATGTAAATGTGAATGTGTGTAACTATGGGTAAAAAATAGAATACTGAAGAAGGTTGGAAGACAAAGAACAAAACAGAAGCTATAAGAGTTTCCAAGAAGCCAGTATCTAAAGGAGACGATATCATTCCAGAGAAGGTGCCGGGAATGAAACTGAAAGAGGTCCTTAACACCAGAGGAGGACAAGGTGATTGAGAAGTACCTAGAGAAAACCTCACCTACCATCTCTAAGGCAGAGGCTACCACCTTGATAGACTCAACCTCAGAAATCAGGGCCAGACACAGTCAGAGGGAGAAGAGATAGAAAAAGCAATCCCTGCCTTCTCTTCAACGTGGTCTGTCAGTGTAATCCAGAAGAGGCAGAGAGGTAGAGTGAAAGAGCTGACTTTGAAGGTGCTTAGAACATGAGTCAAACCTCAGATGATAGAAAAGTATAGATGCAATTAGAGTATTAATTGAACTCTACTGGCTTTTTTAATAACTAAAATGATTGACTAAGCTGTGGGATCTTCATGATACATGAAGGACTTACCTTGTAAAGGAGAGATGAGAAAGCACAGCTGAAGACAGAACTGGGAAGAAAATAACACCTTTTTTTGTGATATTGGGATCTGAACTCTAGGCAAGTGATCTACCACTTAAGCTACATGTTCCACACCCCTTTTTTGCACCAGTTATTTTTCAGATAGGGTCTCATGCTTTTGCCTGCCTCTGGCATAGCTGGGATTACAGGTATGTACTGCCATGCAAGACTTGTTTGTGAAATAGGATCTTGATAAGTTTTGCCTGATGCCTAGAACCATGTTCCTCCCATCTCTGCCTTCCAAGTACTTGGGCTTATAGACTTGACCCACCATGCCTTTAATGTTTTTTATCTTATCAAATTCATTCTGTTCAATAAATTAGTGATTTTGGCTGGGCATTTTTATTTAATTTGAAGGTCTTCATGTTTTCAAAAAGCTACATGATCCAATAAAGGTAAAGAATGCATTGTGAAAAGAGAAAACTCAGAAACATACCAATATTAAAAGGGTCAAGAATGGGAAGAAGAGTCAATAAAGAACACTGGACAAAAAAAACAGAAGAGTCCAGCCAAAAGAAGGGCTCAAGAGGAAAGCAGTTCTACAGTAGTTTATGCCGTATTAGCACCACTGGACTGATCCCAACCCCTACCAGCCTATGGGTAGGCTATGTGATATTAATCTCCAAACTTCTCAGGCTCAGTCCCCATCTGTGCAAAGGCTATCACCCTTGTCCCCCAAAGTCTTCTTTCTATGATCCCTTTAAGAGAATACTGCTGCTTTGCTGCCTGTTAGTGTCCTGTTGCCCCAAAGACAAAATCCTGAATGAGCTAAAAGTATTGAATATTATTTATTCTTCCATGCTCTCTTCCCTACTCAAGCAGGGAGTATGATAGTAGCAGAGACTGCTAGTTTTCCCTCAATGTCTTTTTTGTTTGTTTTCTAGTCCCTGGCCACCAATAATAAAGTCTACATGATCTAGCTTTTCTTGAAGCTAGGTATGGAAATGTGATTAGATTCTAGCAATAGACTGTGAGCAGAAGAAGTGCAGGCAACTATTCCTTTCTTTCCCTTCTTTTGGCTGGCTGGAATATGGATGCTGAGGTTAGAGTAGGCATCATAGACCACAGGTGAACTTAGAAATGGGAGTGCTCACCTCTCCCTTCAATTATAGCTGCTGAGAGAGATGTCATAGTCATCCCACCCATTTCAGGGTGACCCATACCTCATGACATATCAATGTGAGAATATAAAGGCCTAGCCACTTGGTCTGACTCTTGACAACTCTGAGGGGCCACTTCAGCTCCAGTTTCCATGGGGCTGACCCTGGCTATCATTAAGCCTGCATCACAGCTCAACTTTCTCCTCTGCCTGTTCCAGCTATTCCTCAAACCAGGCAAACAGGCCTTTCCATGTGGCAGCTCCTTCAGACAGCAGATCTCTTGCCCAGATAGTCAGAGAGCTAATCTCCTTTATGTCTTCCTGGTCATTGTTCTAAACTCCCTTTTCAATGACACTTACCCTGACCACCTAACAAATACTGTTGACCATCTGCCCCATCAACACTCTTGATCTTCTTCATCTTGTTCCAGCTTTTCTTTTTTCCCCATAAACCTATCACTCTCTATTATGCTCCACAAAGTAGTTATTTGTTGTATTTTTATTTGCTTACTTTCTCCTGCAGTAGGACATAAGGTTCATGAGGACAGAGATGTTTGTTTTGTGCACTGTTGTATCTCATACACATTCAGAAATACCTAGCATAAAGCAGTGAATATTTATTGAATGAAGAAGTGAAAAATTCTGAATGAGAGTTTTGCAAATATTCACTTATCCAAGCCCTTGATTTCAAAAACAGCTTAAAAATAATTCTTTGACAGCAGATTCAATGAATGTTAAATATTTTATACTATCCAATAACAAAAGATTGGTCATATATTTTTATGGAGTGCTCTAAATCTCCTCTTTTATAGTATATATTCATTGACAGGTACACACACATACGTACCTGTAAGAATTCAGATGCCTTACTTCACAGGGGAGCCCTGTGATTTCTAGGCTGATGAGATGGCCATGAAATGAGCAATTTTTCCCTAGAATAGGAAATTTAGAAAAGACAAACCAGAAATTCTCAAGTGTGGTGATCCAGGACAAGTTGCTGGGTAACATTATAGGGTACAGTTACTTCTAACAGGGACTGCCTGTTCTCAAGTACAATTCATTGCAGCTGAGTTGCTGGAAACTTTGTTTTGCTTCATATTACCAGTTTCTGAAAGAGGTCAGTATTTGTGAGGTTTTAGGAAGTTTCCTTTGAAGTCAGCACTCCATAAAAACATGAACCAGATCAACTAAGCACCCACGGAGTCAGCCCATGGATTTATTTTTGTAGTTCTGAATTCTCAGGAGCTTTCCTCTCCAGGGCAAGTCTTTTTTCACTATTTATTAGTAAAGGTTATGTAAATGTCATTATGAGAATTAGAAAGGCAATCATACTATAGCTGAGCATCATTCAAGCCAATCATTTTTTATTAAAAAGAAAATAATTCTAACATATTTATAATTTAAAAAATCATTGGGCAGGTTATAAATAAAATTTATAGTCATTTACCATTATTTATTAACTAATTATTAGTTACTAGTAAGAGGTGATGGGAATATAGTTGTTAATAGTATTATTCTTTATACTTTTTGATATGTTAATGACTTCAAGGGAAAAAGTCAGATAACCCATCACTGAAGATCTTTTGTCACCCTTGGAGCAATGTTGCCCTCAATCTAGTGTTTACTCATTGAAACCCAGTGAATCAAGTAGAGTGCAAAATGTAATTTTAAAATGTTAAATTTAAATACCAAATGGAGTTTATCTTTGGGCAACTTTTTTATCCTTTCAATATATATTATGCAGCAAATAGTAAAGATTCATTAAGAGAAAGATTACCTTCTCTAAAATATATTAATAAGAATCAACTTTTAAAAACCTCAGTGAATTCATTTTGATCATGTGGCTTATATTGGTCTCCAACTGGTTTTCAATAAAACTTGATCATTACCATCAAATAGGTAATCAGAAAGTCATTTAAGGGTAACAACCCTTGAAAACTGTATTTTATTTCATGCAGCTACTATAAATGGTCTCTCCAGTTAAAATCTCAGAGAAGACTTTCTTGTGTTTTCCACCTAGTATCTTCTGGTGTCTTGATACTATTTTTCAAATTCCTTGGCAAGGAATATAGATTTTACTTATCCCCTGGCCTCAATGGACTCTTCTTTCATGAATAATAAATATTTGCCCTATTCATAAAACCATATTACTACTCACAAACCAACTTCTGTAGTATTACTGAATGGATGTATATTTTACTACTGAGATCCACCCTTAAGGCCAAAGTGTTTGTTTCCCTCGTTGTGGGAGCGTTGGCTATTATGTGCTCACAGCTGAGTTCCTCTCCAGGAATTGCTCCACTCCCCTATATCCAGGACAATCCATGTCCAAAAACCAGCCCATGTACAATTGTCCTGCATCTCAACTTGAAACAACTTTTTTATTCATTTTATTTTTAAATGTTTTTATTAGAATATAATAGTTGTACATGGAATTTCATTGTGACATTTCCATATATACATACAATGTACCGCAGTTTGGTTCATCCCTCCATTATTCTCCTTCTTGAAATAACTTTACCTAGCTCTAAAGCTGCCCATGGAACTGTCAGGGTCCTTTCTTGCCACTGTGTCATAATTCAACTTCTTCTGCCCAGTCCTACTGTTTTTACTGTTCTGCTGATACTGATCTCAAAGCCACTTTCCAGGAAATTTCCTACAGGTTAATGTCTACTTCAGAGTTTTCTTCTTGTGAGAAGTCTTTCAGTTACAACAAATCACCACTTTCAGTTATCGCTTAAAAATTTAAATTTTGGGGCCAGGTGTGGTGCCTGAAATTCCAGCTACTCCTGAACTGGAGATAAGAAGTTCAATGTCTGAGGCCAGCCCCTGGGCAAAAGCACAAAACCCTATCTGAAAGCAAAAACCGGCTGGTGGGCCTGGCTCTAGCATCAGAACTCCTACCTAGCAACAGTGAGACCCTGAGTTCAGTACTACCAAAAAAATAAAACAAACTAAAATTTTGATAGCAACTTACATATTGATGGTAGATCAACTTTTATAATAAATATGTCCTAGATGTTAGCAGTTTACCCCAGTAAAATTTTGCTTCTTACTCAATCCCACAGTGCATTTGCAGTCCATTGGAGAGAGAGGTGGTGTGGGGGAAGCTTGGCTCTACACAGTCATCAATCCAGACTCATTCCAGCTTTTGGACCCACTCTTTTGCAGGCATCCTATCCCTTGGCTGACAGATAGGAAAGGACATGAGAAAAGTCTCTGGGAGTTTTGATGACCTGGTAGGGCACACATCAATTCTAATATTCTATTGACCAGAAGTACTCAGTCATTACCCATGCTAAATTAAGGCAGATAAGCACTAGCAGTCTCTCTACATATTTATAAAATAATTGTGATTTTCAAATCTTCCATTATCCATGACCCATGACACTCATATACTATTCTTCAGCTTTTAAGAACTGGAAATTCCATATTTATTAATGATTCAAGCAGAGTAATGGACTCTCCAGTCCAATAAAAGTCTCCATAGGGTCTTCAGATTTCTTTGGTTTTATTGTTGATTACTGTTGTTAGGTCTTTTTGTATTTTTAACAAATACAGCTTTAAAAAAAAACAGAACTACAATATCATCACCAAACCTAATAAAACCAATGGCAATTCTTTAATATGTGTTTATTAAGGAATTGTGTACAAATTTCTCTGGTTATTCCTTTTAAGTCCTTTTTTGTGTTTCTTTTAATTATGGACATTTATGTATGGCATAGTTATCTGATAGCACAACAGTGGTCATGCCACTGCTCCATCTTCCTAAAACTTCTGCAGTACGTTAGTCTATTTTCTGCTCCTGTAACAGAATTCCTGATATGGGTAATTTATATAATAGAGTTTATTTCTTATCGTTCTGGAGGCTGAAATGTCCAAGAGCATGGGACTGGTATCTGGTGAGAGCCTTCTGGCTGCCTCATAACATGTCTGAGGGTGTTGCATGATAAGGAAGTGTGCAAGAGTATGCAAGTTCAAGTTTCTCTTCCTCTTCTCATAAAGCATCTAATTCCATCATTGAGGCCTCACCTCATGATCTCACTTGGCCCTAGTTACTGCCAAAGGCCCCACTCCAAATACCACCATTCGATGAATTTGGAGAGTAAGTTTCCAATACATGAATTTTGGGGGACACATTTAAACCACAGTGCTACAGTTTAAATATGAAATGTTCTCCATAGACTCATGTGTTGAAGACTTGGTCTTCAGCTGGTAGTGCTATTTTGGGAGGTGGCAGAATCTTTAGGAGATGGGTTCTGGTTAGAGGAAGTACATCACTGGGAGTGACATTAAAGGGTATCTTGTCCGTGGACATTTTTGCTCCCTCCCTCCCTCCCCCCCACTTCTTCCTTTCTGCCATGAAGTAAGCAGCTCTGCTCCACAAGCCCATAGCAATGGGGACAACTGACCATGGAACTTCTGTAACTGTTAGCCAAAGTAAGTCTTTCCTCTGTTAAGCTGTTTTACTCAGGCATATGTCATAGAAACAAAAAAACTGAATAATACACACAGTATATTTATCTCTTCATTTTGAACTGATACTACTGACTGTCACAATTATACCACATCATTTCAGATCCATAAACCTTCATGAGTTCTTTGAGATCATCTGGAGGTTTATCTGTGTTTTCTTTTTTGTAGATAGTCTTATTCATTTTCTTAGTTATTATCCTTTTAGCCATAGCATTGGCTAACCCCTAAAAACAACTCTTATAAATGCCTCAAGACCCAGGGCCATTCCTGCTACATTCTTTTCAAGACAAATACAATTTACAGATAAATGCTTCTGCATCCTCAGAGAAAACACTTCTTCAAAAAGATTTTCCAAATCCTCAAGTTCAATAATAAGGATTTGTTTCAAATAGCATCTTATCTCTTTATCGTAGTTGGCACATAATAGAAAACTGAAACTGAAACTAGATCTATGTATATCACCCTATACCAATATTAACTCAAAATGGATCAAGGATCTTAATATCAGACCACAAACTCTAAAGTAGATACAGGAAAGAGTAGGAAATACTCTGGAATTAGTAGGTATAGGTAAGAACTTTCTCAACGAAACCCCAGCAGCACAGCAATTAAGAGATAGCATAGACAAATGGGACCTCATAAAGCTAAAAAGCTTCTGTTCATCAAAAGAAATGGTCTCTAAACTGAAGAGAACACCACAGAGTGGGAGAAAATATTTGCCAACTATACATCAGACAAAGGACTGATAACCAGTATATATAGGGAACTTAAAAAACTAAATTCTCCCAAAACTAATGAGCCAATAAAGAAATGGGCAAGTGAACTAAACAGAACTTTCTCAAAAGAAGAAATTCAAATGGCCAAAAAACACACGAAAAAATGCTCACCATCTCTAGCAATAAAGGAAATGCAAATTAAAACCACACTAAGATTCCACCTCACCCCTGTTAGAATAGCCATCATCAGCAACACCACCAACAACAGGTGTTGGTGAGGATGCGGGGAAAAAGGAACCCTCTTACACTGTTGGTGGGAATATAAACTACTACAACCACTCTAGAAAAAAATTTGGAGGCTACTTTAAAAGCTAAACATTGATCTACCATTTGATCCAGCAATACCATTCTTGGGGATATACCCAAAAGACTGTGACACAGGTTACTCCAGAGGCACCTGCACACCCATGTTTATTGCAGCACTATTCACAATAGCCAAGTTATGGAAATAGCCAAGATGCCCCACCACTGACGAATGGATCAACAAAATGTGGTATCTATACACAATGGAATTTTATGCAGCCATGAAGAAGAACGAAATGTTATCATTCGCTGGTAAATGGATGGAATTGGAGAACATCATTCTGAGTGAGGTTAGCCTGGCCCAAAAGACCAAAAATCGTATGTTCTCCCTCATATGTGGACATTAGATCAAGGGCAAACACAACAATGGGATTGGACTTTGAGCACATGATAAAAGCAAGAGCACACAAGGTGGGGTGAGGATAGGTAAGACACCTAAAAAACTAGCTAGCATTTGTTGCCCTTAATGCAGAGAAACTAAAGCAGATACCTTAAAAGCAACTGAGGCCAATAGGAAAAGGGGACCAGGAACTAGAGAAAAGGTTAGATCAAAAAGAATTAACGTAGAAGGTAACACACATGCACAGGAAATCAATGTGAGTCAATGCCCTGTATAGCTATCCTTATCTCAACCAGCAAAAACCCTTGTTCTTTCCTATTATAGCTTATACACTCTCTACAACAAAATTAGAAATAAGGGCAAAATAGTTTCTGCTGGGTATTGAGGGGGTTGGGGGGAGAGGGAGGGGGCGGAGTGGGTGGTAAGGGAGGGGTGGGGGCAGCAGGGAGAAATGACCCAAGCCTTGTATGCACATATGAATAATAAAAGAAAAAAAAAAGAAAACTGAGTGAGTTGATTTCAAAATGAAAGTTTAAATACCACATTTTTTGCATCTTTAAATGTAGCACAAATTCTTCTCATCAAGAGGCTAGAACATAAACCTAAATTGCTGATTTGCATCTTTAGCACCACCTCTTCTACTACTTCCTTAAAGAGATGAGACTTGACAGATTTCAGAAAATATTCCTAGAAGCTGACTTGTAATATATATACTAATGAGACAATATTAAATTCTTCTGAAGATTCCATGTCCTGTGGAAATTTGAACTTCAGTGATTTTAGTTTCTCCCATAAACTATGCCAACACATAAATTCATGTCCTAACCTAAGATCCATTTATTGTGCATGACACATATTGACAATGTCCTTCAGAGCTCAGGAAAATGCTGATCTCCATAAATGTCTTAGCACTTGTTATTAGTTGAGATTTTTGGTTGCAGGTAGCAGAAAATACAATTTAAACTAGCTGAAACATTGAAGTGATTTATGAATTATCTTGCAGAAAAATAATATAGCTCTCACTTTAGATAAGCTTTCATTAAGCACAGGAGCTCATGTATTCAGTTTCCTTCCCCCCAGTTTTTGGCTCTGCTTCAATTTTGACTCCACTTTCAATAGGCCCTCGTCTTGTGGTCACAAGATGGTTGCGAACAAATTTGTAGCTATTTATTTTCCAGGTCCATTTTGTAGCAGAGAAGAGAGAATTTGCTTCTTCAATAACTCTAACCAGTCTAAGAATGTAGGCGAGTAGTACGGCATGTTTCTATCTATGAAGCAATCATTGGATGGGGAAGATGAAATTTACTGATTGGCTTATTAAGGCCTACTCTTGGAGGAATGGTACAGCTAGGAAAAAGAAAATTATAGGGAAGGCAATAAAAAGTACTCACTATCCAAAGTAGCTGACTTGCCTTTCTATCAAGATAAAATATAATATTGTGTATTCATGTATGAAAATGGAAAAACGAGACCTGTTAAAACTATTCCAGGAATGGGGTGGAGGGGATAAAGGAAAATGATGGAGAGGATAAATTCAGCTATAATATAAGAACTTTTGCAAATGTCACAATGTACCCCCAGTACAACAAAAATATGATAATAAAAATAAATTAAAAAAAGTAAAATACAAAATTAGATGTTGCTTCAAATAATTTGGGTTTTGCTTTGTATGCTATAAATGTGAATGATCCAGATATTTGGTGAAGACATACTTCATTTAACATTTGTTACTGGCAGATCATTTCTTCATGTAGGTATTAAATATGGATATAAAATTTCATGTTATCATCAACTGGTGTTGAATGGCAATATTCAATAAAAATCTTGTCTTCTGACATTGTATCTTTAATAGCTTTCTCTAAATTATTTTTGACTTCCATCTTGCTTTTCAACTACATTTTGTAGTGATGCCAATATGGAGTACTTCCTACTTTGTGCAATTACACACCAAAAAAATTCTAATTATCTGCTTATGATGACTTTCTCAATTTTTAAAGATCAAAGGACTGCATATATCACTCTCCTTTAGCCTCTAAATGTCATATTTTCTGTTTCCATTCTTGATATATTTTCTGTCTTTTGGTCCTTCCTCTTATTTCTTGTTATTCCACTATTGAAACTTCAACAATTTCATGACTGGTCCTCATGAGTCTCCTCCTTTTGGACCATCCTGATCAAAACTTTCTTCCATTGAATCAACTTGACAAAATACTTTTACACTAGTATTTCCTAAATAATTATGGTAACTACTTTTCAAGGACCTACTTTGTGTGAAGAGCTTTGTAATTCTGACAAGGGTATGACTCTCATTTTATAGATAAGAAAACTTATCTATAAGTTAACTTGTCAAAGACCACATGCATTGCAAGAAGCAGAACTGGTATTGGAAACCAGGTCAGTGATGCTTCAAAGCCTGAGCTCCTTCTATCATATCATGCTGCTGCTCCATGACATCATGTCATGCCTGTTCTCCAAGGCGTTCCTGCTGATGCCAGTATCAAGGGCAAGCATCTTTCCATGGTTTTCAAGGCCTGCCATAATTATGTTCTAACTAAGATTTTTCCAGCTACTTTCAATATACACATCTCTCATTAGATATTTCTCTCTGATTTAGTTGGAGAGGCATTTATCATCCTATACTTCTGAGGAAAAAAATCATGATTTTAATTATACATACTAACTCTCAAATGTCAATGTAACTAAAGTAGAAAATAGAAATCCACCATATTTGGAGTGAGCATTGGGGATGGAATATAAGTGATAGATTGTGATTGCACATGTTTCTTTAGTTTAAAAGGAAATGGTGATTTTCACATTTTGATCGGGTAATCCTAGTTGGCATGAAAATGTCCACATCAGAGAGATGATGTAAAAATGTCCTGTTACTGGTTTTTCTTGCCTTGTTTTCTTTTCTTTCTTTCTTTTTTTTTTTTTTGTGGTGCTGAGTTTGAACTCAGGGCTTCATGATTTCTGGTCTGGTGCTCTACCACTTGAGCCACTCATCAACCCTTTGTTTGGTTTCTTTGCTGCAATCTGCCTATTTAGATTGTGTCATCTTTTTCTGCTCAGCTGAAGCCATGGAAGTAGGGTCTCCTTTTGGAAACTGAACTTCCTTACTATCATAAAAAAACATGAAAAGCATTAAGAGAATTTAACACCAATAAATCTTCCCTGACTACTCATTGACTTTCTTCTACTCTTTATTTAAACCCTGTACCACGCAGTCAGTATTTAATTACATATTGTTTGCATAGTTTATTCCACATGTGCTAGAGTAGGTGACAGGATATGGGTGGAATTAGATTATGGGGATCTAGAATAGGGAGTGGACTCACAGAGTTAATGAGTACAAGAGCAGAGAGATGTTGGGAAAACAGTTAACTCCAGAAAATTATAAAAAGTACAATTATGAATTTACAGCATAGGTCTGAAGGAAAATCCCAAGGCAGAATTTGTTCATGAGCTTGAAGTCAGAGCAAAACACTATGTCCAGGTCAAGAATCTGGTTAGAAATTATCTTAATTTGTTTTGTGTTGCTGTAAGAAAACCTCTGAGACTGGGTGCTTCATAAAGAAAAGAGGTTTAGTTAGCATACAATTCTGGTAGCTAGAAAGTCTATACAGCTTGCTGCTAGTACCTTGTGAAGAACCCCCTGGTTCCATCAAACAGACCCAAACTTCTCTCTGAAGATCAGTATTAATTCCTTCTGAGGATGGTGCCCTGTGATCCAGTCATCTCCCACTAGGCCCACCTCAGTGTTTCTACTACCTCAATACGGTTACATTGAACCCTGGGGGAACAAACCATATCCAAACCATAGCAGAGATACAGAAATCCACAGGGAATGAGAAGGTATGGCAGTATGGGAACTAATAAAATATATGTGAAACATAATTGATGAATAACATTAAAAACATCAAAATAGTAGTAGGATGTGGTAGCCCATGCCTGTAATCCAGCACTAAGGAGGTTGAAGCAGGAAGAATGCCAGTTCAAGGCCAGGCTCAGCTACATAGCAAGAACCTGTCTCAAAAAATACATCAAAATATCAAAGCCACATTTCAAAAACTCTCAATTTTACTAAAATTATAAATGTGCTTATATTTTGGCTCTACAATTTCAGTTCTAGGAAACTATCCCAAAGAAATATTCATAAGAAACTATACAAAATATACATATTCAATATTGTTTATTGTTGTTTTTGATTTTCTTAGCAATAGTGGGGTTTGAATTCAGGGCCTTGTGCTTGCTAGGCAGGCGCTCTACCACTTCAGCCATGCCCCCAGCCCTTTTTGCTTTAGATGTTTTTTTAATAGGGTCTCACGTTTATGTCCAGGCTGACCTAGATGGAGATACAAGGACATAGTAGGCCTCCTTTGTAGCTGGGACGACAGTCATGCACCAACATGCCCAGCTTTTATTGATTGAAAGACTGTCTCAAAAACTTTTTGCCCAGGCTGGCCTCAAACCACTATCCTCTTGATCTCTGCCTTCCAAGTAGTTAGGATTACAGGTGTGAGCCACTGTGCATGGCCAATGTATTTCTTGTATGAGTTACAATTTGTGTGTGTGTGTGTGGTATGGGATTTGAAATCAAGGCCTTGCACCTGCTAGGCCTTGAATCACTTGCCCTGCTCAACATTGTTTTAAGAGCAAAAGACAAAATGGAAATAACCCAAATAGCTGTTCTATAAATGTTTTCTTATGCATTCCCCTAATATCTACACATACAGTAAAATAATAGCCATGTATCAAAACAGACTTAAAATCCATGAACACCAGCATGAAAAGAGGTTCAAAATATATTTTTTAAAGTTTCAAAGCAAAATTTAAAGGAATTTTTAAAATATTTTTTAAAGCATTGTCACATGACAACTTATATCAAAATGACCTGGAGGGTATGTTAAAAATGCATATTCCTAGACTTCAAACTCTAACGACAGGACCTAAGAATTTCTGGTGACAGGATCTAAGAATCTTCATAACAATCAATCCATATGAATCTCATGCCCAAAAAAGTTTGAGCATTGCTGGATTAACATGGTATGTAGCGGCTACCTTTAGGAAATGGAATTTAAGGGCCAAAGGGCTTTCCTTTTCAACATATTTTATACTCTTGTGTTTTTAAATTTTTATAAACATATGTTACATATATCATGACTTATATCCACTAGAAATTTTTGAGGTTTAGAAGATGGAAATGTTAAATGTGGATTGCCTTGAACACAGAAATTAGGAAAAATATTTCCAATTTAGGCCATTCAGGAAGAGGAAATTATGAGCAGATTTATGTGGGGAGCAGATTATGAGAAGCCTATGAGAACCTGACATAAGCACAGCTGTGCACAATGATCTACAGGCTGAGTTTGACACAGCCCCAGCTGCAGAAGGGGTGAAGGCAAAATGCAGCACAGCTGCTTTTCCTAAGTTGTTTATGGTCATAGAAGTAGAGAGCAGATGTCTCTTGTTACAGTGCCATGTCCCTCCCCCAGAACTGTTGCTCCACCTCCTTGTTTACCACTGGCTACAAAGGACTTGTTTAAGGAGGACAAGAGTTTTTTTTGATGGGTTGGTTGATTGGTGGGCTGCTTGCAAGAATGATGCTATTGTTGCTGCTGCTGGCTGTTTGAGTATATGCAAGTCTGAAGGCCAAGATTTTAAGAGAGATTAAGGAAAATATGGGACAAAGAGAGTCTAAGGAAAGAGACTTTAAAGAATAGAAAAGAAGAAAGACTTTAGAAGTGAGGTCTTAAAGAATAAGAAAAAAGAAGCAAAGTAAAAGAAGAGTTAATTCAAAAAATGTTTGCCAAGCCTTTGTATCTTAGGTATTGTTCTATGTGCCAAAGATATAGTGAAGAATACTACACAAGGTTTCTACCTTTGAGGGGAGGAGACAATCAAAACATAAATGAGCAAGGTAGGGATGTGGTAAAGTATAAAATGAGGGTGAGGGAATGAGGGAAGGGAAGGTTTTTCCAGGAAGTTTTTCACTGAGACCTAAAAGAGGAATCGGGCCTATGAAAAGTCAAACTAGAGCACCAAGCCCAATTGTAGAAGAGCCTAGCATTTGGAGTTTAGGAAGGTATTCTGTGAGACTACAGCAGGTGAATAGGAGAACGGTCCCAGATAAGGCTAGTGAAGACAGAGCTAGACCATATACAGCTCAGTAATTTAGATTTTATTCTAGAAAGCCAGTGATTGGTTTTATGAGGAAATAATATTAGCTCTTTTGTATTTCTACCTGATCACTTTCATGGCCTTTGACATTTTTTTTTTTTGGCGGTACTGGGGTTTAAACTCGGGGCCTCATGCTTGCTAGGCAGGTGCTCTACCACTTGAGCACTCTGCCAGTCCTTCTTTTTTGTGTTGGGTAGTTTCAAGATAGGGTCTTGTGAACGATTTGCCTGGGTTGGCTTCAAACCATGATCCTCCTGATCTTTGCCCCCTGAGTAGCTAGTAATACAGGCATGAGCCACTGGCACTCAGCATCCTCTGACCTTTGACTTAATGGAATTATGTCCACAAAAAAAAATGGTTTTACAATGATGTTCGTGATGAGGATTTTGTGTATAAAATTGAAGACAACCCAACAAAACAAGCAAAAAAATTAGAAATAATGGAATATTAGATGGCTATTAAAAATGTGTATGTGGATTATAAAACACATGGAAATAGTCCTAAGAAATGAAGTCAAGAAATGGGGAGATGTTGCTCAAAGGGCACAAACTTTCAGTTATAACATGGACAAGTTCTAGGAATCTCACATACAGTGTAGATGGTGATGGATGCATTAAGACAACATGATGATGAGAATCATTACAGTGTATATGTGTTAAATCACTATCTTGTACACCTTGAATATATGTCAATTATACTCAATTTTATATGTGAATTTCAAAAGAAAAAAGAGACGAGAAAATTCTATAAGTCAAATATGCTGGATTCTTCAACAGAAGAAAAATTGTAAGAAAAAATAGATGGAGAGAGAATACATAGACTTAAGTCAACTAATTAAAACTTGGAACAGAATAAACTTAAATACTTGAAGATGGTCATTAGGAGACAAAATTATACAGAAATGCAAAGAACTTACAATTATAAAAGTTAGGTCAATTGATCATTTTGGAGGAAAGCAGAGTTGGAATGGAGCTGGAGGTGCTTCTGGAGTGTCCAGCAAAGTTCATTTCTTAGCATATGTGGTGGTTAGGGGGGTTGCCTTATAAAAACTTATTAATGTACACATTTGTTTTAAACTGTTTTCTAGTTTTGTATTTTTAATTTACACTAAACAGTTTTAAAGAAGATAGTAGATAAATGTGATGAATATTATAACAAATATTCATGTGTACAAAATTCATATTAAGAACTAACAATTTACATTTTTAAAAATAAAATATTGTAGAATATATGGAAGTGAAGAAAAAAATCCTTTTGGGGGGCAGTATTGGGATTTGAACTCAGTGCCTTGCTCTTGGTAGGTAGTACTCTACCACTTGAGCCATGCCACCAGCCCCCAAAAACCCTTTAAGGGAATAAATATATAATGTTTAAAATATGTTTACATTGTTGTAAAATGTATTTACTCTATGCTTCTTATGTTCCATTGATATTAGAGACATGTTTTCAATTTTAAAAAGAAATTCAAACATTCATAAAAAGTATATGTATGTACATACACTAGGAAAACAAACTGTTTTAGATTTTAATATTTATTTGAAATGCTTTGTATAAAATGGCTTAAATTAATAACAAAAAAATCAAGTGTTACCCTTTAATAAGAAATAATTCAGGGCTGGGGTTGTGGTTTAAGTTGTAGAGCACCTGCCTAGCAAGCACAAGGCCCTGAGTTCAAACCCCAGAACAGCAAAAAAATAAAAGAGAGAAAGAATTCACTGAAACCCATTCTCTCTAGTTGAGCTTGACTTGGAACAGTACATTAAACAGAAAATTAACATTGGTCATAGTTTTCAAAAATGACAAAGATGCAAAGTACACAATTTTTTTTCCACTTTTTTTGGCAGTACTGGGATTTGAACTCAGGGCCTCATGCTTGCTAGGCATGCACGCTTAGCACTTGAGCCACTCACCAGCCCTAAAGTACATCATTTTATATCACTGATGCTCTATGACAAGTCTTCAACCCAGTTTACTAGGCTCCTGAACTAATCAAAACTACTGGTTTTTATTTTGACTACATTACTTCCACTTGATCCCAGGTCCACAGACTGTGAAGGCAATTTAGAATAAATTCAAAAATTGAATGGAAATGCTTCAAATTAGCAAGATACAGACAAGTAAGTTTAATCTAGGCTAGAAGTAGAGCTAGGTACTGTGTCTACTCCTCTACAAAGCAGGTAACTGGTTAAGGTGAGTACCATTTTTGGCCTCAAACCTCACTCACTAGCTTACTTGGAGGAATCTGTCAAAACTTATGTACTAATAAACCCAAAGCAGAGTTTCTGGGTGTTTTTTGTTTTTTTAATCTAAGCATAAGGAAATTGACTTGGTTGTATTACAATAACTATGATTTTTTTGAGATGAGTTGTCGTCTCAGAATTGGTAGGTCAACAGCAGCCACTTTAAATTGAACATGACCAGACAGAAATGATCCTTGAACAAGATTTTTCTGTCAGTTAAGAGTGGAGTGGACAGATTAGAGCGGGCAAAGAATGCAGAGAGATCTGTACAGTTGTCCTTATCCTTTTAACGTGAAGTGGTGAGGGCCAAACTGACAGGGTGTTTAATTTTTTATCACTAGACATAAGATTCTAATGAATAATTTGAGGATTATAGGAAAGTACTGGATTGATAGAATGGTAATTTTTAAATTGTATTTTACTTACAAATATTGAAGGATTACCCCATTTTATTCATTTGTCCTCACAAAAACTTTCTGGATTGGAGAATCAAAGTTACTATTCCAGGTGGATCAAAGAGATAACCGAAATACCATGTACTTTAAGTTAACTCATAGAACAAACACCTGAGTAGCTGCTATATAATGTCAACTAGAACAGTCGTTCTTAATAGAATTATGTATCTTAGTTATTAGTTCTAGAACTTAGTAATAGCAATAGTTCTAGCTGGTGTTACATTTCTTGCTAATGCCTGAGTCAGAATCATTATCTTTGAATGAGGATGTTGATGGCAACCCAGCCATGCTGTGTATTTTATGGCTACTCTTCAGAAGGTCACTTGAATACAAAGCTCATGATGCAAGTCTTGGTTAAATACATATGCTGTACCAAAAAACATAAACCTGTTGGGTATGACTTACACAGGAAAGGTTTTGGTGTTTAGTTTAGCAAGTGTCTCATACATTTTTATGGAGTAAGATGATGTACATATTTTAAAAATACCTTGTGTAAGGATTAAAGGTTAAGACTTTTTAATTATATAACCCACAGAGTGCAAGGTATATATATTTTATGAAGCAATTTTAAATTTAATAGCTGTATAGCTTGATTTCTTTGCATTCTTTAAATAATTTGCAAGCAAATAAATAGATGCCTTGTATCTTAGTCACAAAGAGATGAGCCCTACAAGACAGGAGTTCAAAGAGTTCAGATGAAACTCTTAGTACTGTAGAAAAAACCGGAAACTTCATTTGGTCAACCCTTATTTCCAAACAGAGGTCCTGACATGTGATGTCATTTCTGGAAGGTAAAAGCGTAAGTTATTTTTTACATAGTCTAACCAGTGTTTTTGTTTTTTTTTTTTCTATAGAAATTATGACACTTTAGCGGGGATTTAAGAGGCTTTGTTCTTTGATCTGTTCAAGTTACAACGTTCAACAGTTTTTTTTTTTTTTTAATCAGAGGCAGATTAACAATGACTAGAGAAAATTGGTCATGAAATGTGCTCAACACAAGAAGTCACAGGACGGGGGCTGGCAAGAGTGCCTGCCTACCAAGAGTGAGGCCCTGAGTTCAAACCCCAGTGCTGCCAAAAAAAAAAAAAAAATTCACAGGACTGGAGTTTTAAGCACGGCATTGCCCAGTTTCCGAGGTCCCTGTCCACATGGCCTTGCTAGTGCAATCAGACCAGTCAAGTGACCGCAGATAAGGCACATTCCTTTTCAATCGTACATCTCTGCCCTCGGTCCCTCAGTCAGTCGCTGCTCTGAACACTGCAGGTTCTTTCTGGGTGGCGAGGAGCCATGAGGTAAAGTCACAGAGAACTGGGTCTTCGCTCCAACTGAAGGTGTTCGTCACCCCAGTGGCGACTCATCCCCTCCCTCCGAAACTAGATGGGAAACCAAATCAGGTATGCCTCGCTTGGGAAAGTGACTTGGCCCAGCCACCTCTAAGTGGCAAACGGGGCGCCACCGACCAGCAGGATTAACGGCAGGTTCCTAAATTCGTTCCTAAGCCCCACGCGGGGACTCGCAACGCCCAGAAACCACGCGACCCGGCAGTACCAAAAATCCACACTAGTCCCAGCGAAAAGAGGCAGCGCACCGCTTCCCGCGTCTTTTAGGCCGCGCGCGGAAATCAAACGCCACGCGGGCTCGTTGGGGGCCTGGCCGCCAAACCGCGGCGGAGCTGGGCGGGGCCGTCTGGAGGCGGCGGCGAGGGCGAGCTGGTAAGACGCCGGCGGCGTGATCTGCGCAGGCGCGCGTCACCCCGCCCCCCCCCCCCCCCCCGCCCCAGCGTCGGCTCCCGGGCGGGTGGCGCGGGCCCTCCCACTCTGCCCAGCGCCTCCTCACGGCCCCGGCCGTCGCTTCACCCCGACGCCCCGGCGTGCACATCCTCCCACCCGCCTGCAGGCCCCGGGCCTCCGCCTGCTTTCCCGGCTTTGGCTCCTCGCGGCCCCACTTTCAATTCACGCTGTCTCCCGGGCCGGCGCGGCCGCGGGCAACCGCTCCCCATCCTGCACCTACCCCGCCCCCTCCCCGCCTTTTCCGCCCTCCAATCCCCCTCTCTCGGCCCGCTGCCGCTGCTCCAGATGAGGTGATGGCAACGGCCAACTTCGGCAAGATCCAGATCGGGATTTACGTGGAGATCAAGCGCAGCGATGGTGAGCCGCGCGTCGCTGACCCAGCCCGCCCGCCCAGGCCCGTGTCGGGCTGTGAGCCGAGTGGATGCGGGCGCCGGCCGCCTCAATGATTGCTCCGCGGGCTGTGGGGGCGGGAAGGCGGCGGCCGCGGCGCTTTTGTGTGTGGCGAGTGTGCGGGTGAGGCCGGCGTGGGGTCCGCCTGGGTGCCGCTGCAGTGCGGGGGGCCGGGCTGCGGGCGAGGCCAGGAGGGGAGGGGGCCCGGGTGTCGCGGCCGCGCCTCAGGGGCCTGGGCTGGGCGCCGCGGAGGGTCTCGGGCGGGGCCCCTCTGTCCTCCCGGGGACGCCTGCTCGGGGACGCCTGCTCGGCCGGAGCGGCTTCGTTAGAGACGACCCTGCTTCGCGCTCCGGGCCGCTGCGTGTTACCGGTCGGGTCCCTGGAGGGTGGGGGTGGGGAGCGTGCAGACCAGTGATTTCAGTATTTAGAGGACCGACCTCCCCGCCGAGGCCGACGCGGAGCGCCAACCCCGTTGCTTTACGCCGCTGTCTGGTTGTCAGGCCTCCCTTCCTTGGGAGAAAGCAGCGCTCAGCCATGAGTCGGGGTGGGGGAGCTTCGGGCTCCCAGGTGATGGCACCGAAGGGGATGGAGGGGTCCGCGCGAGGCACTGCTAGAGGGTGGGGGTGGCGGCCGGATGTTGATGTCCACACATTGGGGAGAGCTAGCTGGGAAAGTGTAAGGCAGGTGAAGACACAGGCTCAGGGTTTTTGGGTTTTGGTGTTTTTTTTTTTTTTTTTTAAAGCCTATAGGCTTCTGTATGTTTCTGTAGGTTCCTCTTAGGGAATATGTGTATGTCATTAGCTTGGGGTGCGGAATGAGGTAGACCAGGTTTGGAAATCATTTATATTGTGAAGGAGGTGATGCATAGAAGGAGATAAGTAAAATTATTTTCCTTCAATCGAATATTGAATGAACTAGACATGTGTAATACGTTACAGGCTCCATCTCTCTTATGCCCATTCTTTTTTTATATGACTCATTGATTATCCTTTAGTTAGTAATAACATGGCTATCACATCCACACCCTCTTGGTTTCTATCATGTTTGACCAAGTTGTGTGAACTGATTGACATATGTGAATTTCCATGTTACCTGTGATATATCAAAAGACCCTATAGATGCATTTTCCTTTATTGTATTTGAGCCAGTTTGTGGTAACAATTAAAAACATCATTATCCTTTATGTGAAAAGATAAATTATACCACTTAGAGCTTTTGAAAGTTACCGGTAATACTAGTAGAAAAGGGATAGTTCCTTTACTTTTTATTTTAAATGTTTCATCCTCAGATTTCTAGATTATTCTCATGAAAGAGTGTCGTTAATGCCATTTTATCTTTAGGTGAATATGGATTCCCTGGATACCAGTGAAAATTAGGTTTTCATATTATTTTTAAGACAGGTTGCAATACACTGTAAATTCTTTACACTCTTAAAAGCCTTTATGATTACAGATGTTAACTGAAATCTTGTAAAAATAGCATATGACATTCAAGAGGTTTCTATATTTTAATTTTTTCTAAGCTAACATCTTTTATTTAAATGTTTTGTACTTGAAGCAATTTTGGTTTGTTGGTGGTTCTAGAATACAGGCTTCTAAAGTTCTTTCATCCTTTACCTTCAGTCCATACCAGAAATTTCCAGACATACAAGAACTTTGTGTTCTTAACATAAAAGTTTGAGTAAACCTAAAACCTCATTTCAAAAACAGTTTTTCTTAAGAAATAATGGACGTCATTACAGTGCATATTGTTCTAATCTATAGCTATACATAATTAGTGCCTTGGATGTGAAAGGGAGCTGGTGGAAGGCAAAAGTAGAATTTGCATTGGATGGTAGTCTTCTACAGTTGAAACCGATGTCTTAGGGGATTCCTTCCCTCCACTTTCCTTTATTCACTTTGAAGAAGCTGTTTTGCTTCCTCCCACTTCTATAACAGATCTGTATTGAATAAAATTCTAAGTGGTTATTGTAACAAAAACTTTGTAGTTGGATGACCAGTAATGTAATTTCTGAGATGTGAAGTCACAGGAGTAAAGAAAAGCCACCTCAGACTGCCGGTAACTGGTGACTTGATATTTTTTCTGCATGCGTGCTAATGATGATCCTTGTCTCTATTTCAGACCATGCTTTTCCCATCAGTAATGCACATATATTGATTAAAAAAACATGTTCCAAAGGCAAAAGAGTAAGCCAGAACAGGCCTTATCTTTCAAGACCCTGCAAAAATATTAATCCCTTCTCACTGGTCATTGATAACATGACTAGTAGGTTTTAAATTCCTAAGTCATCCTGTGTCATCAGTGAGATAGCATATTTCCTTAAGTATTTATATTCAGATCCATAACTCTTAATAAGATATATTTGAACTGCACTGGGGAGATGTGATGTAGAAAATACAGTGGAGGGATGTCAGGATACCCACACCTACTTCAACCACAGCCTGCATTTTATAGGATTAAAATACTTAACTAATAGGCTCTTAAATACCCTGAATTCATCTGTGTATCCATTCTCCACCTTGTGCCTACCATAGTTGAGTGAATTATTTATTACTAGATTTTTTGTTTTCAAACATTTTAGTTAGCCATTCAGGCAAAATCTTACCAGGAAGTGACACTCTTCTATGAATGATCATTCTGTGCTGCACCTCTCTACTGTGGATCCCTTTCTTAGAGTCGATTGAAATGGAGTGGTCTGTTGAAGCCAATCTGTTTTTTCTCATAATTTAAGGTTAGAAGTCACAGGAGTTTCACTTGTACTCCCAGATTGTTGCCAGTCTTAGGAGATAACCTAGATATAAAATTGGATTAGCTTTTGGAAATGGATACTTACATATTTTCTTGCATATGTCTTGTTATTGCCTTCTGATTCAGGTCCATTTTAGAACCCAGTGATTCTTAAGAACTACAATCTTAGAATTGTGTATCTAGATAGCCTTTATTGGGAGACTTTTGAAAAGCTTCACTGTTAAAAATACTTCTTATCAGTTCCACCATAGCTGTGTCTATCTTTTAAGGACTGAGATAGGGATGAGAACTGTTGAATATTTGAAAGCTGCAGGTAAAATGACATTGGTCTTTGGGGTCTTTTAATCACATTGATATATGTGACCTGAAGGTAACCTTAAAATGTTTCAACCGGAAAAAAAAATCCTTGGACATGATCTAGTTCTCTCTCTCTCTCTCTTTTTTTTTTTTTTGAAATATGAAAATGAGTTCCAAGTCATCATAAGAATTTATCACTTTGTCACTGGCGACCAGGAACCTTCCTTGCATAGCATAGAAATCTTATCTATCAAGAACTTTGACCGTAAAGGAGGAATTCTTTTACTTTGGAACCATCTGCAACCTGATCAGAGATATAGGGAATTGCTTCTCACTCATGGAAAACACACTAGGGAACCATAATAGAGTCACATAGTAATGATCACTGATACAGTATAGTTACTCAAATGTCATGGGTCCCAAAATTATGGGAGGAAAATATTCTTGTTTCTTAATTAAACATTGGTGAAGAAAAATGTCTTAATTAAAGCATCTGAAAACCAAGAGAAATCGAAGGACCTATCAGAAATGTTGGAGTTAAGGCAGGCAATCTTTGTAAAAGATTTTAAGTGGCTTGATTTTTTTTTTTAACATGCTTTGCCACATGGGCTTCTGAGGAATAGTCTGAATTTAGGAAATAAAAATGAACCACATAGCAATACAGTTTTTCTTTACAGTTTTGTGACTGATGTAAGGGTAGGACAGAATGGAGATACTGCAGATTAATGATTTCCTTCGCATGGTGACCAGGATGAAAATGGTTTTGTATTATGTGTTTGTTAGGCATGGTTTTCCAGGTGCTTCCAAACATCATATAATTGGATCCTCACAGAAATGTTATGAAGTAGATATGGTAGAAAGGTAGTGGGTGCATCATTTCACAGGTGCAGAATCTGAGGTTGGATTACTTGCCAAGATCACATGGTTCATAAAGAACAAGAGTCTGGGCCAAAGCCTAAATCCATTCACTCTTAGCTGTCTATTTAAGTGCCAGCAAATATTTGCTGTTGATGGTATAAAGTGGCATACTTTGTGTATATTAATTTTCTTTTTGATACACACAAGCTCCTGTAATAAAATTCTTTCCAATATTACCAAAGAAGCTCAGAAAACTATTAATTTATAACTTAATAAGTTATTTATTTGCTTAATTTTAAAAATTGCTTAAATTTGCCAAATTGGTGAAATCAAATTAAATTCTTATGTTTTATCAACCTTTCAGCCAAGATTCAGCAATCACTCACTTGTTGCTTCCAGCAGTACCATAGAAAGCCAGGAATTAATATTCATTGTCTAGCCACTTGCTACTTATGACAGATTTCTAGGGAAAGGCTGTGTGTCAACTTTTTCTGTTTTCATAATTTTTTAAAATATGTTAGAGAAAGCAGTGAAGAGCCATTTAAGCCTGTGTCAGTATAAGTAGGGAAAGGGATGTGTGTATGTTTATAATCCAGAACAGGTTGGGAGACCGAGACCCATTCTTTTTAGTTGCAAGTATACTTGTCATCATCAGTATATTAATCTTTTACAAAGCTTAATTCTTAGGTTCGGCTAGCTACCCACTTTAATTTTATTACCTCTGTTATATAACATAAAATAATGTTTCAAGGTATCTGTTTTGAAATAATCATTCTTAAAGAATAGATGTAATTTTAAGTCCTGAATAAAACCAACTTTTACTCTTTTTGTCCACTTGTGGAGCAAATATAGGCCAGGGTCCTACCATCATATACCAGTTCTTTTAGCTAAACTAACACTAATAGTATACAATATAATAAATATAATATACAATATAACATAGATAGTATTATAATAATAATATAACAAAGGTCTTATCTTTAAATATGAAATCTTAAATGCTCCAAAAAGGGCCTGATGTGATGCCACAAGTAGAAAATTCTACATCTGACCTCGTGACTATTTGCAGTCAAAATGCAGGCACTAAAGCTACTGCATAAAGCCATGTATGTAATATGTATACAAAACAAATTTCATGTTTAAGCTTGGGTCCTAACCTCAAAATATGTCATTATGCATAAACAAATACTCAAAAATAAAATCTGAAACATTTCTGATTCTAAGCATTTCAGATGAGGCATACTTCTTGAGTAGTGCATAAGTGAAAATAGATATTAGAATTTCACCATATTAAACATTTAAGTGTTTAATTACACATAGTTGTTGTGGTGTATAGGTAATACAGAGAGAGCTAAGTAAGTTTTAAGTTCATGGGCATTGGGATCTTGTATTACACAAAATTGTATTCACAACACAAAAGGAAATGAGGCATTATCTAATTGTTAGTTAACCCTGTTTACTTTTTGTTGCCATCTTCCAAGAGTAAAACGAAGGAGCCAAGTGTCTTTTCTAAAAGTTGCATTTCCAAGTTGTGGTGTAGTTCAGTGGTAAGAGCACTTGTCTAGCATATGCAAGTCCCTGGGTTTCATTCCCTAGTACTATTGGGGAATTCCCAGTGGTAGAAAGAAAAACAAACAAACAACTAAAGTCATATAGTAGACCCTAGGTGTCTGTGGATGTATGGATGCAAGGAGACTTGTTGAGGAAAACCCGCAGTGCATAGAGCTCAGTACTATGCTGTGGATGCTGAGTTCGTTTGTCTCACAACACTACTCAGTTTCCTCTAAAGTGCCTTTCAGCATATCTGAAATTTTTACTTTATCATTTAAATTGAGCACATTAAATTCTACCTTGATTTGGGAACACCATTTGCTTTTTAGGAGACATATTTTTTCAAAATTAAGGGCAGAGAAACACTCAGCAGATAACATGATTTAAATACAACTGATGATGATGTGGGACTGACTGAGAGCTTCTCACCAACTGAACTGCATTGTGTGTGTGTGTGTGTGTGTGTGTGTGTGTGTGTGTGTGTGTGTGTGTGTGTGAATTTAAACTTTGTTCTTATTTTTATTTTTTGAATGCTTGGTAAAAATGCATGTAATAAATCCATGAATAAGGTAGGCTTACTATACTCCAAAATATGACTTTGCCTTAGACCTTTCTCGTTTTTTGTTACTACCTATTTTTATTCACTATAATGAAGCTTGCAGTTCAGACACCAGGATGTGGGATATTTTGGAATATAGACCTTAATTGATAATGGCATATCAAAGTAATGTCTCATCGTCTTGTTTTCTTATTACAGATTTCATTAAGTAAACTTTTATTCATAGCCTACTGTATCAGGCATTCTGATAGCTGTTAGAGATAGAAAATAAAAGAATAAAGCAAAAATAGTTCCTTCCCTCGCAAAGCAAGAAATAAATAATTCATATATAGGGTGATTAGTACTGGTTGAGTACTAATCTTCCATTCCATGTGTATATTACCATTTACCTTTTTGGAGTTAGACTTGAAGTTATTCTTCTAAATGGAAAATGTATGTTACATATGCTGTCCCTCTCACCTCCTCTAACCATTTACCATATCTTTTATCCATCATGGTGTGCTTTCCTGGAAGAACCCATAATCAGCTCAGAATTCTTCTTAATATAGTGCTATCAGTCCTGATAGCCTCTGTCACTCAGATGAAATTGGCCTTATTTGTCATTATTGACCTATTTTCTAATCTCTTAATATCCATTTGAGTTATAACTTGGTATCTTTCTGTTTTGATATCAAAAGGAGTAAAGTTTCTTCAGTTTTAAGTTTCAGGCAGACCAGCCCTAACAATAGGTTTCTGGATTGGGATGCTTATCAATGCAGAGACCAAGGAAGCTGAATATAAAAACAGGTAGAGCTGCTCAACCAGGTACTGGTACTTGTGTGTAGTTTGGGAATAACTTCCCTAGCATGGCCAAGGGACTCATGAGAATGAAGTGTGTCCCTGGGCTATGTTTTATTTACTTTCAAAGATTTTTTTTTTCTCTATATGTTAAATGGCTTTGCATTTATTTTAGACAGATCTCACCTAGGGTAATATATCTTAAAGGAAAGACAGGACTAGGAGGAGGTTATGTATAAAATTTGCTGAATGTGCTAAGAATGATCCTTTTGATCATAATTCTTGGCCAGCAACTATCTACTCAGCCTCACCCATATAGCTTCTATCCTCCACACTGCTATTTGACTTCTGTTTCTTATAAAGTCAATCCAGTTGTTACTCTTGATACCCGAAGAGATTTAACATGTGTGTTCTTGATAGGGTAGTTGCTTTGTTAAATGTATAATATATAGTATTTTGTTTGATTTTCATGACAACCTTATAAGATACACATTATCTTCTCTGTTTTACAGAAGAGAAGCTTAACCTCACACAGATTCCTATGTGAGCCAGGATTATGATTTTTTTGAGTAGCATCTCCTAATGGAATGAACTGACAAGGCCTAAGTGTAAAGTGGAAGAAAGATTATCCATAGATTGATTGCCTTAGGGGAAGGGGCTGCACTTGGCTATGGCACAACATGGGAGAAGTTTCTGAGCTGCAAACAGAGGATGGTCAGGTAAAGGGCATTTAAAACAGGCAGGTGGGAGTGTGACAGATAAGGAAGATAGGACAGGGGTAATCTGGGACACCTTCTTAAAGACTTGGAAACAAAGGTAAGAATCTTGGAATCATTTTCTAGGACACTTGGAAACTACTATGGGACTTAATCTCCTAAAAGCAGTAATAGGAGTTAGCTATGATTAGTGATAGATTAAGAGGGAGAGTAGTACTGAAAACAGAGCTGGCCTGGATAAGATTGCATCAGTCTAGGAGGATGAACAGTGCTTAAGGAACAGATAAAATGCAAAACACACTGCAAAAAGAATTGGTGTTATGGCAATACATCACTTATGCTGAATAAAGGACAATTGGAAAGGAATGGATTACATGTTTGGGAAGTCTGAGTGTAGGTTATAAAGTCTCTTCAATTTTGTTTAATCAAGCTAATCCTATTCCTGAATAGTGTAGAGGTCTGTAGAGCCTGTGTACTATATAATATCAAAGACACCACCCAACTCAAGTTGCTTATTTGCCACTTAAAAGTAAGTGAGTTTAAGTTATAGGGCACTTCCAATAAATGTGTACACGCAGCAAGGATTTACTTAAGCTATAACTAACTGTTTTGTCTTAAGACTAAGCCAAGACTGTCTTAGAATTCCTGAAACAGAATGAGAAGGAAACACAGTATTTAAGTAATCTGGCTTCAGCTCTATAAAGTATGAAGTATTTTGAAATGGGACAGGGAGCTGAGTGTGTAGTTCAATGGTAGGGCACCAGCTGAGCATGCATCAGGTCCTGGTTTCAGTTCCCAGCCCTGGATTCGATTCCGCCTTCCCTTTTCTTCCCCAAAAGTGGCTGTCTTTACTTTTTTCATTGCTCTTATTTTTGACCTCTTTTTTTTCTGTCCTGCCCTTTTTTGTCTTCAAGATTCTGAGTGCCATTTCAGTGTTTAGAATCTCTTAACTGCTATTTGCAATTTAGGAAGGAAAAGGAAATAGAGAAGGGATGAATAGGTAGAGCACAAAGGATTTGGGGGCAGTAGAATTCTGTGTGATACTATAATGATGGATACATGTCATTATATATACATTTGCCAAAACCCATAGAAGGGTCATCACTGGGTGATGATGATGTACATGCTGCAGGATGCTGATAGTAAGGGAGGTGGTAGGGATATGGGAAATCTCTGTATATGCCACTTAATTTTGATATGAACTTAAAAAGGAAGGATGGTATCTGCAAAGTAGGCATTGTAAGTGTAAGCCACTCTTGAAACAATGGACCAGTTAATGATAAAAACTTTAATGTTTTAATGCAATTAAGGTAAATTTTGCTCTCTGTTATTGTCATGTGTAATCTTTTGACCAATTCAAAAGATTTTGGGTATGCTGAAAAGAATAATTTTTAAATGAGCTGTGTAATGCAGTGAAAAGGATTCAGATAATGTTTGGCAACCTTAACCCAATTTCTTTACTTTACTTTATCCTATGGATGTAATGAATTTATAGTTCAAATGCTATGACAAATTTCCAAGCAGTGTGTCTAGAACCATCATCCTTGATATCAGCTAAGGTCTCATTTAAACAAGATTACCTATTCTAGTTGAAGATTAGGGAATTCCTTTTGTAAGATATGCATATGAAATCTGTTTAATGTCATGAGAAGTGAGTTGGTTGTGCAAACAAGCATGAAACTTGTGGAGTATTTTTGTTTCATTTTGCTTTATTTTTGTGACTTTTTTGTTTTTGCTATAGATTTTTGGTAGTAGTGTTAATTTTTGGTAGTAGTGTTAAGCCTGTAATTTACTATGGACCACTAAACAGAAGTAGATATAATGATTTACCTACAATATTTTTAGGAAATGAGATCAAGGTAGAGGTCCTAATTAGTGAGGTAAGCCTTGGAATTTAACCAGAGATGGCTCTTTGATGAAATACTGTTATTGGTCAAAACCTGCTTGGACTGTTACAATAAGGAAATTGACTTGTTCAAGGTCATCATAAATTAAATAGCAAATGTGAGCTTTAATACATGGGTTGGTTGTTTGCTTCCAAAGTTCTGCACTCTGATTCCTTTTTGAGTTCTTTGTGTGCTATGACTGTTCAGGCTTTGGAAGTCAGATCATTAATTATATGATGCTTTCTAGGGTATAGTTTGCCTTCAGGTGTTTTTTAGTTAATCCTACTAGTATTTGCTGGATGACCATTATGTGTCCATTCATCTGATGCCTAAAAGCTATTAAATAGCTGTTTCTCTAGTGTAAGTATTATGTAAATGTGTAGTTTCTTTTGAAATAGAAATTCTAGGGCTGAGTATATAGCTCAGTTTATAGAGCAATTGCCTAATATGTATCCAGTATGAGGTTCCATCCCCAGTACTTCAAGAAACCAAAAAATAAAAATTCTAGTTTTCTCCAGTCTCTTTGCCATTGCCTAAGTTTAGGCCCTTCTGCTAACAAGACTTTGGAAAGTGTAGACAGGAAGATAGCTACCATGCGAAAGGATGCTTCTTACTAGATGAACAGGGTATTATCAGGAAAATATGTTAGATTACAGTAGCAACTTGGTAAGAGTCTGTTTGTATAAAGAGTTTGGGAGCCTGTTCAGCTTTAGTGATCTTTATTTTTATAAACCTCTTTGAAATTATGTATGGGGTTGTGTTTTTACTTATTTTTTCAATGATAGCTGATACTGAGCATTGATTGTAACATAACCCTAAATACAGAGGTGTTTTCTTTATGTGTTCTTTAGGTGGCACCTTTATTGAAAGTGACACATTGCTTTTAACTTAACATACTCTTGGTTTCTATTAAGAGCCATTATTTAATTAAAAGTAAGTAGAACTTCTTGTTTTCCTTCTGCCCTTCAGCCCTTTCTTTCCTAATCTCTGCAGGTGCTTCTTTCTCCATTACCTTAGTAGTGTTGATGTACCTTAGCTCTTGGTCTTAACCCTGAAGTACTTTTCACATAGTATTCTCTTTGTGGGTAAACTAAATTCTTCTTTCAGCCTAGAGTGGCTGCAGACATACACTGTACATCTCATGGATTACTATCTCCACTTGAATGTCTCGTAAACACCTCAAATTTAGTGTGGCCAAAATTGAACCCATCCCCAAATCACTTCAGTATCATTCATTCACACTGTTGCCCAACTCTGAAACCTAGGTGTGTTTCTTGACGCTTTGTGCTGTGTTAACCTTAAATGCTGCCATGAGGTTCTGTTAATTTAACTACTCAAGTACCTTTTCATACACCTTTCCATCCCTACTACTTTAAGTTTGGCCAGGTTAGTATTATGTCTTCTTTGCGCTGTTGCAATAATTTCCTCATAGTTCTCTCTACTTTTGGTTAATAACTGTTTTCTCAGTAACTGTGAGCAATCTGACCTGCCTTTCCAGAATAATTTTTGCCGCTTATTTGAGGCACACTATACTCCAGACATACTGAACTTTCTTGGCATAATTCACTTCTTTCTAATCAGGCTAACAGCTTTTTTTTTTTTTTTTTGGCCTTTGTCAAACCATTCCATCCTTCTTTGAATCTTAGACTAGGATGAATTCCCTGTGAGCTCCCTCTATTCTATCAAAATGCTCATGAGATTGTATTAACTGTTTATAGCCTGGTCAGACTCAAGTTCCACTGCATAACAGAGGGCTTCTAGACAGTTTTTATATATTATGTATTTGCTGAACCAGTGATTAAATGAACTAACAGTGCTACTCTTTTTCTACTCTGTTCAAGTTTTGACATTCTAAAAACAAAAAATTTGATGTGTGTTATTCATCTCCAGACATGAAGACTATAACATGACAAAGTGGGTGTCATTGCTCTTAATGTACACTTAAAATTTTCTTCTAAAATTTAATAAAGTCACATAGATAGAAGTTAAGTTCCAAAAAGAATATATATGTATTGAAAAATCTGTATTTTGTGCTTCGCCTGTCCTCCCATCCAGCCATCAATTTCTCCTTTCAAGAGACTGGCAGTATTATCAACTTCTTATTTATTAACACAGAGCTCTTTTATTTTCAAAAAAATGTGTAATTGTGTGTGTGTGTGTGTGTGTGTGTGTGTGTGTGTGTGTGTGTAAATACACACCTCCCTACAGATAGTATGTATATACTGATTCTTAGTTTTTATTTTCACTTAATAAGAATATCTTGGAGAACCTTTGAGCAGTTAAATAATAGTCTCACTATTTCTCGTGGCTGCATTTTATTAGTGACTAAATATACCAAAATTTATATTTTGTATAAATGTATATAAAATATATTTTGTATATATGTAATTAATGCATAATACATGTGTCATGTCATACATAAGTATTTCAGTGGAATTTGCCTATTTGTCTTCCATAGAGTATGAATTTAACTTCTCATCTGCAAGAATACGTTTCCTCATACCCTTATCTACACAGTAATACATGCTTTTAAGATTTGCTAGCTTTGATTATGACATTCACTGTACCATTGTATAATGTTTTTTTTCTAAAGTTAACTGACCCATAAGAGATAACGTGCCTAATTTTAAAAATGTTTATGAGACCTAAACATACAATGGAAAACATTTAAGTTCTCGTGTTTTAAGTTAAAATTTATCTATGATAGCTATTGTACAAAAATAAAACATTCATTATGCCTTGACTATAAGAAAAAAGTGTGAAAAAGAATAAAACAGAAATACAAAACACAATGGAAGGCCACTCCAATAAACTACAAGCGGAAGACAGAATCTCAGAATTTGAAGATAAAATGAAAATTAAAGGGAAAACTGAAGAGCTATTAGTCAAACAACTCAAGACCTGTGAAAGGAATATGCAAGAACTTACCAACTCCATCAAAAGACCAAACCTGAGATTCATGGCCATTGAAGAAGAAGAGGTCCCAACAAAAGGGATTCGTAATATATTCAACAAAATAATGACAGAAAATTTCTCAAACCTAGAGAAAGCTATGCCCATTCAAGTACAGGAAGCCTCCAGGACACCAAACAGACTTGACCAAAATAGAACTACCCCACAACATAATATCATTAAACCAACAAGCACAAAGAATAGGGAAGAAATATTGAAGACTGTAAGAGAGAAAAAACAAATAACATACAAAGGTAAACCCATCAAAATCACAACAGATTTCTCAACGGAAAACTTAAAAGTTAGAAGGGCATGGAATGATGTATTCCAGGCACTGAATGAAAACAACTTTAACCCTAGGATACTCTACCCAGCAAAACTATCATTCAAAATAGAGCAATAAAAGTCTTCCACGATAAACAGAAACTAAAACAAAATATGACCACCAAGCCACCACTACAAAAGATTCTTCAAGGAATTCTGCACACAGAAAATGAAAGCAAATAAAACTATGAGAGGACAGGCAACACCAACCCACAGGAGAAGAAAAAGGAATCAGAGAGTAACATTAATTTAGCTGTACACAATTAAACTCTTAAACAACAAAAACAACTAAATGACAGGAATCACCACATACCTATCAATATTAACACTGAATGTTAACAGACTTAACTCCCCCATCAAAAGACACCATCTGGCAAGCTGGATTAAAAAGGAAGATCCAACAATCTGTTGTTTACAGGAGACCCATCTCTTTGAAACAAGCACTGGCTTAGGGTGAAAGGCTGGAAGATTTACCAAGCAAATGGCCCCCAAAAACAGGTAGGAATAGCAATACTTATCTTGGACAAAGTAGACTTCAAACTTACACTGATCAAACAAGATAAAGAAGGACACTCCATACTAATACAAGGGGAAATACACCAAGAGGAAATAACAGTTATCAACCTATTTGCACCCAACGTCAGTGTACCCGGTTTCATCAGACATGCTGTGAAGGACCTAAAAGCATATATAAACTCCAACACAGTGGTAGTGAAAGATTTTGATACCCCCCTATCACCAATAGATAGGTCATCCAAACAAAAATAAATTCTGGAACTAGATCACACCATAGATCAAATGGACCTAGCTGATGTCTACAGAATATTTCATCCAGCTTTGCACATTCTTCTCAGCAGCCCATGGAACTTTCTCCAAAATTGATATGTTTGGGTGCAAAACAAGCCTAAGCAAATATAAGAAAATAGAAATAATCCCATGCATTCTATGTGATCACAGTGCATTAAAAGTAGAACTCAACAACAGAAACAACAATAGAAAACATGCAAACAATTGGAAGCTGCTTAATGACCAGTGGGTCATTGATAAAATAAAAGGAAATTAAAAGGTTTCTGGAAGTTAATGAAAGTGAAAACACGACCTACCAGAACCTATGGGACTCAGGAAAGGCAGTCCTAAGAGGAAAGTTTATAGCCATGAGTGCATATGTTAAAAGGACAGAAATATCTCAAACCAGTGACCTAATGCTACATCTCAAACTCCTAGAAAAACAAGAACAAGCAAATCCCAAAACAAATAAGGAGAGAAATAATAAAAATAAGGACTGAAATTAATGAAATAGAAACCAAAAAACCATACACAGAATCAATGAAACAAAAAGCTGGTTCTTAGAAAAAATAAACAAGATTGACAGACCCCTGGCAAACCTGACTAAAATGAGGAGAGAGAATACCCAAATCAGTAAAATCAGAAATGTGAAAGGGGAGACAACAACAAACACCCTGGAAATCCAGGGAGTCATCAGAGACTATTTTGAGAACCTATATTCCAATAAATTTGAAAATTTTGACCAAATGGACAAATTTCTAGATACTTATGAGCATCCAAAATTAAACCAAGAGGATATTAATCACCTGAATAGATCTATAACAGAAAATGAAATTAAAGCAGCAATCAAGAGTCTCTCAAAAAAGAAAAGTCCAGGACCTGATGGATTCTCAGCTGAATTCTATCAGACTTTTAAAGAAGAACTAATACTAACTTTCCTTAAACTTTTCCACGAAATAGAAAGGGAAGGAATACTGCCTAACTCATTTTATAAAGCCAGTGTTACACTCATCCCCAAACCAGACAAAGATACCTCCAAAAAGGAGAACTATGGGCCACTCTCCTTAATGAACATCAATGCAAAAATCCTCAACAAGATAATGGCAAACTGAATCCAACAACGTATCAGAAAGATCATTCACCACAACTAAGTCGGCCTCATCCCTGTGATGCAGGGGAGGTTCAACATACACAAATCTATAAATGTAATACAGCACATTAATAGAAGCAAAGACCAAAAACCACTTGATCATCTCAATAGATTCAGAAAAAGCCTTTGATAAGATACAACACCACTTCTTAATAAAAGCTCTACAAAAACTATGATAGAAGGAATGTATCTCACATTGTAAAGGCTATATATGACAAACCTATAGCCACCATCATACTTAATGGAGAAAAACTGAAACCATTTCCCCTAAAATCAGGAACAAGACAAGGGTGCCCCCTCTCCCCACTCCTGTTCAACATAGTCCTGGAATTCCTAGCCAGAGCAATTAGGTAGGAAGGAATAAAAGGAATACAAATAAGTAAAGAAACTGTCAAAATATCCCTATTTGCAGATGACATGATCCTATATCTTAAAGACCCAAAAACTCCTAGATACCATAAACAGCTACAGCAAGGTGGCAGGATATAGAATCAACTTAAAAAAATCATTAGCTTTTCTATACATCAACAACGAACAAACTGAGGAGTATACAAAAACAATTCCATTTACAATAGCCTCAAAAAAAATCAAATAACTAGAAGTAAACTTAACAAAGGATGTGAATGATCTTTACAGGGAGAACTACAAACTCCTGAAGAAAGAGATTGTGGAAGACTACAGAAGGTGGAAAGATCTCCAGTGCTCATGGATTGGTAGAATAAACATAGTAAAAATGGCCATACTACCAAAAGCAATCTACATGTTTAATTCAATTCCCATCAAAATCCCAATGACATTCATCACAGAGATTGAAAAATCTACCCTAAAGTTCATTTGGAAACCCAAGAGACCACGAATAGCCAAAGGAATAGTCAGCAAAAAGAGCAATGCTGGAGGTATCACAATACCTGACTTCAAACTATATTACAAAGCAATAGCAGTAAAAACAGCATGGTACTGGCACAAAAACAGATATGAAGACCAGTGGAACACAATAGAGGACCTGGATATGAATCCACGCAGCTTTGCCCACTTTATTTTTGACAAAGGCGCCAAAGACGTACGATGGAGAAAAGACAGCCTCTTCAACAAGTGTTGCTGGGAAAAGTGGTTATCTGCCTGCAAAAAACTGAAACTAGATCCATGTTTATCACCCTGTATTAGTATCAGACCCAAAACTCTGAAGTTAGTACAGGAAAGAGCAGGGAATACTCTGGAACAAATAGGTATAGGCAAGGACTTCCTCAATAGAACCCCGGAGCTCGGCAGCTAAGAGAAAGGATGGACAAATGGGAGTACATAAAATTAAAAGGTTTCTGCACATTAAAAGAAATGGTCTCTAAGCTGAAGAGACCACCCACAGAATGGGAGAAAACATTTGCCAGCTATGCATCAGACAAAGGACTGATAACCAGAATATACAGGGAGCTCAAAAAACTAAATTCTCCCAAAGTCAATGAACCAATAAAGAAATGGGCAACTGAACTAAACAGAACTTTTTCAAAAGAAGGAATTGAAATGGCAAAAAAAACCCATGAAAAAATGCTCACCATTTCTGGCCATAAAGGAAATGCAAATCAAAACCACACCTCAATCCCTGTTAGAATAGGTATCATCAAAAACAGGTGTTGGTGAGGATGTGGGGAAAAAGGAACCCTCGTACACTCTTGGTGAGAACGCAAGCTAGTGCAACCACTCTGGAAAACAATATGGAAGTGTCTTAAAAAACTAAACATAGATCTGCCGTATGATCCAGCAATCCCATCATGGGGATATACCCAAAGGAATACATCTCAGGTTACTCCAGAGGCACCTGCACACCCATGTTTATTGCAGCGCTATCCACAATAGCCAAACTATGGAAATAGCCAAGATGCCCCACTACTGACAAATGGATTAAGAAAATATGGTACTTATACACAATGGAATTTTACTCAGCCATGAAAAAGAGTGAAATCTTATCATTAGCAAGTAAATGGATGGAATCCACAGGAATACAACTCAGGTTACTCCAGAGGCACCTGCACACCCATGTTTATTGCAGCGCTATTCACAATAGCCAAATTATGGAAATAGCTAAGTTGCCCCACTACTGACAAATGGATTAAGAAAATATGGTACTTATACACAATGGAATTTTACTCAGCCATGAAAAAGAGTGAAATCTTATCATTAGCAAGTAAATGGATGGAACTGGAGAACATCATTCTGAACGAGGTTAGACAGGCTCAGAAGAACAAAAATCGTATGTTCTCCCTCATATGTGGACTTTAGATCTAGGGCAAAGGCAGTAATGTTGTTGGACTTGGGTCACATGCTAAAGGGAGAGCACATACGGGAGGTCTGGGGATAGATAGGAAACCCAAAACTTGAAAGTGTTTGATGTCCCCACTGCAGAGGAGCTAATACAGTAACCTTTAAAGCGACAGAAGTCAACATGGGAAGGTGGCCAGGAAGTGGTAAAGAGGTCAGGTAGAGATGCATCAGTTCGGGTTGTAATACACTTGTGCATGGAAGCAATGCTAGGAATCTCTCTGTATAGCTATCCTTATCTCAACTAGCAAAAACGCTTTGTCTTATTATTGCTTATGTCTTCTCTTCAACAAAATTGGAGAAAAGTGCAGAACAGGTTCTGCCTGGAAGTGAGGGAGGGGGTGAGGGGCAGGCAGGAGAAATGACCCAAACAATGTATGCCCATACGAATATATGAAAAAAGAAGGTGATTTTTTAATTAAAAATTTTTTTAAACAGTAAGCATTATAGTTTTAACCTAATAAACTTGCAACCTGGGCACGGGGGAGAAATGACCCAAACAATGTATGCACATAGGAATATATAAATAAAGAAAAAAAGGGAAAAAGTGATTTTTTAGTTAAAAATTTTTTAAAAAAATAAGCATTATAGTTTTAACCTAATAAACTTGCAACCTTTTAAAGTACACAGTTTTAAAGCATGTAGTTCAGTGATTTTTTTTTTTTAGTGAATTCATGAAGTTGTGCAACAATGACCACGTCGTATTTCAGATATTTTCATTACCCCAAAACCCATTTAGTAGTCACTCTGTTTTCCCTATTCCAGTCTCCAATATCTGTTAATCAGCCTTCTGTCTTTGCCTGTTGTGAACATTACTTATAAACAAAACCAGGGCTGGGGATGTAGCTCAGTGGTAGAGTGCTTGTCTAGCATGTGCAAGGCCCTGTGTTGAATCCCCAGAACTGCAAATCATCATCATCATCCTAAAATCATACAATATGTAACTATTAATATCTAGCTTTCACTTAGCATAATCCATGCTCAAAGTTTATGTGTTACAGCATGTTTTGGTGTTTTATTGTTTTTATGACTGAACAGTATTCCATCTCATATATCCATATATCAACTTACAGGTATTTGTGTTATTTGCAGGTTTTTTGATCTTATGAATAGCATTCATATATACATTTTCATGTGGATACATCTGTTTTCTTGGGAATATACTTAGGAATAGAATTGTTTGAGCATATAGTAGTCTCAATTTAACTTTTCGGGAGCTGCCATACTGTTTTTCAAAGTGTCTACACCATTTTACACTCTATCAATAATATTTAAGGGTTCCAGTTTCTCCACATCCTTACCAGAATTTACTTATTTATTTATTTATTTATTTGGTTCTGGGGATTGAACCCAGGGCTTCACACATTCTGAGCATATACTCTACCAGTGAACTGCACTTATAGCCCATTTGTGTTTTTATTGTGGTCATCCCAGTAAGTATACGGTGGAATTTCATTGTGGTTTTGATTTGCGTTTCCCTAATGACTAATGTTTAGCATTTGTCCATGTGTTCATTGACCATTTGTATATCTTTTTTGGAAAAATGTGTTTACATTCTTTGCCCATTTTCTAAATTGGATTATTTGTCTTTTTATTGTTGAGTTGAAAAAGTTCATAAATGAAAGGTTCATTATGTATTTTGCATTATATTCCCTTCTCTCCCTTGCAGATACTTTCTCGCATTCAATGGTTGTCCTCTCCACTCCCTGCCCTCTAGCACTGAGGTTTGAACTCAGGGCCTTCACGCTTGCTAGGCAGGGCACTCTACCACTTGAGCCATGCCCCAAGCTCCCTTCTTGATACTGTCCTTTGAAGCACAAAAATTTTAAATTTTGATAAAGTCCATTTTATCTGCTTTTTACTTTGGTTGTTTGTGGGGGTTTTTTGGGTTTTGGTTTGGGTTTTTTTTTGTTTGTTTTTTATTTGGTGGAACTGGAGTTTAAACTTGGCTTCACACTTGCAAAGCAGGCATTCTACCACTTGACCCACACCTCTAGTCCGTTTTGCTCTGATTATTTTGGACATGGGATCTCATGAACTATTTCTCTGGGTTGACCTCAAACCCCAGTCCTCCCAATCTCAGCCTCCCAAGTGACTAAGATTTATAGGCATGAGCCATAGATGCCCAGGTGCTTGTGCTCTTGTTACATTTAGATCTAATCCAAGATGAGATCTAATTTATATCTTTCATGGACATAAGTTCTTCCTTGATCTTAGCATTCATTCTTGATCTTTTAACATAGAAAAACCAGTTAATTTAGTGTTTTTAACAAACATACTGCAGTTCTTTTGTATAGGGTGAGTAAGGCCTTGGAATATATTGGATTCCTAGTCTTGAAGTCATCTTTGTTACCAGAGTTGAGGGTGTGGGAAAGTTACTTCTTATCTGTGAAGATGTGTATATGTGGTATAATGTGTCAGGATTAAAGAGACCAAGGTAGCACACACAAAACCAAGCATAAAAGGATGCATGAGAAGTTAAGTGTGGGAGACTGAGGCAGGAAGATCTTTAGTTCAAGGTCAACCTAGGCTACCTTTTCAAAAAAAAAAAAAAAGAGGTACATGAGAAATGGAGTTTAAATTTGAACTGTGGTAAAGATTTTTTAATAATGATCATATCTTTGATGTTATTTAAAACATATCAATGATATGATTCAACTTACTGAAAATTGCACCAGCTGTACTAAAATATGTAGAAAAAGAAATACACTAAAAAGTTATGATTTTTTTTAAAGAAAAATGTTTAAGCTCCATAAAATTCTAGCTCTGTAATACTGAATTGATTGTGTGGATGAATTGATACACTATCTTGGGATTTGCTTCAAAATAATCCAGTTGGGGTACAAGGAGTAGCAGTAGGGTTAGCCATGTTTTCAAAATTAGTGAGGACTTAAAAGTATATTGTGTAAGTTTTCAATTTTTAATAGCTAAAAAAATTTTAGTGAAAACAGTTTTTTAAATGCTTCTGTAAACTTTTTTTTTTTTTTAAGACCAGGGTCTTGCTATATAGTTCAGACTGGCCTCCAACTGGTGATTCTTTTGCCTCTGCCTTCGAAGTTCTAGGATTAAAGGTGTGTGCCACCAGTGCCTGGTCCTAATTTTTCTCTTGAGTTTCAGATTTTCCTTCTAGATGTTATCACATGGATTTCCTTCTTTAAAAATTTTTGGCTGTAATGAGGTTTGAATGTAGGACCTTGTGCTTGCTAAGCAGGCACTCCACTACTTGAGCCATGCCCCAGCCTTTGCATTTCCTGTATTCCATGTGTACTTGACTTCACAAGGTACCCAACAGACATTGCCAACTTCCCTCATTTTTTGGAGATTTTTGCTTCTGACTCACCCTCACTCTTAGTAAATGACTTTGCTTGCTATTCCACCACTGTAAAATACAAGTGACCAGAAAAGAACTACCAGCCTCCAGCACCTGTCCAATAGCCAGCATCTGTTGCTGAACATCTGCATTCCTTACTTTGCTGTGGATGTGCAGTTCTGTTCTATTTTAAGTCCATTTCTTCCACTTACACACTAGAACCTAGCTCACTTTACCTGCTCAGAGTCACCACTTCAGTGGGTCTTTCTGTGTTGCATCTTTGGTTTTGTTTTGGTTTTTTTTTTCCTCCCCTTCTCTACTGAATCATTTCAGTCAACATGGTAGAATGCTGGTATTTTTCCTATTAAAAACAAAAACAACCCTTTGACCTCATTCTCGCTTTTAGGGTTTGCTCTTTATTGAGTTGGTAATAGAATTTAACAGTTAATTCACTCTTTCTTCCTTCAAATACCTTCTTCACTTAGCTTCTAGGACTGTTCTGTTGTTTTTCTTTTTCTCTGACAACTTCTAAATCTACTTTGCTGATAATCTTATTAGCTGCCTGACCTCTATACTTTGAAAGCTAGGGACTTCTACTCCCTCTCTTGGTGATCACATTCACTTTCATTGCCTTAAGTGTGGAATTTTTTCCTAATCACCCCTTCTTAGTGAAATTTTAATACCATAGATATACTATGCATCTGCTTATGTGCTATGGGCCTTTAGAGGGCTATAAACCAGTGTAACATCTAAGACCTCCCCCTCCTAAAAGCCAGTTTTTGTCCCTTTGTGACATTATCACCCTTGCTAAGAATGTGTGATCTAGATGTTGACAGTTCCCAATCTTCAGCTTGGATTGTCTTCAGAATATCAAGACAGTCTACTTGTTACCTTCACTAGATAGATACCTTTTGATACGTACGAAACCAAGCTCATAGTTTGACTTTAGCCTTTCTTTCCACACGCTGAGCTTCTATGACTCCACTCTTCTTTGTGTACCTTTTGCTGTAGCCACACCAAATTTGATATTCCAGCTTTTACTCTAGTGATAAAAGGAATTAAAGGTGTGATCATCAATTCTCCCAAGTCAAATTGACCAGACACTGAAAGTAGAAATTTGAGGGACTGGCTGCAGCTCTCACAGCTATCCATCCCATCTACTCTGGAGGTAATCAGGAGGACCACAGTTCAACCTAGGCAAAAAGTTAGCAAGACCCCCACCCCCCATCTCAATACACAAAGCTAACATGGTGGGGCTATACTGTAATCCCAGCTATATGGGAGGAATAGGTAAGAGAATGGTGGTCTGAGGCCAGCCCTGGCAAGAGTGAGACCCTATCTGAAAAATAACTACAGCAAAAAGGGCTGGGGGCATGGTTCAAGTAGTAGAGTACCTATCTAGCAAGCACGAAGCCCAGAGTTCAAACACTAGTACCGCCAAAAAAGAAAGAAAAAAAAAAAAAGAAATTTGAGAAAATAGCTTAGAGCCACTACCATTACAGGCTTTCATCTGTAGAGTATACAGATGTTAAATTACTGGGGGAAATAGTGACATTATAGTAACTTAAAAAACATTCCGCAAGCTGCCCTATCTCTTGTTAAAATGTATGTTAAGCATAAGAGAAGATGGTAGTTACATATAGCTATGAAAATTTCATAGAATAGCACTGTTGTACTTGTGTGGAATTTCCTTTTGAGTAAATAAGAATTTAAGCTGGGGAACAGTTAGATAAAAATCACTCATACACCCAACAGAGCCCCTGCGAAAGGCAGTTCTTCAGAACTTTGGGCTTCAGCAATGTTTTAACAACACCAGTATAAAAAAAACTGTGGCATTATAGATGGCAAATCTTTTATTCTTTAACAAATAAATAAAGTTATATTCTGGATACTCTATCACACAAGGGAATGTATATATGAAGATAATGTTTTAAAGTTCGTAAGTGTTGATACTTAGTTAATATGCTTTACATAGTTAATAAACTGAATTCTTTTAATGCTGTGTGTTTTTTTCTTTAAACTTCATTTCAACAAGAATCATAATCACATAAGATCATGATTTTAGAATTTCAGTTTTTATATTCTCTGTACAAGTAGTTTTGAACAGTTTTTTAATCCCAACTTTAAATACACACACACACAAAAATCAGGGAATTATAGTCTTTAAAACTTATTAATGGTACCATAGCCCCTTTATGAAATTTATCTTATTATCTTATGCAAATTCAGAATAGAAGTTTTCTAAAAAGCTGCACAATGAGCTTTTCTAAATGATAATTCTACTCACATTTTAGTGTACCATATGGTTCAGTCATCATAAAAAAAAAAAAAAACAGGTCTGAAGTTCTCTGTCACCCCAGAGGATCTGTGCAATATTAAATTTGTATATCCCTTTTCAGAACAATAGGAGATAAGGTAAGACTTTGAAAATTTGTATTTGTATGCAATATGAGTAGTTTGTGCCATTTTTCATGTTGTATTTTCTTCATGAAATTCTGAGCTCATCATTCCCCCTTTTCTCTCATCAGAATTCTAGTTTCATATTTAAAGTTTAAGAAAGAAAATGTTAGATCTTTAAATTTAGTTACAACAGTAACATCTAGAGCGTGATAAACCAAAACAGAAAGATCTCTATGTTTGACAAAATCACGTTCCCCAAGGATTTACTAAACAGCAACAGCACTGTTAGCAGTGTCAGCTGAGGCATCACGTATGTCCTTCTCTAATAGATCCTTGTTCACCAAGGCTTGTGAAGGTGTAATGCTTACATAGTCCTCATTGAGAATTCTTTTCATTGCTGCTTAGACTAGCTAAGAGAGTTTGACTTCTGCTGGATCTGCTATTCATCTCTGCTGTATCATACCCAACAAATGAGATTTCTCTCTGTTTTACTAGTTAGTGGCACACAGTAGCACACTGATGTTTCCTGTTGGAGCATAAAGTAGTAGCTCCTTTAAGGCATTTAGCAAAACCAAGATGTGATGTACGACTATTATTATTTTAACAGTGTCTTCCATTTTTTAAAAATAATGCTTATTGTAATAACATCCTTATATTTTTAAATCTCTATTTACCCAACTTTCCCCCAACTTACAGTTATGATTTTAGATCATTATATTGAAATTTATTAAAAAGGTAGATTGACTAGGGGCATAGTTGAAGTGCCCAAGAATGGGGGGGAAAAAAAAGCAGTGGCTTGTTTTCATGTTCCTGAATGAGCACCTTTTTAGAATCCTTTTAATAACTTGGGGAAAAGAATTACATCTTTTAAAAGACAATCTTGAAATAGACTGCCTTAGACAAAAAAAAAAAAAAGCTACTTAACATTTTGTTAAGGCTCTTCTTGGACAGATGCACTCAAATTTTTGAATTTGCATTCTAATCTACACTGGCATTTAGTTCTTGTAACTATATATATAATTGATTGGGATCAGTATTTTAGCCAGTACTTAATTGTTTATGAAAAATGAGAAGTCAGGCATGGTGGTACATGCCTCTAATCCTAGCACTAAGGGAGGCTGAGGCAAGATGACCATGAGTCCAAGGCCAGGCTAGGCTACATAGCAAAACCATATCAAAAAAAATAAATAAAAAAAGAAACTTACTGAATCAAGACAGTTTTTTAAAATCACTCACATGATAGAAAGTGGCAAAAGTTTTTAGGTCGGAGTGTTCTAAGGTAGTTTATCAGGATTCTCTTCTGGTAGGGACTGACTTGGAAGAAAGTACTTCTTCCAGATACCTGTTAACCAGCTACTTTGAGTAGCATGTGTATTTTATTCACTTTCTAGAAACAACATTGTTATGTCAGGTACTTGGTCTGAATGTGTGGTTATAAGATTATAGAATTTCATGATAAAGTTTAATTTGTTCTGAGAATGAGCATTTATGCATGCTTTCTTCCTCCTTAGTCCTTGCTTCAGAGGAACAGAGGATATAACTAGGTTTTATTAGCATATTTTTAAAGTCTATGCAAAAATTCTTTCAAATTATGCAGTTGTATTCCGATTGAAAATTGAAGGGATTAAGAATAGATAACACTGATGACATAGTGGCTCAAGTGGTAGAGTGCCTGCCTAGCAAGCCTAGCAAGCATGAGGCCCTGAGTTCATAGCCCCATTGTCACCAGAAAGAAAGGAAGGGAGGGAAAGAGGGAAGAAGGAAGGAAGGATGCACTAAAGAGAACCTTATATTTAAATTTATTGGCACCTAAACTAGATTTTTATATTAAGGTTTCATTACACAGCTATATATACATGAATCCCCAATGACTGGTTTTTTTTTTTCAAGATGTTGTAAAAAATTTTATTAAATTATAAATCATTTTGTCATTATTAAATTTATCGTACCTCAAATAAAACAGTAGATTTTTAACAAGTCCAGAGGATTTGAAAATCACCATTATAAACAATTTTATAATTCAAGTTTTATTTTTGCTTATCATTTAGTTACTTTTTTCCTTTTCCCCAATTTTTTGAGATGGGATCCGACATGTATCCCAGGCTGGCCTTGAACCTCTCAGTCTTCCTCTCTTAGGATGTGCTGGGATTGCAGGTATAAGTCACCATGCTTGACTTAGGTTATTCTTACATATTTTGGTTTTGCGAATTTTATTATGGTCTTAGTATATTAAAAGCATGAAAAAAGAAAATTTCATAAAGGTATCTCGAAGTACTGATAAAAATGTTTACTTTTTTAGGAAGACTTGCCATTTCTATACTCATTTATACCTCAACCCTATGATTAGGGTAGTTAGAAACAGAAAAAAAAAATTGAGATTGTAATCCTAGTTATTTCAGAAACAGCTGTAATCTTTTTTTAAAAAGCTGCTTAAATTAGAAAAGAATTTTTTATATTTGTCTTAGTGTTCTATTTTTATAAAATAAGATACTAAGTAAAATAAAGTATTAAATATTCTGATTTTTAAATACTTGTAATGAAATTTTATTAGTATTCTTGGCTGGTTTATTTTAGTTCTTGTCTCTCCTACATTTGCAACCAAATTATACTTTATATGCTAGACAAGGTTTATGCCAGCCTAATTGGTTGCTGGCATTTCTTAGCCTCACAGCTGCTGTGAATTCAGCCGTGAACTAGGAAACATATAATAGGATTCTGTTTTCAGAGAGCAAAACATAGTTGTCAGTGTGTAAAACTTGATTTTGACAGCTCAATAAATATACGAGCTCTTACAAATTAAATAGCACTAAAAACAATCATAAGTATATTAATTTTAAAGATTACAAAGTCCTGAAAAATGGAATCCATATATTTTTAGTTTTTTCCACTTGGACAAAGATTGGCTTGAATTTGTGTAATGTATACTTCTGATCAGTCATTTGTGGTTTTCTTTTAAAAAGAAATTATTTGTCTTAATATTTATTAATAGATATTTAAAAGTTAAACTATTCCCCCCCTTTAATTTCACCATAACAAAATTGAACCTTGGGTAATATAAAATTTTTTAAATGCACTAAGCATAAAATGACTTTGAAGTAATGGCTATGATTTCAAAATATTTTGCTATATATTTATATTCTTTGACTTAGCAGATAATTTTCTAAAGTATCTTAACATCTAGTTTTTTTCTTTTTTCTTTGATTTACTTACTAGCATATATTAGTTGTTCAGGGGGAATTCATTGTGAGTTTGCTTCTAAATTTGGGGTGAAATTTACTATCCTATTAGGTTGAACCATATGAAGTTTTGTTTTTTTGTTTTGACTTTGTGATCTTTCTTCTGAGAAAAACAGTGGGTATATGCAGAAAAAGAGGTCACATGATGACAGAGGGAGCAAGAAAAGGCAGAACAAGCTGAACCTATTTTTTAAAAACCCATTCCTGCAGTAACATCAGTCCTTTGAGAGAACCTACTCCTGAAGATGACAATGTAGTCATGAGGGGAACCTTCATGACCCCGACTCCTCCCATTAGACTCCAACTCTGAACACTCCACATGAGGAATTAAGCCTAACCATGAGTTTGGGGAGGACAAGACATATCCAAAGTAGAGCAAGCATCATCTTACATCTACATTTTGTATCACTTTGGTAATTTGCATACTTTTTAAAAAATAAGTCTGTATGTGATTCTGACAGTCTGAATTATATTGATAGAACTTTTCTCACACACTTTTGTTTAAAATGCCAATTGAGTTTTGGCATCTACAGATGTGAATGTTTTATGTAAATATTGGCCAAAACTACTTGCATTGAGAGACAAGTATGTTTTATGAAATTTGGATATTAATAAGCCGGAGGCATTCTTTTGGGGAAAAATAGTGATTGTGGACAATCATTATTGTAAACCCTCTGCCAGAACATCAAATAAATTGTCATACATCTGTATGACCCTACCCAATTCAAAGCAGTTCTAGAAAATGAGACCTCCGCCCCACTTAAATCAGGATTGGTTTTGTTGTTCTGTTGGGAAAATGTGGAGGAAAATTCTCCTTAAAGAGGTAGAGTGGGAACAAAATTCCAAAAGCCAGGCCAAATAAGGAAGTATAAGGGGTGAGTGACAGGCATGAAATTCAAACCATGTTGTAAGGAAGAAACAACCAATCAAGGCCCATGAAAAAGAAACAGCCAATCAGCAAAATCTCAAATAACACCCCCAAAGCCTGTCCCCAACCCTGTATCTGCGCAGCAACATTCTGGTTTTGCTAGACTGCCTTGGTGCTTTCCTAGCAGTGTATTAATAAAGCTTTGATTAAAAATTGCTACTGATCTGCTTCCTGGAGCTAGATTTATAGTTCATTTTCTTCCAGGGGAAAACAGTCCAGTGTAATTGAGGTAGAAAAAATCAGGATATTGAGCTAAGGCTGTGGCACCAGTGGCAGAGTACCTGCCTAGTAAGTGTGGGGACCTGAATTCAAACTTCAGGGCTGGGAAGGAAGGAAGGGAGGAAGGGAAAGAGGAAAGGAAGGAGGGAAGAAAAACCATGATGAATGTTTGAGAAGGATATTCAGCCGCTATACTGATTATTTGTGGCTTTTCTAGTCTGATTGATCAGGTGTCTCATGTTTAGAAATCATTAATAAGATACCTACCTACAAACCTGCTGTGTGTTTAAAATTTGAGAAACAGATAACTCATGAGTGAAGGAGTCAGGAGGAAAATTAGAAGATACTTGGAACTGAACAATAACAAAAATACTTTATATGAGAACTTACAAGATGTTGCTAAAAAGTTCTTGGAGAGAAATGTGTAGCTTTAGTTGCTTATGAGAATAAAGAAATGATAGTTGGGTATGGTGGTGGACACTTACAATCCTAGCACTTCAGAGTAGAGCCAGAGGCAGGAGGATTTTCAAGTTCAAGGCCAGCCTGGATCACATAGTTCCAGGCCAGCCCAAGCTACTTAGCGAGATTGTTTTTAAAAAACAAAAAAGAAAAAGATCAAGATGAATGAATCAAGTATTCACCTTAACATTTTTAAAGTGGAAAAAACCAGCAAAATAGGCCCAAAGTAAGTTGAAGGAAAGATAATAATAAGAGCATAAATTAAATATTGAATAACACAATCAAAGGTCTCAACACAACCAGGTATTCATTCTTAAGAAAGACAAAATTAACAAATCTCAAATGAGATTGATGAAGTCAAAATACAAGTTGAAAATTGTTCAATTAGGCCCTCCTGCCTTCTAGTCAGTAATCAGTTCCATAATAGTAACTAAGACAGTACACATTCAGAAATAAAGAAATAGACTCATGCATTTGTTTTTTTTGTATGAACAGAGGTAGTATTGCAGCTAAATAGGGGAAGAAAGGGCATTTTAGGAGATGATGCTGAACACTTTGTTTTCATCGGGAGAAAAAAAGGAAATTGTATTACTGTATGCAAATACCTAAGTGCCAGTAGATGAAAGCCCTAGATGTGAAAGGTTTTGTAAAACTTTAGATGAAAATGTGAACAACATCTTAATGATCTCAGTTTTGGGAAGAATTTTATATGCAAAAAAGGACATAATTGAAAGATATCTATTTGGCTGTATTAAAATTTTAAATTCATCAAATGACTATAAGTGAAAAGGTGGATAACAACTTTGAAGAAAATATTTGTAGTACATGTAACAATATTAATGCCAAGAATATAGAGAATTTCTGTGGAGAAATAGCAAGAAAAAAACAATAGTCAAAAGATCTGAGTGGCCAAAAAAATAGCTACAACCTCATTCAGTCAGAAAAATTAGAAGCACAGTTATGACACGTTAAATCTAACAAATACTGTGTTGGGTATGAGATAACTGCTGTGGGATTACAAATCATTACAAGTACGATCGCTAGGAAGCATCGTGACAGTAGAAAAATTATGTATGTCCATAATTGGTTATTCTGTAGCTTCTTTTATGTGAGAAATTCTTACACGTTTGTATCAGTACACATGTTTAAGAATGATTGTACCATTGGTCTTAATAGCAAAAACTACAACATGAATGAATCTTAGAAAAATGTCAAGCAAAAGAAGTCTTAAAAGTAGCATTAACTTATACATATGAAGTTAAAAGATGAGCTGTTGAGATATTATATGTATTGTATTTGTAAGTGATATAAAGAAAAGCCTGCGTGTGACAATCTTAAATATCAGAGTAGTCATCTCTTAGGTGGGGAAAGGAAGAGAGGGAGATTCAGTTGAGGAGGGGACATAAGAGGTTTCAGAAATGTTGCTTCCTACTACAGAACTCTGCTATAATTTCAGCTACTCCTTGAGGCCAGGGCTCCAGGTCAGCCTGGATAACACAGCAAGAACTTGTCTCAAAAAAAAAAAAAAGGAAAAGGTGTTTATTTGTTTGCTTTTTTTAACCTGGCTGTTGTTAGATACACAAGTGTTGGCATTATTTCATTTTTTTAATGTGGAAATATGTATAATATAACTCAATAATATAAATGGACAATCTGAGTAAATGGAATACAGGAATTTTCTCAAATGAACCAGAGAAATGGGGTGGTATTGGGAGGGCCATGTAGGAAAATTGGCCAGACTTTCCAATCCTAATTTGTCCGAGCTGTAGTTCTATTATCTTTTGTAGCCTTATTTACATTGGTACATGATTCCTATTCACAACTGAAACTTTGAATAAAGTTTTATTATTGTGTTGAGGCCTGCGCAGGTCCCAGCCTATCCATGGTTAAGGGCTGCTATCTGCCTCATAAAGCAAGTGGAGAGTTGTCTTCTGGAAAGACAAAATCGTCTTCTCCTCTGAAAAAGCCTCCTACATAGTTGGCTTTGACATTTGCCAGGGATAGAGACCACATGAGTTTGGGTTTTCAATTGAAGGTAAGAGACAAGACAGGAATTATGACCAGAAAATTCAGGGTTAGGTATAGTTACCTCCAGAACTTACCACTGTTAACTCAGCCTGGGCTTCATGACTGCCATAGAAGTAGATTCCTTACTAATAATAAATACCTAGTTTACAAATGTGCTCTTGTTCTCTTTCTCCCTGTTCCCCCTTTTTAATGTGGCCCCAAAGAACTTTCAGACATGATCAAATCATAAGAGAGGTATAATTGTGTTTTGAAAATTTTGCGACTTTTTGTATCTTTAAAATGCAGTTCATCTTAACCCTTGAGTGAATCTCTAACGAGTATGCCCCCCTCCTTGTGGCTGAGGCTCTCATCCCAACTCAGAAAACCCATCCTTGCTTGGAATATGCTGCAGGGCTCCACAGTGATTGCTATGGCCAAGGCACAGAAGCCTTATGGGGGAGAGGAGGATGTGGGTACAGTGGGCCTGGTTTAGGGCTGACAAAAAGTGTTTAAGTTTTTTTTTTTTTCCCACATTTTGCTTTCACATGGTCTCTGGACCCCTAAACCAAGAATTCTCAGCCCTATCCCATCCAACTTTCTCTTTTTTTTTAAATAGCAATTACTGTGAATCCCTCCTTTACTATCCTGAAATGAAATTCATAGCTAATATAGTGTATTTAAACATGTCTTGCCTATACTGTAAAAAAAGAGAATTAAAAGGAAAACATTTTTAAAGTCATCTTATTGTTCTACCTCTAGTACCATCATTCTCCCAGTCATCGAGGCTTGAAACTCCTTTTGTTAATGCCATATATTGCCACAATATCATAAACTTTTGCTTTGAAAAGTCTCCTATTTTTATTTTATTAGGTAAGACCATTAGCAGATGCCTAATAGCTGACTTTTGAAAAACAAACTATAAGTTTTCTTTATAATTAAAAAGGTATTTGAGCTGGGTATGGTGGCTCATTCCTGTAATCCCAGTGCTGTGGAAGGTCTGCTGAGACAAGAGGATTTGGAATTTGAGGCCAGCCTTGGCTACCTAGCAAGACCCTGTCACAAAAAAAAAAAAATTAATAAAAAGAAAGAAAGAAAAAGGGCTGGAGGTATGGCTCAAGTGGTAGACTACTTGCTTAGCATATACGAGGTCCTGGGTTCAATCCCAATCCCCAGTACCACAAAAGAAAAGAGAAGAGAACCTTTAACAGCATATTGGAAAAAAAGATTTAAAAAAAAAAATTCTTAGAGACATCTTTTGTTTTGGGGGTTTTTTTTTGTTTTTTGTTTGGCACTGGGGCTTGAACTTGGCCTCACACTTGCTATGTAGGTGATCTTACCATTTGAGGCACTCTGCCAGCCCTTAGAGACATCTTTTTTTGAAAATTAAAGCCCCATGCTACATAGATATTGCACATATTTCTAGTTATCAGCTAGCAAAAAGCAAACACTGACTTTATTTTACTCCAGCCTTTTTATTCATTTCTTATTGCTGGAGTTTTGTATTTATTATTCTTATATTGGATGAGTAAACTGGACTACCTATATACAAAAGCCAATATATTCTCACTCCTGCCCCTGCTTGGCATCTAGAGTTTAGTCTTTCGGCTGGTGGAGTGGCTCAAGTGGTAGAGCGCCCACCTAGAGTTTAGTCTTAGCTGATAAATCAGTCCGTTTTTGACTCTGCTAACTTGTGATTTAAGGCTTTCTGAGTGACCACACTGGCAATTGAAATTGTGGAGGTTCCAGTGTTAAGGAGACTGCTGATGCTGGTGTTCTTGGCTTTTTTTTTGTTTTTGTTTTAATCCTTGTATTGCTTGGTCTTTCTAGATTGTTTTTGAAGGTTGAAGTCTCTGAAATTGTGACCTATAGCCTTAATACTAGATAATTTGCTCTACTAGCCTACTTTATTTTTTTTCACATCTAGTTGTCAGTACACTAAAACACTGTTCCTTACTCAGGAAAGTTGGAGTACTGTGGTAGCTGTCCAACAGTAGAAATAGTAGCATTGGTCTTGCTTTTTGGAATGTGCATGTTTCACCATGATGTGAGCTGCTGTGCTCTGCCACGTCCTCCCTACCTCAGTGGACTAAAATCACTGAAACATAATAAAAATCTTTCCTCCCGTAAGTTGTTACTGTCAGGTATTTGATCACAGCCATGAAAAAAGTCTTGACTAACACATCCCCCATTCTCACTGTTGTGCTTATTGTGTTGCAGATTTCATGAAGACTTATCTCCTTACTCTTTTTTTCAACAACTTCCACCATAGCCTGTCCATTTTCTGCTGGAAGTTATTCTTTAGGGGAGTCTGGTATTCAACACATCTTTTCCTGTTGATGAAACAGTTACTTTTTTTTTTTTTTTTTGGTGGGACTAAGATTTGAACTCAGGGCTATTGTGCTTATAAAGCAGGCGCTCTACCACTTGAGCCACACCCCAGTTCTTCCTATTGACGAGACAATTATCAATGTCTTAAATTCTTTTACTTTTCCTGAAATTGTATTGCAGTAATATTCTTGTCCCCACTAGTGTTACTGTTATAAGGCTCTCAGGGCTAGTGGGGTGAGGGTAGCTGCCAGGTCTCTGTCCTGCTACTCACCTCATAGAGATAGTGATCGATCAGGGCTTGATGCAGCAGTGATAGCTGGCTGTGGTGATTTTCCCCAGCATGGCTGCTCATGGCTCTTTGTGAACCACTTTTTATTTCCACTAGCAGTTAAATTCATTTTCTTTCTTTTTCATGTCCAGTTACAGCCGTGTAGGAGCACTGCTTGACATCTCTCTAAGAACTCTTTCAGTTCCAGGGAGAACAGTTAATTGATAGCCTCCAATTGTTAGCTACAGGATCCTTATCTACATACAGGAATCATATTCCTCAAATATGATACTAAAAAATTTAGGTTTTGGCAGTACTGGAGTTTGAATTCAGGGCCTTTTGTTTGCTAGGCAGGCACTGTACCACTTGAGCTACCCCACCAGTCATTTTGTGTGTGTGTGTATGTCTTAGGTATTTTCAAGATAGAGTCTTGTAAACTATCCCTGGGCTGGCCTCAAACCACGATCCTCCTGATCTTTGCCTCCTGAATAACTAGGCATGGGCCACCAGAACCTAGCTAGGAGGATCCTTATCTTTTGAACTGTGACATTTCTTACATTTCCTATGAAACCTCTACCCAGTGGCAAAGTATGGCATGGATAATTAGGCATGCCTGTTTTAGCCAAGTACAGAACTCCTCTGGTGATCTCTGCTGTGGAGCCCACTGATGGGTTAGCCACAACCTTTTTGGGTCTACATCAAGGTCTGAGGCTTTCTCTGCTCAGTCCTCCTCATACCCCTTTGCTTCATGGATTTGAGCTTGTATCCTGATCTGCAAATTTTTCATCCCTGGTCCTCTTTTCTTCCTCTTTTTAGCTTTCACAATAAACCTCCTCTACTCTTATTTCAACTTCAGTTTCTCAGCAGACCCAACTGAAACATACCATTTCTGGTTATTTACCTAATTTCTCTCCAAATCAAACTGCAATAGGAATCCTCTAATTTCTCTTTTAAGCTTATCCCTTTTGATTGCTTCCATTATTTTATAGCATATCTCCCTACAATGTTTACTTATCTCAGTAAATGGCATCATTTACTCAGTTGCTTTCACACTTGTCTTTCACACGTAAGTCCTTCACTCCTCTTTTATGTTTATGGAGAGTGAAAGCAATATTATGTGAGAAAGGGAGAGTTACTCTGGTAAGGAATGAATGAAGTCATGTAATGAGGTCATTAGGAGATCATTGGAAAGACTTTGGCTTTGACTTTGAGAAGAGAAGCTATTGGAAGGTTTTGAGCAAAGGAATAATGTAATTTAACTTAGTTTTTAACCAGGAACATTCTGGTTGATGTAATGTAACACATAGTTACAAGCAATAGAATTGATAGTTTAAAGTGAGATCTGGCTTATCAGTCAGATTGATAAAAATTTTAAGATTAATAATGCCCAGTGTTGAAGATACAGAGGAATAGATCTCACTGTTAGGAATGTAAATAGAGGGCAATTTAAAATAGTTAAAATTCTGACATTCCATTTATGAAATGCTATGCACTTGTTAAAATTAATAACTAGGTCAAAATATATTGTCATGGAAAGATCACCTATGTGTGTATATTAGGTTTTTTAAAGCGGCAACAGTATATCAATTTTAAGTACTTATATCCTTAATATTTAAGGGTGGACTGTTTGAGTTTTATAGCATTATATTAATTTATTACTTTTGCAGATTTTTATATGACTCCATATTAGAAGAGGTAATGATTGACAGTAATTTCATACATAAATACTTTTCGAACTTTTATAGTATGCACATTTTCTTTCATGATATTCTATTTGTTGCTAAAATAATAGTGTTTGTCTTATATGTGTTTTGTTTTAGATATTTAAAGAGATATAAATTATCTTAAGGTAAATTACAGATGCTCCAGGAGTTTCATTTAAGAAGTACATATTGAAATTCTTTATTTTATTAGGTAATATTGATGGTATCAGTATATTACAAAATAGGTTTTATCCTTGACCAATAAGCAAATGGATAGGTAAAATGAAATAAGCAGTAAATATGTGTGTATGTATATACATACGTACATGTACAGAGAAACCTATTGGTCTGGTTCTAGGAATCTGTCCTTGGGAGATAATTATCATAACAGATATATAGTAGTATTCATGGCAGTAATTGTAATAGTAGAAAATTGCATAAGGCCTGGGGACATGAATTAAGTAGTAGAGTGCCTCCCTACCAAGCAGTGTACCCTGGGTTCAAATCCCAGTACCCCAGTACTATCAAAAAAAAAAAAAAAACAAATGGGAAGAAAAAAATGCACGTAACCTAAGTGACCATCAAAACATATGATAGACATAGTAAAATACATATTAATTTAAAATAATTTAACTCTGTAGTTATTAACAGGTAAGATCCAAAATCCATTAAGTGGGGAGCTGGGGCTGGGGGATGTGACTCAAGTGCCTAGCCAGCGCAAGGCACCTGAGTTCAAACCCCAGTACCACCAAAAGGCGGCAGGGGGCCGGGGAGGAAGTTAATGCATTCTGTATAATGCCCTCTTAGAATTATAAGAAAGACAATTATAAAAAGTAATGGAAAAACTAGAATGGTCATGGGAAATAAGAAGTAGAAGAGATTTGGGTAGGCAACATTTTAGATTAGCATTACCCTGCCTTTTTGAATTCAGATTCCTTTTCTCAGTTTAAATATAATTTCATCACTTTGTACAGTCTATGATTTAAAGTGATGTTTAAGTTAATATTTTATATTACCATAGTATTTAAATTGCCTTAATGAATGAATATTGGCTCTGTGTTCCACTGAGTTAATTTTGACTTAGTTAGGAAATTTTCTAATAGCTGAAACTGTTTAACAGTATAAAATTTTAGGCATTCTTTATCAGTTGTTTTTCAATGTCTTGAATTCCTGGACTTAATAAGTAATAAATTATTTTATGGATAAGTAACAAATTGATTTTATGACCCCACAGACAAAGTACATTCCCTAATCCTGAGTGTCTGGAATTCTCTTGCAAGAAAGATTAGGAGCTGAGGTATGTGGCGCAAGTCCTGGACTAATTGCCAAGCAGGCACAAGGCCCTGAGTTCAAAACCCCAGTACTGCCGGGCACCGGTGACTCACATCTGTAATCCCAGCTACTCAGGAGGCAGAAATCAGGAGGTTCATAGTTCCAAGCCAGCCTGGGCAAATAGTTTGCAAGACCCTATCTCAAAAATACCCATCGTAAAAAGGACTGGGGGAGTGGCTCAAGGTGAAGGCCCTGAGTTAAAGCCCCAGTACCACAAAAAAAAAAAAAGTACTTCCAAAAAAAAGCCAAAAGGAAGGTCAGATCATAAATGTATGTGTGCAAATAATATAACTTACAAATTGTACTTGACAGTGTTTAGGATTGCCGTAATTCATTGCTTTAGAAATTTGCTTTATTCTCACTTAGGCCGAATACACCAAGCAATGGTAACATCTTTAAATGAAGACAATGAAAGTGTAACTGTTGAATGGATAGAAAATGGAGATACTAAAGGCAAAGAGGTATGATCACTGGGTTAAATTTTATTTCTAGTTCTGCAAATCAAGATTCCTAATGTAAAACAAAACAGAAAACTACATAATGTTTATATCATGCATGTATTCCTTTTTTTTCTTTTTGTCTTTTCTTTTTTTTGATACTAGGGATTGAACCCGGAGCCTTGCACATGCTAGGCCAGTGCTTTACCACTGAGCTACATCCCAGCCCTCGTGCATGTATTCTTTATCATTTCTTGAAAAACTTTCAGACGATTCAAAATTTTTACTCAAAAAGTAGTCAAGTCCTTCTTACATGCCTTACATGACTGCACATGTCAATCCTGTTCATTATTTTGTTTTTTTTGATTACTGTGTTACTAGTAATTCATATAACGAAGAGCACAAGATGTTATTTTAATAGATTCTTTAAGATGAAATCATTTAAGAATTATTTACTTTGTAAACATATTTGAAAAAATGAAATATTCTTTCAAAATTCATGTATGTGTTTTAAACAGATTGACTTGGAAAGCATCTTTTCACTTAACCCTGACCTTGTACCTGATGAAGAAATTGAACCCAGTCCAGAAATACCTCCACCTCCAACATCCTCAGCCAAAGTAAACAAAATTGTAAAGGTTAGTGATGAAAATTTAGAGCACAGAGCTGGGCCTTGGTGGTACGTGTCTGATATCCCACCAGTATAGGGAGGCTGACGCAGGAGGATTGCAACTTTGAGCCAGCCTGAGCTACATAGCAAAACTCTTATCTCAAAAAAGGAAAATTTAAAGATGTTTGCATTTGTAGGTTATGGTTTAAAATCAGTAGGCTGTGAAGAGCATATTTTAAGTATTGATTAGTTTTCTTTTTTAAAAAAGTTCTTTTCACCATACATTCATGTAAATATATGCATATCTTCATGGATCCGGGTTGTCCAATTCATAATTGTAACAAGCATTAAGTAAGATCATAAAAATTCCTTTCCTAATTAGAATTTTTCCTGACACTGAGCTATCAGTGTTTTTTGAGTGAATACATTTGACTTTGACAAAATAGTTGTTTATTATAAATAATAAATACCTGCTCCCATAGTCTTTCAAAATTGTAATTCTGCTATTTATGTTTATTAGAGATAGATGAGAAATGGTTAAAAGTAGTGTAACTACTTGTGTATTGTCATTGGTAAAGATAAACTTAAAATGCAAGCTATATCCTCCCTAGCAGTTTTATCTTTGCAAAAGTTAAAATGCATTCTTTTTAATTGTTTTTAAAGATAATTCCTCTTCCATTCTCTCAAAACCCTTTACTGCTAAAACTTCATTTGAAAATATAGTTCTTAGTTGGGCATGGTGGTTCAAGCCTATAATCCCAGCTACTTGGGAGACTGAGGCAGGAGGATCAAGAGTTTGAGTCCAGCCCAGGCAAAGTAGTTTCCACTTGTAAATGGACTGTTTTTTTGTATTCAGCTTTGAAACCTTGGAGGATCTGCATAGTTTTATTTCCTCTGTGCCCTTGCTGAGATCAAACTCAGGTCTTCTCCCATGCTAGGCAAGCTATATCCCCAGCCCTACTTTTCTTGGTATAGCCGCCTTTGTTTTACATTAAAGTGCAGTTGAAGGATTTTTTTAAATACTTATTTTCAACCCCTACTTCCAGAGATTCAATTTTATTTATTTAATGGGAAGTCCTAGTATCACCATCCTTTCAATGGTACCCATTTGATTTGATTGTGCAGCCAGGATTGAGTATAATTGCGATTTGATAGTTTTTTAAGTGAATTGAATAAAATCTTAGTAAATAAATAATAGGACCAAAAGTTTGCTGACTGAGTCTGTTTCAAAGACACTATCCAAGTCTTTGAAACTCTTAATGGAACCTGTTTAGGATAATTGACAATGACTGTTTCATAGTATTTCGATATTTTAGTTTAACAGGGAGCTCTACTTTGTCTAGAACTAATATTGTGTTAATTACCTCCTGATATCCAAAGATGAAACTTACTACCTAGCCCTAAACTCCGCAAAGTTTCCAAGCACTGACATGATACAAGTGGAAAATTCCATACCTCTTGTGATGAGTTGCAGTCAGAATAAAGGTGCACCACAATATAGACAACAGTGGAAACCCAAATTCCATGTCTAGTGAGCAAACGCTCATAACCTTTATTATATTTCCTTTGTCTTTTTTCCTGTGTACTTTTTACATAGGTGATAGTGCATGTAAAAGCAACTTTATGATTTGCTCTATTTCCTCATGGAGTTTTAAATATCAAACATTAGGCAAAAAAAAAAGAATTAAGTTGCACCAAAAAACATTAACATGTTTTCCATTCATGGAGTATGGAATATAGTTCAGTGGTAGAGCCCTTGCCTAGCACACCTAGGGTTTTGTGTTTGATTACCCAGCACTGGAAGAATTACCTTCAGGCTATGTGTGTGTAATATATCCATGAAATATAAATAGATTTTGTGTTTAAACTCAGGTTCCATCCCAAAGATAGCTCATTATATAGAGAGATATTCCAAAATCTGAAGAAATCTGAAATACTTCTAGTCTCAAACATTTCAGATACGAAATACTCAAAAAGTTTTACCAGTATAGCTATAGTGAAGTTACTTTACTTCTTTTTATCCCAGTTTCCTCATCTATAAAATGGGAGCATGAATAATCACTTCATAGGGTTTGTGTGAAGATGAAATGAATTTATAATGTCCTCAGAGCAATGCCTTGCTAATACTAATTCCTGGATATTTTGTGAGAGGATTGGGGGAAGATATTATCTCATACAGGAACTTGAATATTGATAACATTAGTAATTCATTAGAGTATAGTTGTGTGTCTGCCTACTTTTGTTTAATTAAAAGAAGTTGAGATCGTGATATATATGTGAAGAGAGAAAGCACAGTGAACATTTTTTTCTTCTATAGAATCGAAGGACTGTGGCATCTATTAAGAATGACCCTCCTCCAAGAGATAATAGAGGTAAAGTAAAAGCTTTATCCCTTAATCTTGGCTAGTCTTTTTTTAGTATGTATTGGCAAGGTAAATCAAAAGTAAATATTATTCTTGATGTTATTCATTTAAACTTTACATAGCTTTTTTTTTGGACAGGCTTGCTATGTAGCCCAGGTTGGATTTAATTTTTTTTTTTTTTTTTTGGTGGCATTGGGGTTTGAACTCAGGGCCTTGTGCTTGCCAGGCATGCACCCTACTACTTGAGCCCCTCCAGCAGCCCTTTTTTATGTTGGATATTTTCGAGATAGGGTCTTGCAAACTATTTGTTCAGTCTGGCCTCAAATCTCAATCCTCCTACTCTCTGCCTCCCAAGTAGCTAGGATTACAGGTAGGAGCCACTAGTGCCCAGCTTACCTGGTTAAGTTTAAGATTGGTGTTTTCCTAATGTAATAATGTCAATAATAGAAAAAAAAATTGTCAGGTGCCTGTGGCTCATGAATATAATCCTGGCTACTCAGGAGATAGAGATCAGGAGGATTGCAGTTCAAAGCCAGGCTGGCCAAATAGTTTGTGAGACCCTTTCTTGAAAATAACCCAGTACAAAAAAGGGCTGATGGAATGGCTCAAGTGATAGAGTGCCTGACTAGCAAGTGTGAGACCAAGTTCAAGCCCCAGTACCGCAAAAAAGAAAAATTGAAATATGTGTAGTAAACTCCATGAAATATGTAATTTTTATTCACCTCAATAATTTTGCAGATTTGAAGAATTAGGAGAAAGAAGGAATGAGAAAATAGCAGATTGATTTCACAAGGTTGAATTTAAAAGGGGAAAGATTTATATGCTATGAAGAGAAACCGGGGTAGAAGGATAAATTTAAGTCATGTTTCTCTGTCCGTGTGGATGGTGGTACAGCATAGGCCAGAAGTATCCAAGAAGAGACTAGAGGTAGAGGATAAAGTCCTTCCTTTAAATACTACCCTTTGAGTCTTGTGAAAATTTATATTTCTTGGCAAAATTTGCTGTTCATATTTAACTTTCTGTTCCTTTTCCATTTTTATAACATCTACAATGGGAAAAATCTCTGCTGAATTTTTACATGTTTGATGAGCAAAGAATGGGATTTGGATAAAAGGAGGGTTGGAAGGAATTTTTACATTTTTGTTTTTGTATATGAGAATAGTGTGAATTTTTCAAAATGAGAATGCTCTTAAAATTTATGTTTTATACACACACATTTTAGGGAATTTCTTTTGTGGTCCAAAATCTTAAGACATGGAAGGGTTTACACACATATTTTTAAGTGACTATTAAAAACCAATATAGATCCAGGTGCTAGTGACTCACACCTGTTTTCCTGGCTTCATAGGAATCAAAAATCAGAAAGATCCCAGGTCTCATCCAGCCCAAACAAATAGTTTATGATGCCCTGTCTCAAAAATACCCAACACAAAAAAGAGCTGGATGAGTGGCTCAAGTGGTTGATCACCTGCCTAGCAAGCATGAGGCCCTGAGTTCAAACTCCAACAAAAAGAAAAAAAACACCAAGTTTGGGACTGGGGTTGAGGTTCAAGTGGCAGAATACCTGCCTGGTAGGGACAAGTTTAGCTTTGGTTTTTATGTAAATTGTTCACCTTGAGTTTTATAGCTAAAATTACATTGGTGGAAGCTAAGTCTGCACATACTACTATCAGTTTTGTTGAGGTGTTTGTTCCTTTTACCAAGGTTAACTTTTATTGATTGGCCATTACAAATTTAATTTTTTTTCACTTACAGTTGTTGGTTCTGCACGTGCTCGGCCTACTCAACTTCCTGAACAGTCTTCCTCTGCACAACAGAATGGTAGTGTTTCAGATATATCTCCAGTTCAAGCTGCAAAAAAGGAATTTGGACCCCCTTGTATGTAAATCATGTATCAAGGATTTAGTCACTTTAGGCATACATGTATTCTCTCTTGGTCATCCTTATAAGTCCCTAAATGATAAACAGCACTCTAATTAAAAGCAGATTTCATTTTTCACTTTGGAAAAATTAATTTTGTTCTTACTATGTTAGTCTGTTAATTCAATTTTTCAGTGTATATTTTGGAGAAAAATTTTATGAGTTTAAGATTAAAACAATGTTTTGGTTGTTTTAAATTTAAAATTCCAGCCAGGTAATAATTTGTCAGATGTCATAGAAAATAGTTTGGTACTTTCTGATCCTTTGAATTCAAAGATCTGTGATTCTAAACCAAGAGATGACATGTATCAATATGTTTGAGTCATTTTTCTGACTCATTTGTATATTGTCCTGTTCCTAGTTTCATTAAAGCAGCTCATAAGTAAAGCTCACATGGGTATTACAGGCATGCTTTTTGTCATGTGTACCTTTTATAGTGTATGTGGTGAAATTATAAAATTTCTGTGTGTGGGTATAGTCCTCTAAAAAGACAAGTATACTTCTACAGCTCATGTTTTTCTTTCAGCACGTAGAAAATCTAATTGTGTGAAAGAAGTAGAAAAATTACAAGAAAAACGAGAAAAACGGAGGCTGCAACAGCAAGAGCTTAGAGAAAAAAGAGCCCAGGTTTGTAACACAAAGATATATTTTGTTTCCAATCAAAAGTTAGACTATATTGGTGAAAGTGATTGACTTGTGAAAAATTGGTAGAGGCATTCATTTAAAATTTTTATTTTATTTTTTTTTTAATTTTATTATTCATATTTATATACAAGGCTTGGGTCATTTCTTCCCCCCTGTCCCCACCCCCTCCCTTACCACCCACTCCGCCCCCTCCCTCTCCCCACCACCCCCTCAATACCCAGCAGAAACTATTTTGCCCTTATTTCTGATTTTGTTGTAGAGAGAGTATAAGCAATAATAGGAAGGAACAAGGGTTTTTGCTGGTTGAGATAAGGATAGCTATACAGGGCATTGACACATTGATTTCCTGTGCGTGGGTGTTACCTTCTAGGTTAATTCTTTTTGATCTAACCTTTTCTCTAGTTCCTGGTCCCCTTTTCCTATTGGCCTCAGTTGCTTTTAAGGTATCTGCTTTAGTTTCTCTGCGTTAAGGGCAACAAATGCTAGCTAGTTTTTTAGGTGTCTTACCTATCCTCACCCCTCCCTTGTGTGCTCTTGCTTTTATCATGTGCTCAAAGTCCAGTCCCATTGTTGTGTTTGCCCTTGATCTAATGTCCACATATGAGGGAGAACATAGGATTTTTGGTCCTTTGGGCCAGGCTAACCTCACTCAGAATGATGTTCTCCAATTCCATCCATTTACCAGTGAATGATAACATTTTGTTCTTCTTCATGGCTGCATAAAATTCCATTGTGTATAGATACCACATTTTCTTGATCCATTCGTCAGTGGTGGGGCATCTTGGCTGTTTCCATAGCTTGGCTATTGTGAATAGTGCCGCCGGGTCTCTAAACTGAAGAGAACACCCACAGAGTGGGAGAAAATATTTGCCAACTATACATCAGACAAAGGACTGATAACCAGAATATATAGGGAACTTAAAAAACTAAATTCTCCCAAAACTAATGAACCAATAAAGAAATGGGCACGTGGACTAAACAGAACTTTCTCAAAAGAAGAAATTCAAATGGCCAAAAAACACATGAAAAAATGCTCACCATCTCTAGCAATAAAGGAAATGCAAATTAAAACCACGCTAAGGTTCCACCTCACCCCTGTTAGAATAGCCATCATCAGCAACACCACCACCAACAGGTGTTGGCGAGGATGCGGGGAAAAAGGAACCCTCTTACACTGTTGGTGGGAATGTAAACTAGTACAACCACTCTGGAAAAACATTTGGAGGCTACTTAAAAAGCTAGACATTGATCTACCATTTGATCCAGCAATACCACTCTTGGGGATATACCCAAAAGACTGTGACACAGGTTACTCCAGAGGCACCTGCACACCCGTGTTTATTGCAGCATCATTTAAAATTTTTAAAGAATTCCTTTAATTAATATTGAGGAATAATGTAAGTTTTTTTGAAAATAAATTACTGTAGCAGATTTTTATTGCATACATTTTTATTTTTATTCATTTTAATGAGTATGTAACCTTTGTTCCATTTTGAGTAATATGCCATTGTGTATAGAATTCTGATGTGTATGATATAACATTTAAGAATATTAGGTTTTGATCTTAAAAAGATCTAAAAATACATTTGGAAAAGTACCCCCAAAAGGTACATGAGTATATTTTGAAGTTTATTATTTTTTTTCCCTATGTTTAAGGTCAACATGGCATAGTGAAAAGGCAGGAAATTTCTGTATTTCAGTTTATACAAGATATCCTGAGAGTCAAGTCTCCTATTGTGTCCCTCTTTTGTTCCCTTCTTGTGGTAGCAAAACTATTTAATAGCAATGAAGAAACTGCATAGAAAACTGTTGATCTTTTATCCTTGTTAGATCTTCACTTACTAGAAATTTTGTTATTGTACCTATAACTTGTCCATTGTGCTTGTATTGTATTTATTTTAATCTCAAAACTTGCTTCCTATAATAAAACCTCAGGTTGTTTATTTAGCAGTATATTCAAATGCCCTTAATCATGTTAGGTTACCAGTTCATATGTTATATGGTAGAATTGTGGATCCAGTATAATATTCAACCTGAATAAATCAGCTTATATCTGAAAGTTACTTGAGAATATCTAGTTGAGTTTTGAAATAAATAATACACAAAGCAGGTATTTACTGATAGTATAGATGCCACCTGGTGTTTCTTGTGGGTACTTCATAATACTTAAACTTCTTTCTCTTCTCCCCTCTGTCCCTCTCCCTCCCTCCCTCCTCCTTGCCCACTCCATGCCTCCTTGCTCTGTCTTTCTTCTTCTTTCTTCTTCCTTCCTTCTTCCTCCTCCTTCCTTCTTTTCCTTTCCCTACTCCCCTCCCCCAGTTCTCTCTCTCTGAATGGAACTGGGATTTGAATTCCACCTGGCACTTGCTAGGCAGGTGCTCTCCCACTTGAACCACTCAGCCAACCCTTTCTGTGATCCCTTTTAATTCTCATTTTATATTCTGCTTTCAGTTGATGTAATTGGTATTATTTCCTAGAAGGTAAATTGAAAGTAAATGTCTGTAACAGTTTTGGAACTTATATTCAAAACAAATCTGAATATGATCTATGAAAAAAATCTGACTTAAAATGTTTAGTAATTTACTGTTCATGGCTGGGAGAGGCTGTTGACTATTACTGTTTGTAACTTAATCTGAACTTTGCCAATTTTAGAGCAAGAAAGTAAACTACAGTCAGCATGTAATCACTTATTGCTTTGTGGCTATTTTGCTATGCCACAAGATTTTTCACTGTTTTTTGAGTTTGCAAAAATAGGAAATGATCATAAGTGAATATGTGCTCTGCTTTGCTAAAACACTAGATGAAGCAATTTGAAGAACGTGAATCTGGAATGCATTTTTCTAGAATTTCAGATTTTTTAGACTTCTTTGCTAGTGTTTATATGAGTGCTGTTTGTCTTGCTCCATTTTCTGAGATAAAGTATATATAATAGATGATTTTTAAATAGGTACAGGTTAGTTTTAGTGAGGAATTTTGGAAGTTAGCAGGATGTGTGCAGACTAACAAGAGTTATGTTTTTACTATGAGAGTGATTGTTAACACATGAAACCTGAACTCTGAAACAATCACATTTTTCAGTTTAAGCTTTTGCATGGGTATGACAAATAGTACTACTTAAATTGCAATTTTGAAATCACATGCAATGTAAATGTGCAATATATTAGCATTATTGTCAATTATAGTAAGTGGAAAATTCTCTCTTGTTTTCTAATAGGACGTTGATGCTACAAACCCAAATTACGAAATTATGTGTATGATCAGAGACTTTAGAGGAAGTTTGGATTATAGACCATTAACAACAGCAGATCCTGTAAGATTCTTTGTAAACTGTTGCTTTGTAACTATTTATACTATAAATAAAAACACGTTGATACCTACTAAATTCATATTGTATTTAGATATATGGTTTTTCCTTTTCTCATGAGGGCTCATGCCCTGTATTATAAGAAGAAAATCAAGAAATTCATCTGCTTTTATGCTCATCTGCTATAATTTCAAATATTTGAGGTGTTTCCCAAAGAGGTGTTCTTTATAAAGCAAGCTTCCCTGTCTTTAGCAGGGCAGAGCAATAATAGTTACGGAGTGACATAAGAAAACCCAGTTTCCTTTCTGACCATCACTTACGCTGTGATCTCAGTCCCAAGCTCATTTTCTCTTTGGCTTGGACTATAGATCCATTCAATTGTCATTCCAATTTATTATTAGTTAATTTGTTATTTTTAAATAAATATTATTTGGGCTTCAACAATAAGTAATGGTTCTTGAGGGTTGCAGTGGACCAGAAATCCAGTGCTGAACATATTCTGTAGTCATTACTTACCTCCTTTGCTGTTGAAGAATGAGAATTTGTTACTCAGAAAATACTTTTGTGAGTAATGGTACTTGTAAAAAGTAATCCATCTGACCTTGCATATACAGAATGCATTGGTTACAAAATTATTTGTGTTGTACAGATGTATTACACGTGATTTAATAGAATGTGTATTCATAACACATGTATCCTGTATATTTTTAGGTCTTGCTATACCTCCATATGTTTTACTTACTGCATATGAGCTAAGATTTTAGGACAGGCAAAGTGGCAAACACTTTTTTTTTTTAAATGGGCTTGTTGAGAATAAAATTTTTTGACTTTCAATCCCTATTTTATGTTAATTATTATTTCATTTATTTTCAAAAGTTATTGAGAGCATAACTTTTATGAAAAAATATTTGTACATAAGAACTAAACTGTTCAAGCTATTTTGTTTAGTAACTTAAGAATCCTATTTTTTTGCCTACAGTGGTCTTTGCCAACAACTTTCCCTGTAACCAACTTGAATATATGTCATTTTGCAGAATAGAAATTTTTACTTTTGTACGCACCTTCATTAAGAACAACAGTACCTTCTATAAAATTATTTCTTAAGGTGGTAGTTCACCAAAAATAAAATAAACCTGTTTGACAACCATTAAAATTTGTACCAAACTAGTTTTTTAAGCTTAACTATCATATTTGTTCTATGCATAAATTTTTAGAAACCCTGGAAGAAATATTACATAGTTTATTTCCATTATTTTATGTACCACTTATTATCACTGACAGAAAGTATTTTTTATTTCTAGATTGATGAACATAGGATATGTGTTTGTGTAAGGAAAAGACCACTCAATAAAAAAGGTATGCTGCTTAATGAGCTTTATAAAAAGTTGAATTTAGAAGCCCAGCATGGTAACACATGCCTGCAACTCTAGCTCATAGGAGGTGGGGCAGGAGAATTATGAGTTCCAGGCTAGCCTAGGCTACCAATAAGACCCTTATCTCAAACAAAAAAGAATTTTAAAAAAATTTTATCTTATTTGTTATATGCTTTTATAACCACATAAACTGGTTAAGCGAAGTTAAATAATTTTCTTTCATTTATACATTGACTGTTACACAGATTTCTGACTAGACCTGTTGGATTGTTACTGCTCTATAACTCATTGCCTTTCCTGGTTCTTATTTTACAGAAATTTTGTTTACTTTTTCATTTTACTGACTGGCATGTTTGTGGGATATTTTATTTATATTTATAGGTCTTTCTACTAAGTTCTGAGTTCTTACTACTTAAAATAAATTTTGTGTATTAATTTAAATGTTATGAAAAATACTGGGCATTGATTTTCATTCATTTTTTTAGAAACTCAAATGAAAGATCTTGATGTAATCACAATCCCTAGTAAAGATGTCGTGATGGTACATGAACCCAAACAAAAAGTAGATTTAACAAGGTACTTAGAAAACCAAACGTTTCGTTTTGATTATGCCTTTGATGATTCAGCTCCTAATGAAATGGTTTACAGGTAGGTAAACTTGTTTTAAATTAGGATATTTGTTCTTTTACTGTCATCACCACCATGAAACTTACATTGTTCTTGATACAGCTCTCTGGAGGTATGATACACTTCCAAAAGTAGTTTTCATTGCTAGTTGATAATTAATTTGTTATGTACATATCACAGACACACATAGAGATTTCTGGAAGATGTTAAAGTAATTTGGAGGAATGGGGGAATTCTAATTTTTACATTTTAAAGTCTACTGGTAAAGAAACTTGAAATATCTGTTATATATCAGTCATTAATTTGCCCAAGTCCTTCTTTAGCATATATTATCACTTAAGGCAAAAAAAAAAAAGGTCTGTAAATCTACTTGCATTTGCTTAATTTTTACCTGTTTAAGCCTGGCGATAATTTAAATACCTTAGATTCTTAGGTTTGCATATTAAATTTATAAACAATTCAAATTTACATTTATTAAATATGTTAACAGCCCTAATTTTTATGTCATAACTAGATTTCTACACATCAGTTTGCACACATGTTCATTTCTACCTTTCTGGTTTTTTTTTTTTAAATGGTGCTGGGGATCAAACCCAGGGTGATGCTAGGCAAGCACACTACCACTGAGATATATTCCTCCATGGATATTCATCTTTAGAAATTACAACATCCATTTTACCAGCATTGCTATTTTATTTTATATAGAAGTTTTTGCAAATATTTGGATGCTGTGTTTTACTGCCTTTTTGTTTTATAAAATTACCTAGAAAACAGAAGCTTAGAGCTTATAAGAATCCTAAGAATTGAAAGTGTTCCAAATGAAATATAGTTAGAACAACTTCACTAATCTTAAACTAATAAACTGGGAGTTCATTTGTAAAGAAAACAAATTAATGAATGCTACACGGACATAGTGTGAAGAATGAATTTTAAAAGGGAATTGTAATCATAAATTGTATTTTTTAGCCTTTGGCAAACTGAATTCTTTCCTTCTCACTCCTTTTACCTACTCCTTCTTCATAAAATGTCTGTTTGACTTTTATAATAGTTTTCAAATAATCATTATGAAGGTATGTTTCTGTGTGTATAACAGATTTAGTTAATTTTCTGTTTTACCCTGTATTTATATTTCTTAACTTTATCAATTCTTTTCTTATCCTCTCTCTTACACTTATTGAGGAAATAAATTTTTTTTTGGTCCAGTCATTCTGCATACTCAGTTCTGCTTGATCAGAACTTTTTCCTGTATTTGTTGTTCTGTACCTTCTCCAGTTTTGCATTAAAAAAAACTTTAGCAGAGCTATATGAAGTGTTCTACCTATAGATTTGTTTTCTGGCACACTTTTTAGTTCTCTGATCAATGAAGTATTTCTTATTCCTTCCCCTTTTTATTTTAACTGTTACTTTAAAAAAATTTTTTTTGTGGTACTGGTCTCTGACCTTGGGGCCTACACCTGGAGCCAATCTACCAGCCCTTTTTGTGATGGGTGTTTTTGGGATAGAGTCTCCTGAACTATTTCCCCTGTCTGGCTTTGAACCTCCAATCCTCCTGACCTCTGTGTCCTGAGTAGCTAGGATTACAGGCATGAGCCACTGACACCCAGCTTGTTTTTGTTTTTGCTTTTTTTTAAACTGGAGTTTGAACTCAGAGCCTCATGCCACTTGAGCTACTCCACCAGCCCTGTTATTTTGACAGTAGATCTTACCAATATGTTTGAACAACATCCCAAGCCATATTTTAACATTCTTTTCCTAAACTGAGACATTCAGCTTAGAACTCAGTGTCCTGTAAGTTTTAATTTTCCCAAGTATAAATTGTCCACATGCAAGGTAATCATTGTTTTTCTACTTATTTAGAAGGTCTAAAGATAAGTTTTGGTAGGGGTGTTTTCCCTTTATTAGTTCTTCTGTATTGAGATTACACTCTTTTGATTCTGTTTCTGCTGAAACTATACTTGATATTTTTGTTTGTTTTCATCATACCTGCATTAGTACTGTGACCATTTATTACAGAATTTTAACTCAAAATGATGCTTTAAATAGCTTTAAGCAATTTAAGACATTTATTTAAAATAGTTAACAAAGATTTGTTTAAAGTCTTGCCATATGCTTTAAAATTAATAAAATACACTTTATATTGTTTGGCATTGCTTTTATTTATTCAACTTAAGTATTTGCAACACCCTTTGACATGCATTTTATTTTTAAGGTTTACTGCTAGACCACTAGTGGAAACTATATTTGAAAGGGGAATGGCTACATGCTTTGCTTATGGGCAAACTGGAAGTGGTAAAACTCATGTAAGTTAACTCATTAAAGTTACACTCTAGTATGATGCTATTGTTTCTTTCCTTAGAAACCTTCACTATAGGACCTAAATTCTTTATTTTTTTGTTCCAAAATGTAGACTATGGGTGGTGACTTTTCAGGAAAGAACCAAGACTGTTCTAAAGGAATTTATGCATTAGCAGGTAAATGTCTTTTTATATATAGTTTGTAATATATTAAGTCAATTGTAGGTTATCAGATTATTTGAAAAGAAGAAAAATCTTTATTATATTTGTGTCAGTATAATCTGGCACATTGTTGAAAATTAGTATAAATTATTGAATGGCTACATTGTGAAAGCTTCTGTGGGAGCGTGGCTCAAGTCACAGGGCATCTGCCTAGCATGCTTGAGGCCTTGAGCTCAAACCCAAGTACTGCCAAACACAAATAAAAATAATAAAAAGCTTCTGTTTGGTATCATTATGAGAATGATCTTGTTCTGACCACCTATAATTTTATGTTATTTGTAAGGATAAGTAGTAGCATCCTTTTATGAAATACAAAGAAGAATATAGCTCCTATTACAACTTTTTTTGTCAAGTTAATAATGAGTTGTTACTGATGCTGTCATCCTAGGAAAGGATTAACTGATTCTCTTAAAATTAGAAAAATTAAACTGCATTTTAAAGATTTATATTTGATGCATCTTCAAAATGTTCTTTATATGAAATTTTTTAACAGCTCGAGATGTCTTTTTAATGCTAAAGAAGCCAAACTATAAGAAACTAGAACTTCAAGTATATGCAACCTTTTTTGAAATTTATAGTGGAAAGGTATGTAGGACTTTTGATTTTTATTTTAAAAAATTGTAGTAAAATATAGGGCTGGATGTGGTGATACATAACTATAATCCCAGCCACTCAAGAGGCCAGCCCCTGGCATAAAACATAAGACCCTATCTGAAAAAAACACTAAAAGGAAAGGATTGGGGCATGGCTCAACTGTTATAGCACTTGTGAAATCCTAAGTACAAGCCCCAGTTCCATTTAAAAAATAAGTTGGTACAATACATGTATTATTGTAACCATTAAGTGTGCAATTCAGTTACATTAAACATATCCACATTGTTTTACAACCCCTACCACCTCAAACTTTATGTATATTTAGAATATTCTTTTAGAATTTATGTCTTGAGATTTTCAAATGTCAGTTAAAGCTCCCAATGTTGTGCACTATGAATATAATAATAAGGACCTTTATTTTCATCTTTGAAATAATTTTCAGGCTGTGACTTTATTTTTATAGAACTGATTTTTTTAAGCTAGTTCTCTAATTTGAATATGGTTTTTCATAGGTGTTTGACTTGTTAAATAGGAAAACAAAATTAAGAGTACTAGAAGATGGAAAACAGCAGGTTCAAGTGGTGGGATTACAGGAACGGGAGGTGAAATGTGTTGAAGATGTACTGAAACTCATTGACATCGGCAACAGTTGCAGGTAAAGCTCAGGAAAGGGAACCTTTAGCTTTAGATACTGTGGGGTTACTGTCAAAGCAAAGCTAAGATGTGCTTTAATAAAATGTCTTGGAAGTAAAAATCATTGTTCATAAAAACTTTTTGTTACATAGTGATTTATGTGATATCTATTATTAATACCATGTTACAAATAGATTAGAAGGGTATAAGATTAAGTTTTATGGATCTGGTTATATCTGTTACCAAATGGTTTCAAAGGTGAAAATTGGCCAACTAGATTTTGTGTAGTTGATTTTTTATAAATGAAAATATCATGGTTAATATGTAAACTAAAGTTTTTATGCATCAAGATGTCCTTAACCACATTGTAGAACATCTGGTCAGACATCTGCAAATGCACATTCATCTCGGAGCCATGCAGTGTTTCAGATCATTCTTAGAAGGAAAGGAAAACTACATGGCAAATTTTCCCTCATCGATTTGGCTGGAAATGAAAGAGGAGCTGATACTTCCAGTGCGGACAGGCAAACTAGGCTTGAAGGTGCTGAAATTAATAAAAGCCTTTTGGCACTCAAGGTAAATAAAATGTACTTAATGGTGAAAGGTCTTTGGCTTTAGTTTTGTTTGCTCAGTTACAAAAAAAATAGAGCATGTTTTACCTATTAAGAAAAGAGTTTTTCAAAATTCAGTGTGCATTATACATGAAGTTACAGATTTTATTGTACCTACAGTTTTTCTTTACATACAGTAGTCATTCTTTATAGATGGGATAAAGGATATGCAATTTGGCAGGCCAATTCTGAGGCTGCTCTCAGAATTATGGCCTAAAGAGCCATAATTAGTCATATTTTCTTAGGCAAGAAGGCAAGGGGCCACAGAATTGAGCTAAGAAATAGTTTCTTAGAAAAAATGTCAAGTGGCCACATTTTTGGGGACCAGGTAGGTCATCATTATCTTTTCCTTTACTAGAAAAGCAAAGGTTGGGAGGATTACAATAAAGGATCTGTACTTTTTCTTTTGGAATGCACTTTAAACTTTTAACTTTTATGGGCTGGAAGTGTGGCTTAAGTGGTAGATTACCTGCTTAGCAAACTTGAGGCCCTGAGTTCAAACTCTAGTACCATCAAAAAAAAATAACTAAAATAAAAAATAAAATTTTAATGCTTCACAGCTTTCCTATTGCCTGTCATCCTTGAACACTAGTCATAGTTTTCAGAGGTATTTTTTGGAATAATAAAGTAGGTTTTGTTTTTGTTGTTCATTTTGAATTAACATTTATGAGAATATGTTTAAATGCTGTAACCATACTAGAATTTTTAGAACGCATTAGGCCTTACCTGTTAGAGTTGTAGTAAGAGAGCTCTTAATATTTATTTAAGATCATTTTTTATAAGAAAGCCTAATCTCTCACACCTGCTTTCTTAACTTTCAGGAGTGCATCAGAGCCTTAGGTAGAAATAAACCTCATACTCCTTTCCGAGCAAGTAAACTCACTCAGGTATTAAGGGATTCATTCATAGGTGAAAACTCTCGTACCTGCATGGTAGGTATATTTTTGTTTTTGTTTTATTTTATTCCTTAAGAAATACATAACATCTGTGGAAAAAAATTTTGAGTATATGTTAATTCTAATAATTTCAATCCTTGTATTGTGAGAGTAGGGTGATGTTTAAGATGGGTTCCCTGCCAGTCTGACAGAAAGGATTATATTGCATTTATAATGCATTGTACTAATTTCCACATCAAAGTTACATGTATAAACATTATGAAGAAATACCTTGTAGAAGCTCTTCTGTTAATTTCCTCTTAAGATTATTGTCTTTACTTGTTTTAATAGACATTAACATGACAGAACTTACCCCAAATTCTTGTTTCCCTGGTTTAGGCAGCAGTTAAAATTGTAATCTTTTTAGACTTAGCTGTATTGCTTGTAGTTTGTCTTGTGAATGCCTACCTCAGGGGTCAGCCAACAATTTGGGCAGTTACATGTAAAATTTGGGTTTTCCCTATCAGTGTTTCTCTCCCTCCTGGGAAAGCTGCTGTGGTCCCCATACCCATATTATGCCCTTTAATTTCTTAAGCAGTAATACTCCAAGTTTCTGCTAGAGTTTTAGTTGTCATATGTGACAGCAGCCGAGCTTGCCCTCTGGCAAAAGGCTATTAAAAGAAAATAAATTGGGGGACTGGAGGTGTGGTCAAGTGGTAGAGCACCTACCCAGAAAGTGTAAAGCCCTGAGTTCAAAACCAGTACCACCAAAAAAAAAAATTAGACCAAAGTGCATAGTCACTCAGTGCTGTTCCCTTGTAAGTATTTACCAGCATTGTCTGCTGGATTTTTAATAATAACTGGTTTCTTCAGAGGTTTTTATTTTTAAATGGACTTCTTAATTATATGTTTACAGATAAGAGATAGCAAATTAGAGAAAAGAAATCACTAACAAATATTTTTAAATAACCACTATAAGATTAGACCTAAAGGAGTTATTTGTCAGGACTGTTGTCGTAATTATTTACATTTTAACTTTGCATTTTTTACCTTATAGATTGCCACAATCTCTCCAGGAATGGCATCCTGTGAAAATACTCTTAATACATTAAGATATGCAAATAGGTATGACAGATGTTTTTTCCGTTTTGAAATTTGAAATCTAATACTAAATTAGTGTAGTATCTAGTATGATTTAATATCTAATAGGCAGCCAGGTGTGGTGTAGTGCATACCTGTAATCTTATAGCCCTGGGGAGGCTGATGAGGCAGGAGGATCTTGAGTTCCACATCAGAATGGACTGCATAGTGAGATCCTATCTCAAAAACAAACAAGAAAAACCTAGTAGGGCAAACTTTACTACATTGTTCTTCGAATTTTCAAAACAAAATTTTTACATATATTTATGATGACAGTATTTAGACTCATTTTGTAAAGTTGTAACGAGTGAGAATGTATTGTGTGATTAGGGAAGTGACTGGTATCTTTAGTAAAATTTACCTTCTGTTCTAGAACATGATTATGTTTTTCCATTTCAAGAAGTTTTGTTTTATGTTTTACTACATTTGAGTCATGCATATTCTTCCTATTAAGACTTTAAAATGGACTGGTGGAGTGTCTCAAGTTGTAGAGTGCCTGCCTACCAAGCAGGAGGCCCTGAGTTCAAACCCCAGTGCTGGGGGGAAGCTTTTGAAAATAAGGTGCTTATTCTGTATTTCTTAAATTGTTTTGTTCTATGGGGAACCTAGAGTTTTAGTAAAAATACAGTATAATTGTATTGTATTTTATTATTCATGTCAATAGTATTTTCAACTTTAATAAACAACTAGATCATTACAGATGGAAGGACAAAATGCATTGTACACATAAGGCAGATTATTCCTTACAGTCATGAATAGCTTCAAATGCCCTGGGACTGGGCATTTATTCCATAGAGTTTTTGTACTCACTACTCTTGTTTTGAGTAGCTATTTACATAGTTTTAAATACATTTATGATTATAATCTAAAAGTAAAAATCTTTGTAATCTAATTCTAAAATTCCTCAGAATTCTAAAGTATACATTGTCTTAATTTTGCTCATCAGAACGTGTCCTGCTTCTTCATTTTAATCATAATGAAAATTTTATTTTCAGTTTTCTTAAAATGTAAAATACATATACATGAAAACTACTGTCATTAGATCAGGAAATAAAATATTACCAGTCTCCCAGAGTTTACTGATCTAAATTCAAAATAACTTGGTCCAAACCTGTTAAATCTACCCTGCAGTAACCTGACTTCCTTAGAATAATTTTCTCGTTTTTCTTTTTCACGTTTTAAAAGTAGGCTTACTACTGAGCGTATCCTTGAACAACATATGTAGCTATTAGATAATCCCCTTTGTTCTTTGCTTCTTTTGTTTCAACTGAGGAGAGGTGTGTGTGGAATTGGAATTTGAATTTAGGACCTCTTGAGCTATAGCTCCAGCTCTTGAAAGCTTTTTAATGGTAATAACACTGTTGGAAAGTATAAACCTATTGGCTAACTGATGCATAGCTCAGTGGTGGAGCATTCACCTAACATACATTAGGCCCTGTGTTCAATCCCCACCACAAAGACAAAACCAGAACATCCACAAAAGTGTAAACCTATTGACCTTTTGTATCAAGGTATTAAAATATAATAGCTTCTTCAAAATGTAATAAAATTTAGCAGTACTCAAATTTTAATTAATCCTTTTTAAAGTTTGAATTATAAGATCCTAGCTGCAAACCTTTATTGTTACTTCTGATTTGTCTTTGTATTAATATTTTTGGTATATGGGATTTTTATCATTAATTTAAAATGACTCTTACTTCAAGGATTATTCATGGGAGAGAAGGAATAACTTAATGTGGTATATTTTTGCCATGTTACAGAATTGAAACAAAATCCTCCTGTGTCCTAAAACTTTTAACTATAAAGAATTCCCTCTAATATGAAAGTGCAGTACAGGTCAAGCATTTGATTGAGATCACAGGTATTTCAGATTTTTTTTTTTTTTTAAATTTTGGGGTCTTTGCGTATACATAATGAGATACTGTGAGGACAGGACCCAAGTTTAAACACAAAATTCATTTATGTTTCATATACATATAGCCAGAAGGTAATTTTATAAAAATATTTTTAACGTAACTACATTTTGACTTACTCATCACAAAAGCTCAGGTGTAGCATTTTCTACTGGTGGTTGTCCTGTTGGCACTGAGAAACCTTCAGGTTTTGAAGCATTTTGGATTTCATGCTTTTTTGAGTTAGGGATTCTTAATCTATATCTAATTGTTCCTTTATTTCATTTAGGTCCAAGTATAATGTTTTGTTAGAGTTGACCCTTTTTATATGACTTGTACAAGAAGGTATCAGATACAAGAAAAAATTTTTGGATGAGCCTAATGTAGAGTATCTAAATTAGGAGATTCTGAGGCAGATGAGAAATAGGTTTGGGAGTAAAAAGTGTTTAAGTTAGTATTAGAAATTCATATTTATCAGCATGTGTATGGTAAATACACTTTCCAAAGTGATTGTGTTAAAGGATCTAGGGCTGAGCTAGGTGTGTTAGCACACATCTGTAATCTCAGCACTTGGGAGGCTGAGACCAGAAGGATCTTGAGTTTGAGGCCAGCCTGGAACACACAGCAAGACCTGTCTCCAAAAAATAAGGATGAAAGGGCAGATGGAGCTAGTATTGAACCTTTGATGGTAGATATTAGCAATAGATCAAAGAAAAATTGTAAGTAGAAAATATGTATGTGTCTATATAAATTTAACCTGTGTGAAGTTACTAGTATTTCACTGAATTTTGACATACAAAGTCAAAATTGCTGATATGTTCGGTTCAGCCTAAGAGAAGTCATGAGAAAAACAATTTAGTTAGTATACTGAAGTGTTTAAATAGCATAGGATTTATACTCAGGGCTAAGTTTGAATTTCAGTTACACCACATTTTTATTGAATGAGCTTGGGTAAGATACTTTATTTCTCTGAGTCAGTTTTCTCATCTAAAAACTGGAAATAATACTCTGGTTTCTCTTCAGATCATATAAATCTTTCATCTTTTTAAAAGCTAAATAATATCACAAGATTCTTGTAAGGTCTGCATTAATATACTGCCTAAAAAATATTAATTCTAATACCTGCTAAATAGGAAGTATTTAATAAATATTGCCTACTGATATGAAAGAGGTTAGACCAAAAGAAGGACAATAGGTATAGGAAATCACTTAAGATGGGGAGAGGAAAGTCACAGTTTGGTTAAATATAACTATTGCAGACATTAACAAAAACAGTATAAATTCCTTCCCCAACAGCTATTCTCAATCATGGTTCTTCATCTGAATCAACCACAAAAATTTGAGCTACTAGTTTCTCAATCATATGAAGGCTGTTTTGTAGCTAAACATAAGCAGAAGTTAATTCATTGTAAATAATGGTGGTCTTAAGACATTTAGGACTTAGTTCTCTTGTGTTCAATTTGTGGACTCCAAAAGTATTGAGGACTCACTAATGCTAACAAACAAAATATTCATGAGAAAATTAATTTGAGTGGTCACGGAGTTAAAATAAGAGGCGTTTTTAAGTAATGGCCTAGTTAAATTTCTAGGAAGCACTATGAGAAAAGGAGAAAATATACCAGAAAGGAAGGATTTAGGTTCTTTGAGTAGGAGATCAACAGGACTAAAAGGTTCAAAAATGTCTTAAAATGGAGCATTTGTAAAATAATGTTCTAAATATATTGTTACAATCATATTAATATCCTTTTCTAAACAAAAGAGTATTAAATGAAAACTTGAAATGTGCATTGCTGTCTTGACAAGAACATTTTCTTTTAATTTGTTGCTGTTTTGGTACTGCAGAGTAAAGGAGTTTGGAATTAGTCCATCAGACATTCCCTTCTCACAGGGTAGTGGCAGTCGCCCTGATCTCTCTCCTTCTTATGAGTATGACGACTTTTCTCCTTCGATTACCAGGTCTAGTTCTTTCTGTACATAAGATGTTTATTTTAATAGCGTCTTTGGAATTGTCTGCATACACACATTTCATTTACTTCTTTTGTCCTGAGCCATTTTTCATTTTCATTTTATTTGGCAGGTGAATTGTACTGCATGGTCTGCATTGTTATGTCCTTTATTAATTTGTGTGCTTTAAAATGTTGATTTATAATTCAAGCTTCCTATTTCCCTCATTTTTTGAAGGATGATGTCACTTTTGCATATTTACTATTATCTGCAAATGAAATTAACAGGAGTCCTCTTGTTTGTTTCCCAAATGTGTAAATTTAATATGATGAGTAAATGTTTTCAAAGTGACAGAAATTAAAATCGTATAATGTTTAAAACATTAAAATTTCATGTTAAGCTATTTTAATTGAGCATTAGGGACTACCAAAAATCTGTAAGGTATATTGAGTTCCCTGATTTGGACGTGCTCTATTTATGGATCTAAATGCATTTCTAACATTTTTGTCTTATACAAGTAAGGCAATAATAATTTGTCTGAAATACTGAATCTACATACTTTTTAATGTTCACTTAGTATATACAATTATTATACTTGAATTGTAAAGTTGCTTAAGTAAACTCCTAGAATTAACCAAATATCCCCTTAGTGTTTTCACAGAGTTCAGATAAATTTGATGTAGAAAGGTGACATCATCAGTCTTAGTATGTTAATTGAAATGCTTTTATATTGAATAGGTTGATATTTTCTAGTTTCTTTGCATTGGGTCGTAATTTTAGATTCTTATATATTTATAGGGTGAAAGAACTGACTGTAGATACTACTGCTGCTGGTGATGTCCGTCCAATAATGCACCATCCACCAAACCAGATTGATGACTTAGAGACACAGTGGGGTGTGGGGAGTTCCCCTCAAAGAGATGACCTGAAACTTCTTTGTGAACAAAATGTGAGTGACATAATTGTAACTGATGTAACCTTATTATCAGTAACAGAATGTAAATGAAAACTATCACCTAAAAATTAAGAAAGAAAGAAAACTATCCTGTAAAGCAGGGGTGAGTAAACTGTACCCTGTGGGCCAAATACCTGTTTTAACAAATAAAGTGTATTAGAACATAACCATGCTTACTCATTTATGGGTTGGCTTTCTTACCACAGCAGGGCAGAGAACACACGAATCCAAAGCAACTTTCTGGTTTACCAACACTCTAAACTATACTTTTTTTCAGATTTTATATCAGTATTCAAATTTTAATAACAAGTTTAAGATAAAACATCATTTACAAGGCTTAACAAAAATTATGACCACATGCATATGTGTTAAATGGATGAGAAAAATCAGACATGGCAAAATGCTGACATCCATTAAATCTGGTTGCTTTTCCATGTTTGAAATTTCTAAAGCATGATTTAAATTTTTGGTTTCATAATTACTTAAATAATATTTGCCTAAGAAAAGACAAATACATACTTTGATATAATTGCTTTTAATATACTGACAGGATTCTTTTCTGTATGGAATATAAAGTTTTCCTATGTAGTTTAATTTCATTTTAGAAATGCATATTCTGTATCATTCTTTTCTTCCCAAAATAATACTATGGTATTTTCTCATAATGTTAAATTTACTAGCTGCTTCTACATGACATATATTTGCTATGCATTTTATTTAGTTATTACCTAACTCAATATGGTGGTGCTGTATTTGCAATTGACATTTGAAGAGGTGTAAGCAATTTGGCCAAGATTTGTGCAAGTGGCAATTGCTGAAGCCTGAATTAAAACTTACATCTTTATGCCAGATACTATGTCAATTAAACTCATTGCCATCTGCAATACAGTAGTATTTGAAAACAACCTAATTAGTGGTTATGTTGTGATATTTTCTAAGTAACAAATGAAAATACTACTTTTTACTTTTGGTTACCATGTTCCACATTAGTCCATTACTAAAGCAGGGCTAACAGCATCTGTTCTCAACCAGAGGTGATTTGGCCTGGCTAGGGCAGAATGTGTGGTAATATTTTTGGTTGTCACATTGGAGTGATACTGCTGGCTTCTAGGCTAAGGATGCTGTTAAACACCATACAGTACAGTGTCCCCTACCTTATAACTTCCCCAAAAAATGGTCAGTAGTTGTAAGGTTGAGAAAACCTGGTTTAAATGAATTCTTTGAACTATGAGCTTAGAAGACAGTAAGTTCCTAGCCTTAGTCCATCTACCTCCAAAAGTTTTGAAAGTGACTGTAGTCATTCTTAGAATCATCAAAGCTGATTGGGCCTTCACAGCCTTAATTTGGAGAGGTTGGCTAGGTGACCAGAACTAATGCAGGCATTTTAAGTATGACATAATGAGTTTTTGTAGACTCATACTGCACAGAGTATAAATTTCTTCAGCTTTGGCACTTCCAGGAAACTAAACTTGAGATGATTTAGCATTAGACTTTGTGGCAATATTCTTTTAAAAAGGTATATTAAAATGGAATAGAATCTAAGACATTGCCAGAGATGAAAGCAATATACATGGATAATCAAATACATTAGCATTCCAGAAGTAGAAGTTTGTATAGACAAAAATGAAGTAAACACTATGTAGTATAGGAATTTGTATAGTATCTGTAAGCAAAGGAAAGGCAGAAGATACTCTGGGCTTAAAGAGGAAATAGTCAGAAAAAAACAAGTAAAGGTATGTTTATGTGTTTTTCAGAGAGGGAAAGAAAATATGAGAAAATGCCAGTGTGTCCTCATAAAAAGCAGATGCATATTTTCCCTAAGAAAATATAAAAGGTTTTTGGCTAACCTGATTGTGTAACTTTTTAGGATGATAACTTACTGATGAAAGAGTCAAATATATACTTACAATATGTAATCAAAATTTGTACATACATTTGGAATCGTATTTTATTTGAAGAATGCTTTTTCTACTCGTATTTTACAAAACAATTTTAGGCGGTCTTCTACATAGTTGTCTTTATCACTAAAGGCACATTTTGAGAAAATAAAAATAACTCATTGAGAAGAAAACTCCAAAAGAAAAAAACTTTAAGCCAAAAAATTTTTGACTTATTGTAAGATCATAGTACATGTTTTGTTTTTGTTTTTTGTGGGTGTGTGTCTGTCATTGTAAAATTTTGATTTGTCAATTCAGTAAAAACTGTCAAGCATGCCTGTAGTCCCAGCTACTTGGGAGCTGAGGCAGGAGGATTGTTTGAGTCCAGCAGTTTGACTTCATCCTAAGCAACATAGCAAGACCCTATCTTAAAACAAAATTCAAAGTCCAGTTTCTGAGTGCATACTTTCTTTCATGCCATCATAAATCATCAAATTTTAAGACAAAACATCCTTAAGTCAGAAATTATGTGTATATGCAGTAAATTGTTAATGAAAAGAAAGCATCTCAGGATACTTATAACCTGCAAAAAAAATTTATTTTTGAAAAGTTGGACTATTCCAAAAGAGATTGCTTTTTAGGGTAATTCTGCAGCAAAGCCTGGGCAAAATAAAAATTATTCCTTGCTCAAGGTAAAATTTGGGTTGTCTTATTCAGAGTTAACATTATTTTGACCCTGTGGCTTTTTCTCTCATGTATGTGTATTTTAGTAGTCTGCCATTCAAACTTCCTTATTCTAAGTGACCTTTAAAAATTGACACTAAAAAACCACTTGAGGGACTCAGTGCCAGACTGTGTGCTTTTTAGCATCCCCCAGGTTTAACCTCTAGCCACCCCGCCAAAAAAAAAATGCAAAAAAGATACTTTAATAACTCTCTGAAAATACGAGCTTTATATCATAATTTTTAAACTTTTTATTTTAAGGAAGAAGAGGTTTCTCCACAATTGTTTACTTTCCATGAAGCTGTCTCACAAATGGTAGAAATGGAAGAACAGGTCGTAGAAGATCACAGAGCAGTGTTCCAGGTAAAGTAAGAAAGGACCTTTTTATTAAGATATTTCTTGACAGACACTAATCAAAAGCTTCCATAACTCTTGCAATATAACATTACTCTTAAAAATTATTTATGTGTTTATGTAGTGTATTTGTAGGACATATGATGGAATTTTTTGCACATAGTATTTTTTTAATAGACTGACTCCAAACATTTCTCTGCACCATATGAAAATATCTGCCATCCCTTTTTAGCTCCCCTTTCTTTCTTTTGCAGTTGTCCATTTTTAGACAAGAGTTAAACTTTTGACCACCACTACTATTTTCTTTGTTAGCTGTTGAGGAAATGTCAGTCTTTGAAGAAAAGAGTTCATGAGGAGATGGAGGGTTACTGCTCAGACTGAACTACTGGTGGCAAGCTGAATGAGGGGTGTGTGTCCCTGCTAGAAGGGTTCAATTTGTGTTCACCCTATTAAAAGTGCTTTTATTGTATGATCGTCCCCTCTTTTGGTTTGTTTTTTGACATAGTCTCACCTCAAATTTGCAATCTTTCTTTTTCAGAGTCTCCCAAATGCTGGAGTTACAGGCATGCACCATCATGCCTGGCTTGATGTTTTTTTGTTTTGAGACCAGGTCTGGCTGTATTACTCTAGCTAGCTTTGAACACATAGGCTCAAGCAATCCCTCATTCCTCATCCTCCTTAGTAGACAGATATGTATTACCATGTTCTCTTTCTGTGTTTTTAGCAAGAAAATACCCTGGTGGTAGTACTTAGGAGGAAGTAAAGATACTATGTAGACATTTTTATGAAGACTGTACTGTCGCTTGTCTCTTCCCACCCCCACTTCTTGTAGTTTTTGATTTCCTGAGAAAAAGAACAATAACTCAGTCTTCCTTATCAACTTTATTTCTTCTTTGGTATTGAAAAAAATCTTTATCTGTAAACAAAATTATAGTACCTCAGTGCAAGGTCATTCAAGCATTTGGATGAAGGGCTCGATTCAAATTAGGATACACATTAAGACTGTCAGGGGTTTAGTGAAGCGCTATAAGAATGCTTTTAGAGCCCTAGGTATTTGGATTAGGTTGAGAATGGACAGTTGTAATTTAAAGTTATGTGTGCTTTTGGAACAAGTTATCATATAGGACCATCATTTCTTGCTGAGGTTTTTGTTTTTCCTTTCCTTTTTTTTTTTTTTCAGACCAAGCTTGACTGTGTAGCATTGGCTAGCCTTAAACTCAACAATCCTCTTATCTCAGCCTTCCTAATGCTGGGATCCTGCTTCAATCTGCTACCTTTATAGATGAAGTCTTGTATTTGCTTAATGACAGAATTGGTGTTCTGACTTTCAATCCAGTATTCTTTTTACAATTCCATATATTGTTCCTCTAAACTATGATCTGCCACTTCTCAAAATAGGGTTTTATTAAATAAAAATTAAGTGTATAGCTGAAGGAAAAGGGAAAAAATGGTAGTATATTTCCATTTTCTAATTGATACATATAGTTTTTCTCAGATACTTAGACCTAGGTTTGTCAGTTGTCTGTGGTATAGTTGTAATTAACCATTAAGGTGAATTGGTAGGTAAAACTTTGAGATCTTATATACCCTAAAAACCTACAAAATGCCTATTTCTATGTCGAAAAAAACCTTTCAGTTCAGATCCATCTGGCCTTGTTGACAATCTGTATGAGTTTACTACATTGATAGAAACTGAAACATACCCCAAATCAGTCAAGGATGAGTTCCTTGGCTGGAAGTGTGCCTCAAGCAGTAAAGTACCTGCATAGCAAGTACAAAGGTCTGAGTTCAAATGCCAGTACTACTCCCCAAAAAAGAAGGAATTCCTTGAAGCATTTATGAATAGTAAGTAGCTACTATTTAGTAACACATTTGAATCTTCTAAAATTGACTATCCATTGATCTCTTTTAGTCAGAAATTTTGAATAAGTAGTGTTTGGTATTTAAGATCACATCTTGGTCCAGAGACTTGTGAGGCTCTGTATTAGTCTTATTTTTGGTGCTGATTAACGTAATAGCACAAACTGGGTATGTTATAAAAGAGGTTTGTTTTGGCTCACAGATCTGGTCCAAGACTGATTTGGTAATGGCATTCTTGCTGGCAGAGATTGGAAGCAGCATAGGGCATCACATGATGAGAGACATTTGTGTTCATGTTCTTTCTGTCTCTCTTCTTATATAAAGCCACTAATATTCAACTATGGGGATTCCACCTTGATGACTTTAATCACCTCCCAAAGGACCCACCTCTAAACACCATGTTTGGATTAAGTTTCCACCCTCTTAATATCTCAAAATGGTTATTCAACTCCAAAATGAGTTTCGTAGGAGACAAACTATATCCAAAACATTGCAAGCTCCTCATTCCAAATGCCTTACAAGTTCTAGACTACCATAGCTCCCATCAAATTGCTCAATAGCTTTATTATGCCCATTCTTTCCTCATTTTAGAGACAGCTGTTAAGGTTTTGAGACTTACTTTGCTTAATGATGATTGTCTTTGATTCGCTCTCAGATCCTTACCAGGGTAGACTAAAGGCAGAAAAATGAAGCCATCTTGCTCGGCCCATTATATGTGTTTCTGTTTGAATTTAAGGAAAGACTTCTTAATTTTACTGTCTGTGAATAAAGATATTTTATGTCTGTTAATATATTAGAGAATAATAAGTTAAGTGTATTTGATTACATTTAGCAGGATTTGTAAATTGGTATGTGTTTTACGAAGTTTTTAGAATATTATTCTTTTTAGGAATCTATTCGCTGGTTAGAAGATGAAAAGGCCCTCTTAGAGATGACTGAAGAAGTTGACTATGATGTGGATTCATATGCTACACAACTCGAAGCTATTCTTGAGCAAAAAATAGACATTTTAACTGAACTGCGAGGTAATTCTTCTATCTTAGTATTTGGTACAAAAATCTGCTTGGTCTTGGGGTAGATACTTGTGGGGAATTTTTATATTGCAAGAGGACATCTAAAGTGAAAATATGGGCACCATTTAGTAACTTCTTTCCAGAGATATAAACCATTGTTTTCTTTCTAAACATTTTCATTTTCAGTTCCCCCTAGTCATGTTTTCTTTTAGTCTTTTAAGATAAAAATACCTTATAATTAGGAGGATACATGTATTTTAACACTCAAAAATTTTATATGCCCATTCAAGTCTTTAGCTTGATAGGCCTGTGCTTGTCAGAATTATTCTGTTTTGATTAGGCTTATTCAGGGTCACTTTTCAATAACCTATCTTCATCTTTCAGTGCTGTCTTGGGTCATGTTTTTTTCTTAAAACAGTTTTTTAAAAAAATTTCTGAAAGGGAAGGTGTCAAGGTGACTACCCTTTATGTGTTACTCATGAAGACAAGCATGTGGGTTACTGACACACTGTTTCCTTTTGACTTTTTTTTTTTTTTTTTAACTTTGAGTGGTACTGAGGTTTGAACTCAGGGCCTCCATGTTTGCTGGGCAGGCACTATACCACTTGAGCCACTCCACTAGCCCTTCTTTTGGCTTTTTAATTCGCTAATCTGCATATCTTCAAATACATACTTTTTATACATACTAATATCGGTTCTGTGTGAGTGGGCATCTTCTGTGTTTGTACACAATTCATCATGAAACCAGATTGAAATTCCTAGTTTTTAGCAGCAACTAGGCTACTTAATTTTTCAAAAGAGGCCCATCATAAAGTTGGTTATTAGAAATCAGGTCCTGTAAGGCTCAGTGACTGTTGTCCTGAAGTTTACATTTGTTTTTCATGTTGTTCATATTCAAGACTTGATCTAAATTTTTGATGATTTTCCTAATCTATAATTCAAAGTCAGCTTTTCTGTATGCATTTTAGAAGATCATAATGTACCCTACGCATTCTAATATTTTTTTCTTATAATGTGTGGCATTCAACTTTAATTTCTTTTCCTTAATTTTCTCAGATTCCACGTATGTCAAGCATATCCACAACTTTGAAAAAATTATTATCTAGATAATGCATTATTTGGTCTTTGAATTTTTTTAACCATATCCAGATAATTTTGGATTATTATGAGAAGTTTAAGAGCTATTATATTAAGAAGCACCAGATACAGAAGTCTTTAAATTTCTTTCTAATTCAGAAGTTAACTTTGTAAAATAACATCATTGTTCTTCTGAAGAGAGGAAAGAAATTGAGCTTCTAATTTGCTATCTTCCTTTTCTTCTGAAGGTTAGAGTACGGTTTTCTGTTTTTGGGGTTTTCTTTGGTTTTTTTTTTTTGGTTTTTCCAGTGCTGGGGAGTGAACCCTGGGCCTCATGCATGGTAGGGAAATACTCCACCACTGAGCTCACTACATCCCCAGCCTAGAGTAGGAGTTTTATATATAACATTGGCACTATGAACATTGTGGGCCAGCAACTGTTTGTTGAGGGATGGTCTTGTGCATAGTAAAATGTTTACCAGCATCCTTGGTCTTTATCCACTAGAAGCCAGTGGCACCACCACACCAGTTGTGACAAAAAAATCTCTAAACATTAATAAATGTTTTCTGGGGAGGGGGCAAAAATCACCTCCAGTTGAGAACCACTGTTATAGGAAGATGTCTTATCTTTTCAGTTCCCTAAAATTTGCCTCTGACAATTTGCTAATGTATTTCTAATTCTCATGACTCTAGATTAGTATATGGTAGACGGCAGGACAGAATGTGTAAAAGTGAGAAAGCATTGCCTGTCATCTCATTTTGCAATCCCTGATGAATAAACAAGTGTCTTTTAAATTCAGCTATCTTTCAAAAAAAAAGGTGAGGTAGAGGTAGGTAGGCACTGGTGGCTCACACCTGTAATCCTGGCTAGTTGGAAGGCTGAGATTAGGATTGCAGTTCATGGCCTGCCCAAGCAGGCAGTTAGAGAGACCCCCATCTCCAAAATAATGAGCAAAATGGGCTAGGGGTCCTGAGTTCAAATCCAAATCCCACCAAAAAAAAAAGGTGAGGCAGGAACTGGGACTAGGAATTTCCTAATATTGAGAGAAAGAATATCTATTTTACAGTTTAATAAGACTCTGTTCTTTTTAGATAAGACTATACATGTAGGACTATACATACTATATATACATATGTACTCACACACATACACATATGTAAAGCACGTCTGTACTCTCAAAATAATTCAAATTAAAACTAAACTCTGTAAAATGTACCTAACAAAGGAGAAACATATAGAAAAAATAGGCTTTTGCAGGAATATATCATGAAACGTCATACAGTTGATCAACGTATTTAGTTCTGAGATTCTAAACACAGAACAAAAGGAAAAATAGTAAGTTATTGTTCTAAGAGAGTTACTGATAGGACCAATAGTTATATATTGTGTATATGTACATATATGATGTATACATATGATACTTATTCTGTTTCTTTGCTTTTTCCAAGATAAAGTGAAATCTTTTCGTGCAGCTCTACAAGAAGAAGAACAAGCCAGCAAGCAAATTAACCCGAAAAGACCCCGTGCCCTTTAAATTGGAATTTATTGCTAAAGGATCCCCGAACCCTCACTAGTGTAACATACAATGGTTCAGCTGTAAGGGCCATTTGAAAGTTTAAAATTCAAGTATCTGTGAGAAATGTCCTTCACCTAAATGACATTTCAATTTTGTGAAAAAACTCCTTTGTCTACAAAATGCTTATAATCCAGGAAGTACAACCAAGAATTGGGATTAGTGAAGTATTTTGTTTCATTTACCCAAATAGTGATTTACTTTTGGAGCTCCTTGCCAATTTTATTTTCCATTTGATTAAATAAGATTGTGGACTTGATCCAGAAGTGGAGGGTAGGAGAAAGCCTCAGCATTTCCTTTTAACTCAGTTCAATTTTCATAGCAAGACTGAGCAGTTTTAAATACTTTGCGTGCATGCATACCTCATCAGTGATTGTACATACCTTGCCACTCCTAGAGACAGCTGTGCTCATCTTCTTGTGCCTTGACTAAGGCTACTGACCCTAAATTTCTGAAGCACAGCCAAGATAAATTACATTCCTTATGTCATTGTAAATTACCTTACTGTGTGTACATTTTTACTGTATTTGAGACTTTTTGTGTGATTAGTTAATTTTGCAGGATGTGCCATATCATCGAACGGAACTAAAGTCTGTGACAGTGGACATAGCTGCTGGACCACTCCAACTTACATGTAAAGAAATCTGGAATTATGATTTTTAAAACCATATAACATGTGATTATAATTTTCTTAGCATTTTCTTTGTAAAAAAACTAAAATATAAACTAGTTGGTGTATAATAAAAAGTAACGAAATTCTGAGAAGAGTTTTATCTTAGGATAATACATATATGCAGTGTGCGTGCCAGTGTGGTATTAAAAAATTTAATAGTTCAGTTTGATCCTTACCAATACCATTACTTAAGTTGACGTGTTCATTAGCACCTCAGAATTTACCTTCTGTATGTACTGTTGAAGGAAATTGGCTTCTGATGCATGAGCATATATATGTACATTGAAAGTAATTCATAATAGAAGTTAGTTTAAATGAACTGTAGACAGTACATAACTCCCTTGGAAGAGAATTAAGCTGAGAAAGAGTTGACATTGCCTTAAAAGGCAGGTCTCACCTAGCTCCATCCAGTACCTAATGTGTGATGTTTCAATATGGTTTAGGGAGAACACTGCATTCTCAGCAAAAGTCTGGTGGTCTACTCTTTAAATGACAGCACTGATTTTTACAAATTGCTACTCTTAAGAAAGAAAACTGGCCATTTTTCATGTAAATAGTGTGTTTAAAGATTTATATATCTCTCTAGGAGTATTCCCTCAGTTCCTAGTCCAGGAGTAGATTAATAAAAAAAACTTCCCAAGGATATCTTATTATTGTTTACTCAAGGGAACTACAAGCTTATTCATGAACCAAAGGGAAGCTATGAATAGAGAGTCACATGAGCCAAATTCTCTACTTCACTGTTTATAACTCAAGAGGGTAGCTGTCAGAAATCCTAATACCATGGTGAAAAGCTCTGTAAACATGAAATCTATAACAAATGTAGATTTTTTTTCACAATATGCTTATTAATAAATGAAATGGAATGAGTTTAGAGATAGTTTAATTCAACACAGACACTTTTGTTTTGGAAGGAACTCAGGTTTTCTTGCAGTTGTAAGATACACTATGTTTATTTCAAAGACAAAAGGAAAAAAATGGAGAACTGTTTTTATTGTCCTTACATAGGCTGTTTAAAAATGTAGTTTTTAAGACTGACCAATCTGTAAGGGGCAGTAAAGATGTGAAATTTGCTCCCTGTAAGCACAACAGATTAGCTCTATCTGCATTAGGTGGGTACTATCTTTGAAAGATCTTTTTTATAAACAAATATGCTGCCTTAAATACTATGATGACTTCATTCTGATCAGTAGTCAAGACATTCAAACATTAGTACCAGAAAATATCTTAGGAAGTAGTATAATGTGGTCCTTCAGATTAACCGAAGGCCAGAAAAAGAGAATAAAACTCAGCAGCAGCTCACAGGGGATAGGGAAACAACCTAAGAAAGCTGAATTAAATCTTAAATTTTGTTTTCTGTAAGGATACAGATGGTACAAGTGAACTTTGCAAAGTAGTTTTGTGAGATTTTTTAAAAAATATCAATCCTTAAGTATATTTAACATTCACATAACAAAAGTAGCTTGATGCAGCTAAGTCAGTTTAATTTTTTTGTTCTGGATTAAACATTCTTTAGTACTTAGACTTGAAAGCTGATGTCTGTTAAGAATATGCGTTGTTTTAATTATACAGTAGCATTTACTGTAAGTTTAAAGTCAGATTTCAAAAAACATCTATTTAGGGCTGGAGGTATGGCTCAAGTGGTAGAGAATTTACTTAGCAAGCACAAGACCCTGAGTTCAAATCCCAGTACTGCCCCCAAAAAAATCTGTTTAGGCAAACAATTTACCTTCTTTCTAAGTTTACTCAATGCACGTTTGCTAAACTATTTGGAAACACTTCTATTAAACTTTAGGTATAAAACAAGCCAAATATTAATGAAGATATAATTTTCTTACATAAATGAAATAGCTACTATTCTTTATTAGAATATGACTGTGTAGTATTACATTGATTTTAAACATAGTAGCTAATAAAATTTGTTTGTGACATTGACTAAACTTCTCAATCTGACAGTTTTTAAATAGCTTAAAAATAAGCACTAGGTACTGGAAATTTTAATTATCCAGAAGTCATAAATAGCAGGAACCTATAGTTGTGGCAAAGTAGCTGAAAGCAGAGGTTTGGAAACCTATTTTGATTTTTTTAAACCCATTGCAATTTTTCTAAATTTAAAATTAGCAAGTGACTGTCTCCCTAAGAAAAGACATAATTTTGTTAATTTCAATCCAGTTGAATTCCTCATTTTAGGGAGTAAGGAGTCACATCCAGAACATGCATGACACCACATGATGGCAGCAGGCTTATACTTATCCAGAACCCTCATGAGTTTATGCTGCAGCAGGACAGCTGAAGAGACAGGTAACTAATAGAACAAGTTATATAGGATAAATGAGGAAAAAAACAAGAAGCAAATTAACATCAAAAACTATTTTACTATAAATGTGAGCAAGAACAAATGATACGGGAAAATATATGACTAGCTGAACATACTTTCACTTTACTTAAGGGATTGAGCTTAAAGGCCTAAAGGATCTCACAGCATATATCACAGTAAGTAGAAAAAGAGCAACATCTTTATACAATAAACTGTCAGGAATGATAAGCTTAAGGTTGTGCGTACCTGTGGCTCTTGAAGATTTATGTACAGATTGGATCCTGCCCTATGTATTATATTCGAACAAACCAAAACCAAAAAAGCTTGGGTATTTATAACTGACCACCTTAAAAATACAGGAAAGTCAGTGATACAGCAGTAGTAGTAAATGAAAAATAGACAAGCAAATAATGACCCAGTGGAGTAAAGCATAGTTATCTTCTCAAATATTAGAAACAGATAATCCTTTTTATCTTGACCTTGAAAAATTCTGTTTTCCAGACAGCTAGGAAAAATGGATATCTTCTGCATTGAATCTATGTAGCAACCTGCCAGGGAGAGAAAAAGCCAAAAAGGGTGGTATTGAAAAGCTAAATTGTAGCATGTAATGATATACAGATCTGTAAATTCTAATACATGAATATATGAGCCTACTTACACACCCACCCACTCCGAACAGTAATCTACAGAAATTATTCCCCAACTAAATTTATAAAAGAAACCTTAGTTAAGGTTTCTGGTGCCTTTTGTCATAGCCTACGTGTCTTAAATTAGATTTGACTTAAGTTATCTTAAAGATTTTTGCTATGCCAGGCTTCAGAACTCATTGGCACTTCTTCCATTTCAACATGTTGATTCAACAGGCTGTCTGGAATTTCAGATAGAAGAAACCAGTCTTCACATACCCATTCTCTGAGCTGTTCAAATCAAATATACATTGTTTCTCTCTGTGGAAATCAGTATACTCTACTTGTCCAACTTGACTTCTTAGCCAACTGCCCCTTGAAGAAATTTAGTAAGATTGAAGGGAAATAAGGTATAACATTTCTGTTTAGATCTGAGATTATTTTCAGGCTGGCCCAGAGGAAGAGGTCCAGATGAATTAAAATGTCTGAAAAATCAAACTGTAGGTAGTTATGAATAGTGTTCTACTCCTAAGATTAATATCTAATAAAGACTTAGTAGTCCTGCTAGCCAGCCAACAAAACAAACTCGATTTGTCCTACGTTATATGTTTCCAGCTTCAAAAAAGTCAAACCAAGGACTTTCATAACAATCTACCCCCATTCTTAATTCAAGCTATAGAACATAGATACTTTCATGAGTAAACTAGCTAAATAGCCAAAAACTGAAAGTGTCATATGAGTAAGAACAAGGAACACAGATTGATGTACCTGAGTAACACTTGAAGCCTTACTCCATTTTCATAATACTTGTTTAGGTCAAGGAAAACAGATTTCGGTCTAAATAGCCCAGGTAATTATGACATCCTTTTACTCAAGATGTATAGAACTTGCCTCAGGCTACAAACCAACTATTACTAAATAGGTAATCAGTTATTAAAACTGACATTCCATGCTTAAGATCTATTTAAAGCTATTCCCAGTAAGGAAATATAAAGAACCAAATCCAGTTACACATATTAAGATTTCTCTACCTTATGGGCTATGAAGGGGCAAGCTAGAATTGGGTTGAAGGAAGAGAGGAACTTGTAAACACCACAGTACACATTAACAAAGGCAATCTTCTGGCTTGGACTGTTCTTAAAAAAAAAAAGAAATTTCATTCTGCTGCAGCTAATTTGCCTCTACACCAAATACTATTCCATGCCATGGAAAGTGCTATGCAATAACTCTTCCAGGTAGCACCTTATACCGCTTAAAAGCCTTTAATCTGAAGGTATCACAGTAAAGAAATGTGAACACTTAGAAAAACAAAAATGTACTTACCTGATAAAGTAATCCATGGAACGGGCCCATTTGTCACTAAAACCTTTGCTGGTTAGGATTTGCTGTATATTATCTGCTATGCTGAAAATCGTCTGATATTATCTATCAATATAAGATTCAGAATAAATGAAAAACATATCTTTAATGAAGTCACTTTGGCTGTTTTTTTTTTTTTTTAAGTTTAGTATAGTCATCTTTAAAACATCTTTTAGGGGCTGGGGGCATGGCTAAGCAGTAGTGCAATGACCTGTACTAACCAAAAAAAAAAAAAAAAAACCACATCTGTTAATGACAGCTGGGAAAAGCCTGAAAGTTTGGATAAGACTTGAATCTCTAAATGGTTCATTTTTTTCCACATGATACAGATACCTTGAATAAGTAATCAGGTATACTGTCCTTTTTCATTTTTAAAATTCTGAAATACTATCAGTTTTAGACTAAACAATTAAAACTGTAAATAAATTTTAAAACAATTGTTATCCTTTCAAAATAACTCACATTTTCTTGCCCAAATTTCACCACCTGATTTTTCTCAGAGATGACCTCTCTAACCCATAAGAATAAGTATTTCATACTTGATTAACATCTTTTTTGCATTTTCTTTTGGGTATGCTGCAAACTGCATAATACATGGTTATTAGTTTTAAAAGTTTCAAATTACACATGGGCCCAGAGGTAGGTGTGTAACAGTTAACTATGTCACCACTTCTGGTGCTCCCCATTTCTCTGTAGATCTACATTTCTAGCTGAAGTTGATTCACAGCATTTACGCAGATTCTTAATCCAGCTTAATATTTTTCTACTTAAACTGGTATTTAGGGACTTTGCTCATAACAGGGAGAATGGAGACAATATTGTGGTGCACTAAACCATACAAAATCTGACCCATAAAAAATACAAGGAAAATTTGTCTTTGATTCATTTAAACTGAAGGACCTAAAAAGTTAGCAAAGAAATTCTTAAAAAAGCGTATATGTGTGAGCACTCCAACACTTGTTTAAAGGAAATTGTGAAAAAGCATGAGGCTCACAACTTGAAATCTGCTATTCACCCTATACTTTTTCTAATTTCAATCTCTGAGTGTTAAAACAGTAACTTTAAATTTATAATTGCTATATGAACAACAAACAAGGAAAGGACACAAAAAAGACAGCAAATTGTACATAATATTTTAAGTTGAACAAGCTACATATCCATAATTTTGAGGAAACCCTAACTCAGATAAATCTGATTATTCTTAGGGTAGAAAACAAATGTCAGTAGTTAAAAAGAGAACAAGGCCCACAGAATACACAGCAGCATTCAAATCAAAATTAAGGATCCTATAGAATGTATATAATTAAAAAATCTCATAATACTAGATCAAAAAATAACAGCAAGACATTTTAAAAGAAATTATCACTGAAACAGCATAAGCAATTTCTATTTACAGTGTTGTGGACTGAACAGTGAGTTCTGTAGTTTTTTTCCCAATAGCTGTTGCACTGCACTTGATCTATAAGGAAGTGATACCACTATCCAAAATCAGAGATTACACATTTCATTTCAATTTCGGCAAGATTAAACCTAAATTCCATTTGGTGAAATTAAGAAACTTTTAAAGTGCTGAATATTTAAGTTTATTAAGCAAAAACTATATTAAAAAATGGAATCCTGATAAACACCTCTTAAATTCTTCTTTTAAAACAGATCCAATTTCTTATTATCTCTTATGTTTTCTCCTAACAAAATTGGAGAACAAGAGAGTGAAACAGGTTCTGCCCGGAAGTGGGGGGGGGTTTCAAACAATGTATACACATGTAAATGAAAAATCAATTTAAAACATCCAATCAAATTCTACATTCTGGTTTTTTTTTTTTTAAAGAACTGGGGTCTCACTATGTTGTCAATGCTGGCCTCAAAGTCCTGGCGTCCAATGATCCTCCTGCCTCAGCTTTCCAAGTAGGCATCTACCCCAACTTCTTAAGTTGTAAAGAGAAATTATGCTTAAACCCTCACAAAACATCTCATTAAAAAAAATGTCAGGAACCCAAACACTAGGTCTGCAGGCCTTTTCCTGTAAAATTCTGGGTTCCAGTTACTCCACCTTCTTTACTTTGTTCCTCCAGGCCTAGAGGTAGTCAACTGCTCTTTGCAATTGTTTTTGGGTTATTTCAGTGTTCCCACTTTGTTCTTTTAGTTCTCCAACACACATGTAACTAAATCCTGTATTAAATTCCCTGTCAATATTCCTATTGTAGTTTGTTTTCCTAATAGAACTCATATTTTCAAAGATAAAACTAATAAGAGATCAAGAATCACTATGAAGAGCTGGGATGTAGCTCGGTGGTACAGCGCTTGCCTAGCATGCATGAGGCCCTGGGTTCGATCCCAGCACCAAAACAGAAAAGAAAAAAAAAAAAAAAAAAGACTCACTATGAAAATAATAGCAATAAATTGGAACAGGTGCATATTTATAAAGAAACTGAGCTTGCTCACATAGTCATTTCTGATACCAAATCTCCCTCTTTTACCTTTCTTGCGTTTTCTGACTTTACAGTCATGTTGCCAGTTCCAGGTCCAACTTCCAGCACCACATCAGTTGGTCTTAAAGCAGCCCAAAAGCAAGCACAACTTTAGATCTTCTGCCATATCCGAACACACAGTTTACCTGAACATCTTTGTCTATCAGTGCTCAGTTAAGAGATCTTACTCTACTAGCCCTCAGGTGGAGTCAGGAGGCACTCAAGTTCAAGGTCAGCCTGGGCTAAATAGCAAGACCATCTCTAAAAGAAGCCCCAACAAAAAAGAATGGGATGGTGGGTGCATGGCTAAAATGGTGGAGCCCCTAGCAAGTGTGTGGCCTGGAGTTTAAACCCCAAGACTACCAGAAAAAAAAAAAATTCTTAGAGATCTTACTGACTTCGTTTTTAGACTTCATGATATATGTGGTTCACAAAATTACCTCAATTGGGTGCAAATGAAAACCTAAGACATCTAATGTAAGGAAGTACTTCTCAACTTTAGGAGTCAGAAAAGCAGGTATAACAGATCTTGCTATGATTGGTTTCCTGCATTACACCGTGGAAATGATTCCAAAAGCCTCTTGTGACCAATTCTGTCCCTATCAAGTTTAAGTAGTAAAGGACTACATAAGATGAACTTGCCTGAGAATTACAGCAAGCTGGACCAAGTTTCAATCCTTAGTGATATACAGGTTCAGGAATGAGGATTAAAAGAAATAGTACAAAAAACTGGTCTGTGTGTGTGCATCCAGCTGCCAAAATTGATAACTATGAAGAAAGATCCTTTAACTATACTCTCTACATCTCCAGAAAAAGTAATTTGCACCACCTATATTTCATTTCCTAGCACTCAATCATCCATAACACTAAAGAGAATCACCAATAATCCATATACAAGGAATACTTGAAAGAATTTATATGTAGTGTTTTTGGAGAACAAACATACTAATGTGTGTGGTTTAGATATAGTTTAAACCCTGACTTCAAAGAAAACTAGCCGTGATAGAGTACTTAAGGAGTGATGAGGAGAGATTCCAAGATGGCGGCTAGAGGTAGGAAGCAGAAAGCGAGCCTCCTATAGTGAAATCTTGGAGAGACGCTGGAGACACACTTTGCAGGCATAATCACCGAGAAAAGGCATAACTTTGACTCCTCCACATCTCCAGCCGGCGCAGAGAATCTCCACTTCACGTTAAACGGAGAACCGAGGAGGCCCCCGGGGCCGCCAGTGGCCGGCGCCCATACGGCTTGGGAAGCGGACCAGATGAGAGAACAACCGAATTACACCTGCAAGCCGAAAAACTTACTGAAACTATTGCATTTGAACTGGGGACACTTGGTGGGGCTTTTTTTTTATTTTTTCTTCTGTGTGTGTGTGAGTGTAGTTTTGTTCTACTTTATGCATCCCCTTTGATGAGACAACTACAGAACAACATCTGAGGCACCAACTCCAGGACTGGAGATTAAGACGGACATCCAAATTATTAAGACTGAAATTGCATTGCATATAAACTTGGAAGTTTTTTGGTTTTTTTTTTTTTTTTAATTTCCTATTTTCCATTTTATTTTAATTCATTTTTATAAATAGATATTACTTTCATATACTTATTTTTTATTTTTTTTATCTTTGATTTTCAATCCTCTCTCTGTCTCTCTATTGTCTGTTCAGCTTACTGTCGATTAGTACACTAACACTCCCTGTTTATACCTTTGAAACTCTCTTGTCTGATACCTTGTTCTGCTTTCTCCCTCTTGTCTGTATATTTGTTTTCCCCTTTTCTTTAACTTCTTGCTTTCCATCTCAGCTCACTCTTCCGTTCTCAATATTACCATTGTTATTATTACAAGCTAGAAAATACTTAATTACACACAGTACAGGGACAGTAACAACACCAAGGACAATGACAGGAAGACAGAAAAAACAAGGAAACCAGTTTCCCCACAGCAAAAAATTAGTACAGGAACCAGAGGGGAATGAAGAGAACAGAAACTCAGAGCCAGACTCCAACAAAATGAAGATAAACTATGCCAAAGGACCCAATGAAGCCTACAAGAATAATTTAAAAGAAGACATACTACAAGTACTCAATGAGAATTTTATAGAGATGATACTGGATAGGGTCAACCAAAATGTACAGGAGACACTCAAGAAATTCCAAGACAATAAAAATAGAGAATTTGAAAAAGCAAAAGAAGAAATAAAGGAAACCATAGAAGCACTGTATAAACACCAGAGTGAAAGAGAGAACACAATGAATAAATGGATAAATGAACTCAGGACAAAAATAGACAACAATAAAGAAGAAAACAGCCAGGATATGGAAGACCTCAGAAAAAAGAACGAAACAGAACTGCAAAACAAAACGGAAAGCCAATCCAGCAGAATAGAACAAACAGAAGACAGAATCTCAGAACTTGAAGATGAAATGGTAATTAAAGGAAAAACCGAAGAACTATTAATTAAACAACTCAAGACCTGTGAAAAGAAAATGCAAGAACTCACTGACTCCATCAAAAGACCAAACTTGAGAATCATGGGCATCGAAGAAGGAGAAGAGGTGCAAGCGAAGGGAATGCGTAATATATTCAACAAAATAATAATGGAAAATTTCCCAAATCTAGGGAAAGATATTCCCATACAAATGCAAGAGGCCTCCAGGACACCAAACAGACCAGATCAAAATAGAACTACTCCACGACATATCATCATTAAAACAACAAGTTCAGAAACTAAGGAAAGAATATTGAAGGCTGCAAGAGAGAAAAAACAAGTAACATACAAAGGTAAACCCATCAAAATCACAGCAGACTTCTCAACAGAAACATTAAAAGCAAGAAGAGCGTGGGGTGAGATCTTCCGGGCACTGAATGAAAATAACTTCAACCCCAGGATACTCTACCCAGCAAAGCTATCATTCAAAATAGATGGAGCAATAAAAGTCTTCCATGATAAGCAGAAACTAAAACAATATGTGACCACAAAGCCACCATTACAAAAGATTCTGCAAGGGATCCTGCACATAGAAAGTGACACTCAACTTAACCATGAAAAGGCAGGCAGCACCAAACCACAGGATAAGAAAAAGCAAGACAGTAGAGAGTAACATCAAGTTAGGTACACACAATCAAACCTTCAAACAACTAAGATAACTAAATGGCAGGAATCACCACATACCTATCAGTACTAACACTTAATGTCAATGGACTTAATTCACCCATCAAAAGACACCGTTTGACAAAATGGATTAAAAAAGAAGATCCAACAATTTGTTGCTTACAGGAGACTCATCTCACCGACAGAAATAAGCATATGCTTAGGATGAAAGGCTGGAAGAAGATTTACCAAGCTAATGGCCCCCGAAAACAAGCAGGAGTAGCAATACTTATCTCTGACAAAGTAGACTTCAAACCTACATTGATCAAACGAGACAAAGAAGGACATTCCATACTAATAAAAGGGGAAATAGACCAAAAGGAAATAATAATCATCAATCTGTACGCACCCAATGTCAACGCACCCAATTTCATCAAACATACCCTAAAAGACCTAAAAGCATATATAAACGCCAACACAGTGGTTGTGGGAGACTTTAACACTCCATTATCATCAATAGATAGGTCATCCAAACAAAAACTCAATAAAGAAATCCAAGATCTAAAATATGCAATAGATCAAGTAGACCTAGTAGATGTCTATAGAACATTTCATCCAACCTCTACACAATATACATTCTTCTCAGCAGCCCATGGAACCTTCTCCAAAATAGATCATATCCTAGGGCACAAAGCAAGCCTCAGCAAATATAAGAAAATAGAAATAATACCGTGCATACTATCTGACCACAATGCAGTAAAAGTAGAACTCAACAACAAAAGTAAAGACAAAAAACATGCAAACAGCTGGAAACTAAATAACTCATTACTTAATGAAGAATGGATCATCGATGCAATAAAAGAGGAAATTAAAAAGTTCCTAGAAGTCAATGAAAATGAAAACACAACCTACCAGAACCTATGGGACACAGCTAAGGCAGTCTTGAGAGGAAAGTTTATAGCCATGAGTGCATATATTAAAAAGATTGAAAGATCCCAAATCAATGACCTAATGATACATCTCAAACTCCTAGAAAAACAAGAACAAGCAAATCCCAAAACAAATAGAAGGAGAGAAATAATAAAAATAAGAGCTGAAATCAACGAAATAGAAACCAAAAAAACCATACAAAGAATTAATGAAACAAAAAGTTGGTTCTTTGAAAAAATAAACAAGATCGATAGACCCCTGGCAAACCTGACTAAAATGAGGAGAGAAAAAACCCAAATTAGTAGAATCAGGAATGCAAAAGGGGAGATAACAACAAACACCATGGAAATTCAGGAAATCATCAGAGACTACTTTGAGAACCTATATTCAAATAAATTTGAAAATCTAAAAGAAATGGACAGATTTCTAGATACATATGATCATCCAAAACTGAACCAAGAGGAAATTAATCACCTGAATAGACCTATAACACAAAATGAAATTGAAGCAGCAATCAAGAGTCTCCCCAAAAAGAAAAGTCCAGGACCTGATGGATTCTCTGCTGAATTCTATCAGACCTTTAAAGAAGAACTGATACCAACCCTCCTTAAACTGTTCCATGAAATAGAAAGGGAAGGAAAACTGCCAAACACATTTTATGAAGCCACTATTACACTTATCCCAAAACCAGGCAGACACCTCCAAAAAGAACTATAGGCCAATCTCCTTAATGAACATTGATGCAAAAATCCTCAACAAAATAATGGCAAACCGAATTCAGCAACACATCAAAAAGATTATCCACCACGACCAGGTAGGCTTCATCCCAGGGATGCAGGGGTGGTTCAACATACGAAAATCAATAAACGTAATAAACCACATTAACAGAAGCAAAGACAAAAACCACTTGATCATCTCAATAGACGCAGAAAAAGCCTTTGATAAGATCCAACATCATTTCATGATAAAAGCTCTAAGAAAACTAGGAATAGAAGGAAAGTTCCTCAACATTATAAAAGCTATATATGACAAACCTACAGCCAGCATTATACTTAACGGAGAAAAATTAAAACCGTTCCCTCTAAAATCAGGAACCAGACAAGGATGCCCACTATCTCCACTCCTATTCAACATAGTACTGGAATTCCTAGCCAGAGCAATTAGGCAAGAAGAAGGAATAAAAGGAATACAAATAGGTAAAGAAACTGTCAAAATATCCCTATTTGCAGACGACATGATCCTATACCTTAAAGACCCAAAAAACTCTACTGAGAAGCTTCTAGACATCATCAATAGCTATAGCAAAGTAGCAGGATATAAAATCAACATAGAAAAATCATTAGCATTTCTATACACTAACAATGAGCAAACGGAAAAAGAATGTATGAAAACAATTCCATTTACAATAGCCTCAAAAAAAATCAAATATCTAGGTGTAAACCTAACAAAAGATGTGAAAGACCTCTACAAGGAAAACTATACACTTCTGAAGAAAGAGATTGAGGAAGACTATAGAAAGTGGAGAGATCTCCCATGCTCATGGATTGGTAGAATCAACATAGTAAAAATGTCGATACTCCCCAAAGTAATCTACATGTTTAATGCAATTCCCATCAAAATTCCAATGACATTCATTAAAGAGATTGAAAAATCTACTGTGAAATTTATATGGAAACACAAGAGGCCACGAATAGCCAAGGCAATACTCAGTCAAAAGAACAATGCAGGAGGTATCACAATACCTGACTTCAAACTATATTACAAAGCAATAACAATAAAAACAGCATGGTACTGGCACAAAAACAGACATGAAGACCAGTGGAACAGAATAGAGGATCCAGATATGAAGCCACACAACTATGAGCAACTTATCTTTGACAAAGGAGCTAAAAATATACGATGGAGAAATAGCAGCCTCTTCAACAAAAACTGCTGGGAAAACTGGTTAGCAGTCTGCAAAAAACTGAAACTAGATCCATGTATATCACCCTATACCAAGATTAACTCAAAATGGATCAAGGATCTTAATATCAGACCCCAAACTCTTAAGTTGATACAAGAAAGAGTAGGAAATACTCTGGAGTTAGTAGGTATAGGTAAAAACTTTCTCAATGAAACCCCAGCAGCACAGCAACTAAGAGATAGCATAGATAAATGGGACCTCATAAAACTAAAAAGCTTCTGTTCATCAAAAGAAATGCTCTCTAAACTGAAGAGAACACCCACAGAGTGGGAGAAAATATTTGCCAATTATACATCAGACAAAGGACTGATAACCAGAATATACAGGGAACTTAAAAAACTAAATTCTCCCAAAACTAATGAACCAATAAAGAAATGGGCATGTGAACTAAACAGAACTTTCTCAAAAGAAGAAATTCAAATGGCCAGAAAACACATGAAAAAATGCTCACCATCTCTAGCAACAAAGGAAATGCAAATTAAAACCACACTAAGATTCCACCTCACCCCTGTTAGAATAGCCATCATCAGCAACACCACCAACAACAGGTGTTGGCGAGGATGTGGGGAAAAAGGAACCCTTTTACACTGTTGGTGGGAACGTAGACTAGTACAACCACTCTGGAAAAAAATTTGGAGGCTACTTAAAAAGATGGACATCGATCTACCATTTGATCCAGCAATACCACTCTTGGGGATATACCCAAAAGACTGTTACTCCAGAGGCACCTGCACATCCATGTTTATTGCGGCACTATTCACAATAGCCAAGTTATGGAAACAGCCAAGATGTCCCAGCACTGACGAATGGATTAAGAAAATGTGGTATCTATACACAATGGAATTTTATGCAGCCATGAAGAAGAACGAAATGTTATCATTCGCTGGTAAATGGATGGAATTGGAGAACATCATTCTGAGTGAGGTTAGCCTGGCTCAAAAGACCAAAAATCGTATGTTCTCCCTCATATGTGGACATTAGATCAAGGGCAAACACAACAAGGGGATTGGACTATGAGCACATGATAAAAGCGAGAGCACACAAGGGAGGGGTGAGGATAGGTAAGACACCTAAAAAACTAGCTAGCATTTGTTGCCCTTAACGCAGAGAAACTAAAGCAGATACCTTAAAGCAACTGAGGCCAATAGGAAAAGGGGACCAGGAACTAGAGAAAAGGTTAGATCAAAAAGAATTAACCTAGAAGGTAACACCCACGCACAGGAAAGCAATGTGAGTCAATGCCCTGTATAGCTATCCTTATCTCAACCAGCAAAAACCCTTGTTCCTTCCTATTATTGCTTATACTCTCTCTACAACAAAATTAGAGATAAGGGCAAAATAGTTTCTGCTGGGTATTGAGGGGGGGAGCGGGAGGGGGTGGAGTGGGTGGTAAGGGAGGGGGTGGGGGCAGGGGGGAGAAATGAACCAAGCCTTGTATGCACATATGAATAATAAAAGAAAAATGAAAAAAAAAATAAAAAAATAAAAAAAATAAAAAAAAACAATAAAAGAACTTGTTTTTAAAAAAAAAAAAAAAAAAAAAGGAGTGATGAGAATAATAAACTGGAATTACAAAAGTCCATCTATGAAGTGGGTAATCCGCAGAAAGACAGGATTTGGGGTCAGAAGAAAGTGAGACCCCCATAGAGTGGAACATATCATGCAAAAGACAGCCTGTGAGTCCTAGACAATTCTTAATTAATTCAACCAATATTTACAGAGCATTCATTTTATTTCTTGAATTTACTACAGGCTGGCCTCAAACTAAAAACCCATACCTGGGATTACAAGTGTATCGCCATGCCCATGTCAAGTATTATTTTTCTTTACTCAAGTATTTATTGAGCACGTATGAGGCAATACAGACTGCTATAGTTCTGGGTACAAGGTATTAAACAAGACAGACAATACAAGGTCTATGCACTTATGAAACACATTTTAATGGTGATGATGGGAGGACAACTAACAAACCACCAAGTAGGAAAGAATAGTTAGTGCTGAACAGAGACTTAAAATAGGGGACATTAGGTTGCTACTTTACACTGGATGGTCAGGAAGGCCCCTCTGAGAAGGTGACTTGTAGGCTGATACCTGATGACCCAGAAGAAGGCAGCCATACAAGTATCATAGGGAAGGAAACTTTGGGAAGAAGAAACTGCTAAAACCAAGGCTTTAAGGTAATCACACAAATTCACATGAACAATTCTAGTAACAGGGAGCTCGTGACTTCACAAGACACTGCATTCTGTAATTTACACTATCTTTGTGCTCAGCTGGTATCTGCCTCCCTGGGACTCTGACTCACAGGTTACACACTCTGGGGCCACACCGGAGTCTTCTCCCTCTGCTTGTGACAACCTGTCAGAGATCCAGAAACTGCATTCCCTGGAGTCTGCTCTTTAACTCTGGCTAGGGTCACCTGAGGCTGGGGGACACACCTAAGGGGCGAAAAGTCCCTTGCCCGAGAAGGCTGCCGTCCGGAAGGCTAAGTAGCCTAAAGAGTAAAATGAACAACCCAATCACTTTCTCCCTTTCCTCTCGCACACCCATCTTATCGATAATGCTGTTAACAATGAGAGGATTTTTCAAAATGTGCTGCCCAACCCCCGTGTTGAACATGAGTCCTGGAAGAAAACAAGAAACAGCTTCATTTCCCAACTACGATCGACGCCGTCCCACAGAAGAAAGCGGATGGTAGTGGGGAGATTTGTGCGCCATTGAGGCCACCGATCAGCCCCCTGCAGGCGGGGACAGACAACTGTCTTAAGTCCATCCCTGCTGCATGCGAGGAAGCCCCGGCCTCCCGCGCCTCCCGCTTCCCGCCGCGCCGGAAGACCCGACCAGACCCCGGTTCCCTCCCGGCTATCCGCACCGCCGGCGCGCTTCAGCTCCCCGCGCTGCTCCTGTCGCGCGCGGCGGCGGCCGCTCGCCCCGGCCTTAACCTTCGGCATCTCGGCCGGAAGTGGGCCCAGAGGCCCAAAGACTCAAGGAGCAGCGAGGTGGGCGAGCCGCAGTCACCAGACCACGTGGAACTCGTACCACTCCGCGACCCACAGTACCCCTCACAGCGAAGGGGAGAGGCAAGGCCTGTTTCCCCACCCTCGCACTCTCCAGACTCCTCCCTCGTCAAATAGCTGGGCGCGGGGGCCGCCGGGAATTGGAGTCCCCAGCAAGAGGAACGCCTATCCCCGGGAGCCGCAGATCCCAGAAGACACCGCGCCGCCGAGTCCGCTAGCTTGGATTGGCTGGTTTCGATTGGGGGCGTGACCTTTCGGCTGTTTGCAACCAGCTGACTGCGAAGGCGTGGGATCGTCTCTCCGCCTGCAAGGTTTAGGGTCTTCATGTGATGAATCCTGTGGATGCTTTCCCAGTCTGGGATGGCTGCAATCCAAAGACTGGGCCTCTCACGTGTCTCTTTCACCGTTTCCCTGCAGAATGTGGGTTGGAAACCCAGGATTTGTGGTTAAGGAGCTTGCTCGTTTGAGGGAAGAATTCTCAGAATGGAAGGAATTAGCCTCCACTTCCGCTAGGGCAACTGGTTACTTTGCTTTGTGCTTCATCATTCGTTCCCTAAGCATTTACTGAGCTCCGGCTGAACGCTGCTGGAAAGTCAGCGTTACATAAGAAGCTTCCCTGAAAGTTTATTCCTTTGAGATAAGTCCAAAACCCAAATGTGATGATGGGTGTGTATTGGATATTGACTGTAAGCTCCGTGAGCACAAGACCCACGTCTGTTTTGCGTGCCAGTGTAATGGCCCTCGGTTTTTAATGTTGCTGTGTGCATTCTGTCTTTGGAAAAAGTCCCTCCTGTCACTATTAAAGCTGACGCTTTGCTCAGCAGTTATTTGTGTGCACTCTCAACCCTTGGTTTTAGTACTTCCTTTCTTTGCTGTTAATTCTAACTCTCCGGGGATGGGGAATCTGAGATACCCTAAAGCATCTTTAGCGTTCTACTTCATTCCATTAATCATTAATTTATTCCACATTTCTGGAGAGTCTGCAACTTGCCAGTCACTGTGTCAGATGTTAGAGATGAAAGGATAAACATGACACCCTCCTTGTGGCTCACGCCTGTAATCCTAGCTACTCGGGAGGCAGAAATCAGGAGGATGGTGGTTTGAAGCCAGCCCGGCAAATAGTTCCCCGAGACCCTATCTGGAAAAATCCTTCACAACAATAGGGCTGGTGGAGTGGCTCAAGGTGAAGGCCATGAGATCAAGCTCCAGTAACGCAAAAAAAAAAAAAAAAAAAAAAAAGAGAGAGAGTGAGAGAAGAGGGAGAGAGAGGAGGAGGAGGAAAAAGGAAGAAAAGAGAAAGAGGGAGGTTCAGAGGGAGAAAGATAATTATAATAATAGCATTACCAGTTGCTGAACAATTATATACCAAATACTTTATAAGTACGTTATCACATTTAACTCTTCTTACCAGTGTATAGATGAGGAAACTGAACGACAAAATTGTGTAATACCTTGCTCAAGATCTCGCACTAAGCCTAGTGTGGAGGCACATGCCTAAATTTCCAGTACTCTGAAGGTTGAGATGAGAGGATTGAGAGTTCCAGCCCAGCCTGGGCTACATAGACTTTGTATATAAATTTAAATTCTTTAAAAGAAATAAAAAGAAAAAAAAAATCACACAGTAAATGATACCTGCACCTTGAAACTAGCTCTGTTTTGCCTTTTTTTTTTTTTTATTGGTACTGGGGTTTGAACTCAGGGCCACATGCTCGTTATGCAGGCACTCTACCACTTGAGCCACTCTACCAGCTGTGTTTTGTGTTGGGTATTTTTGGTCCCGCCAACTATTTGTTGGGGCTGGCTTCAAATTGAGATCCTCCTGATTTCTGCCTCCCAAGTATCTAGGATTATAGGCCTGAACCTCCAGCACCAGCCAACATTGTATTTTTGTAATATGTATTTTATTTTTATGTTGCAGTTTATGGTTTTCAAAGTGCTCTCCACATCATTTCATTTTCAATGAAACCCTATCAAGTTGCTAGGGCAAATATGATTACCATGTTTTACATTTGAGGAAAAACAATCTCAGAGAGTGGTGGGTTTTGCTCAAGGTATCAGGTGTCTGATGAAAGTTGAACCCCAATCCCTTATCATAATAGGACATCAGACTGCTTTCTGTTTGCTTTATTGGTTTCTTCTTCTAGGTGATGTTGGTATCACAGTCAATTGCCCTCATCATTGTTCAGTAGAAATGTAAGCAAGATACCAGCTAAGTAATTTTAACTAACAATTTAAATCAGCGTCACTATGTAGCCCAGTCTGGTCTTGAACTCATGGTCTTCCTGCTTCCACCTCCTGAGCACTGGGATAACAGGTGTACATTACCTCACCTGGCTCAATTTTACTTTTTAATGACAAGCTAAACAAGATTCAAATGATCCAAAAGTATGAAGATAAAAATTAAATCTCTTTAAAGACTTAAAATCAAATCTTTATGAAGGTCATAAATATTCTTTTATTAGCATATATTAACTGTGCAAAATAAAATGTTTCATTATTATATATTCATACATGTGTACGATGTACTCTGATCATATTGACCCCCTTCCCTCTCTTGTCCCTCTCCTGCCTTCTGTTGGTACCGTTTCCCCTCAAAATAGTTTTCTTCTCCTCCTCTTCTTTTTCTTCCTCTTCTTCCTTCTCTTTCTTCTTCTCTTTCCCCTATTTTCTAAAACAAGGTCTTACTATGAAGTCCAGGCTGGCCTAGACCTTGCTATGTAACCCAGACTGACCTCAAACTTGCCATACTAGTGCCTCAACCTCCTCAGCGCTGGTATTACAGGTGTGGCACACTTTCTACTTTCATGTCTTTTAGAAAAATATCTATATTCTTCATATGTGAGGAAGCTTGTGATATTTGTCATTCTGAGATTGACTTATTTTGCTTAACTTGATCTCTAGTTCCATCCATTTTCCTGCAAACAACTAAATGCAGTCTTCTTTAAGGCTGAATAATACTTCATTGTGTATATCTATCACATTATCTTTATTCATTCATCTGTAGATGGGCACCTAGGCTGATTCCATAACTTTGCTATTTTGAATAGAACCACAAAAAACACGAGTGTGCAGGTGTCTCTATTGCATGCTGACTTTGATTCTTTGGGTATATACCCAGGAGTGGTATAGCAGGATCTATGTGAGTGCTATTTTTGTGGAACCTCCAAATTGATTTCCATAGCTACTGGACTAATTTACCTTCTCACTACAAGTATATATAGGTTCCTTCCCCCACACCCACCCCACGCACACATCCATGCCAGTATTTGTTGGTGTTTGCTTTTTTAAACATAGCTACTCTGACTGGGGTGACATAGAGTCTCAACATAGTTTTAATTTGCAACTCCTTGATGACTAAGGATATTGAACAATTTCTCATGTATTTGTTGGGCATATGTACTTTTTTCTTTGGAGAACTGTCTGTTTAATTCATTTCCCATTTATTGACTGAATTAGTCTTGTTTTATTTTCCTCTTTTTCTTTTTTGAATTATTTGTTCTTTTGGTGTTTAATATTTTGAGTTCTTTATACATTCTGAATATTAACCCCTTGTCAGGTGAATAGCTGGCAAAGATCTTTTCCCATTCTGTGGGCTGTGTCTTCACTCTGATAATTGTTTCCTTTGCTGTGCAAAAACTATTTAATTTGATATGATTCATTTGTAGTTCTTGCTATTATATCATGAGTTATTGGAGTTCTATTCAGAAAGTCACTGCCAATACCTATGTCTTAAAGTGTTTCCCCTTTGTTTTCCTCTAGTAGTTTTGTCACTGGGAGAGTGTTTGGAAAAGAGGAGATATTATGACCCCTAGAATCTTGGAATAATGACAAAATGAATTTTGACATAATCCATAAAGAAGGCACACAAGATTGCAGGACAGCAGAGATTTATTCAGCATTCGAAGATGGAGAAGGGTGCAAGGACAGAAGGAAAATAGTTAGCAGCGCCTTCTGACAAGGCTGTCAGAATGTGGAAGCAAAGGGCTCAATGTGCAGTCTTCATTCAGAGTATCTGTGTCCTTTAATAGGGCTGGGAGACAGTTCCAGAACAGAACTGGTCACTGAATGTCAGAACTGGTTACCTAGCAACTTCCCAATTATCCTACTTTGATGTTAACACCCAAGCCTGGAGCAAAGGATATAGCTTGCCTTAAATTCAAAAAGTCTACTGACAAGGGTGTCTGCTCTTTATGGTCCTTTTGTAAAGACGCTTCCTGATCATAGATTTATCTTTTTAAAAACAGGCATTTTTCTATTCCAGGACCTAATGACTCATCTAGGGACAGTGTGTTTCATTTAACATGTAAAAGAAAAGGGAGGATGATGGAATAGTGCAGATCTGTACATTCTTGATTAGTTGATTTAATTTCTTGCTATTATAGTAATTTTTAGTCTTATTTCCTCTGTCTGTCTCTGCTCCTGACCCAGGCTTAGTTTCTGATAAATTTTCTAATTTCCTGGCCATCTTAGCCTAGCTATCCTTATCTTCTCTTGTTCAAAGTTTAAGGTCTTACATTAAGATCATTCTTTTTTTTTTTTTCAGCACTTGGGTTGTACCCTAGGCTTGAGCATGCTAGCACTTTGCTTTTTGGCAGTACAAGAATTAGTATTCAGGGCCTTCTGCTTGCTACACAAGTGCTCTACCAGTCGAGCCATGCCCCCAGTCCTGTTTTTTACTGTGGTTAATTTTGGATAGAGTCACATTTTGCTTTAGGCCTGCCTAAAAGCAAGATCCTCCCACCTCTGCCTCTTAAGTAGTTGGGATTACAGGCAGGTACCACTTGAGCCACATCCCCAGTTCTTCTGTTTGTATTTTATTTTTGAGATGGGATCTTCCTGACTTTGCTTGGCTTAGCCTCAAACTTGCCAACCTCCTGCATCTGTCTTCCAAGTTACTGGGATGTGCTACCAAGCTGAAACATTGACCCACGTTGAATTAATTTTTATACAGGGCAAGAGGATAGGAATCTAGTAGTGTTCTACATGTGAATATCCAGTTTCCCTACCACTATCTGTTGAAGAGACTGTCTTTTCTGCAACATGCTTTTCGCACTTTGGTGGAGAATCAGATGGCTGTAGCTATTTGGGCCTATATCTGAGTCCTCTATTCTATTCCACTGAGCTACATGGATTTTAAAATTTTTGTCCCAGTACCATGCTGTTTTTATTAATATGGCTGCATAGTGTGATTTGAAGTCAGGTACAGTGATACCTCCAGTATCACTCTTTTTACTTAGTATTACTTTGGCTATTCAGGGCCTTTTGTCTTTCCATATGAATTTTAGGATTGCTTTTTCTCTTTCTGTGAAGAATGTCATTGTAATTTTTATGGAGATTGCATTGAATCTGTACATCACTTTCAGTAATATAGACATTTTCACGATATTCATTATGCTGATACATGAATATGGGAGGTCTATCCAACTTCTAGTGTCTTCCTTAATTTCTTTCTTTCTTTAGTGATTTGTAGTTTTCTTTGGAGAGGCATTTCACCTTTTTGTTAGATTTATTCCTGAGTATTTTTGAGGCAATTGTGAATGGGATTGTTTCCTTGGTTTCATTCTCAGCATGTTCGCTTTTGGTATGTAGAAAAACTACATACCAATTTGGTATCCTGCTACTTTGCAAGAAGTGTTTATCAGATCTGAGAGTTTTCTCATGGAGTGTTTAGTCTTTTGAGTACAGGAGCAAATAGTCTGCAAATAGGGGTAATTTCACTTCTTCCTTTGCAGTTTGTATCTCTTTTACTTCTCGCTCTTGTCTTCTTCTTGTGAGTAAGAATTCAAGGTCTGGTGGAGTGGCTCAAGTGGAAGAGTGCCTGCCTAACAAGCTTAAGGCCCCCTAGTTCAACCCCCAGTACTTCAAAAAAACAAACAAACAAATAATTCAAACATTTTCATAATTAAGAGTGGAGAGAGTAAATGCTCTTGTCTCATTCCTGACTTTGGAGGAAATGCTTTCACTTTTTTCCCCATTCACTACAATGTCAATTATTGGTTGGTCATATGCAGTCTTTATTATGTTGAAGAATGATCTTTCTATTCAAAGTTTCTTCAAGGCTTTTATCATGAAAGGATGTGAATTTTGTCACAGGCTTTATTCTACATCTATTGAGATGATCCTGTGGTTATTTAATTCTGTTTAATGTGCTGTATTATGTTTGTTGATTTTTTTTTTGTCAACACTGGGATTTAAACTCAGGGCCTCACACTTACTAGGTGTCCTTACCACTTCAGCCACTCCGCTATCCCTTTTTTTGTGATGGGTCTCGCAAAATATTAGCCCAGGGATGATTTTGAACCAAACTCCTCCTGATCTCTGCCTACTGAATAGCTAGGATTACATGCATAAGCCACCAGCACCCAGCTGTTTATTGATTTTGTATATATTGATCGATTTTTGCATCCCTGGAATGATGAAACCAACTTGATCATGATTTATCATCTTTTTAACATATTGTTGAATTCAGTTTGTGAGTATTTTATGAGGACATCTGTATCTATTTCATCAAGGAATTTGGTCTGTAGTTTTGTTTTCTGTTGTATCTTTTTCTGGTTTTTGTATCAATGTAATCTTGGCTTTGTAAAATGAGTTTGGTAGTATTCCTTCCCTTTCACTTTTAGGGAAGTTTGAGGAGCATTGGCATTGGTTCTTCCTTAGAGGTCTGGTCGAATTCAGCAGTAAATTCACTGGGTCCTGGTGTTTTCCTTGTTGGGAAACTTTTTTTTTTTTTTTTTGGTGGCACTAGGGTTTGAACTCAGGGCCTCAGGTTTCCTAGGCAAGTGCTCTACCATTTAAGCGATCTGCTAGCACATTTTAGTGTTGGGTATGTTTGAGATATGGTCTGGCCTCAAATCAAGATCCTCTTGATGTCTATCTCCCAAGTAGCTAGGATTACAGTCATGAACCACCAGTGCCCAGCAGGAGACCTTTTATTACTGCCTCAATCTCATTGCTCATTATAGATCTGTCTAGGTTGTTTATGTTTTCTTGGCTCAATTTTGACAGGTCATTTGAATCTAGAAATTTTTCCATTTCTTCTAGATTTTCTGTTCTTAAAATTAGAATGTCATACAGTAGATTTACTTTTTTGTTAGCATACATTAACAATAAACATAACAGTGTTTCATTGTGATAAATCCATAGATACATACAATAATTCCATAGATACATACAATATACTTTGAATTGGTTTATCTCCTCCATTATAGATTTTCTAATTTATTGGAATAGAAATTTCAAAATATTCCCTAATAGTCTGGATTTCATTGGTATCTCTTGTAATGTCCCAGTTTTCACCTCTAATTTTATTGATTTGGATATTCTCCTTTATTTGGTTAAAGGATTGCCAATATTGTTTATCTTTTTCACAGAACCAATTTTTTGCTTATTGATTCTTTATATTGTTCTTTGGTCTTCATTTCATTAATTTCTGCCTTGATATTTATTATTTTTTTCCATCTACTAATTTTAGGTTTGGCTCATTTCTTTTTCTTCTGAGACCTCAAGGTATATCATTACGGTAGGCATTTGAGATCTCTGATTTTTTTAATGTAGGCATTCATAGCTATGAACTTCTCCTTAGCACTGCCTTTGCTATATCCCAGAGGTTCTGGTAAACTGTATTTTCATTTTAATTTTATCCTAGGAATATTAAAATGTCCCCCCTGATTTCTTCAATGACCCTGTAGTTTCTCTTGCTATTGATTTCTAATTTTGTTCCATTATGATCTTATAAGATACAGGAAATTATTTCAAATTTTTGTATTCATGAACACTTCCTTTATAACCTAATGTGTGATCTATTTTGGAGAATGTTCTACGAACTGCTGAGAAGAATCTGTATTCAACATCTGTTGAATGTGGGGGGAGAGGAGATAAGGAAAAAGGGTGGAGGGGTTGAATTCAAGTATGATATCTTTGATATATTGTAAGAAGTTTTGTAAATGCCACAATGAACCCCCAGCACAATAAAAAAATCTGTTGGATAGAATTTTCTGTGGATGTCTAGTAAGTGCATTTAATTATCTAGTTTAACTATGAAGTTTCTTTGTTGATCTTTTGTCTCAATTATCTACCTATTGACAAAAATAGTATTGACATTACCCACTATTATTGCACCTGGACTTATCTGTCCCTCTATGTCCAGTACTATTTGTTTTATGTAATTGTTTCCACCCATATTTAGTACATATATATTTAGATTCATCATAACTTCTTGACTGATTTCTCCCTGTATTAGTATGTAATGACCTTCTTTATCTCTCTTGACTAATTTTGGCTTGATCTACTTTGTCAAATATGAATATAGCTATGATTGCTTACTTTTGGCTTCTATTTGCTTGGCATATTGTTTTCCATCCTTATACCTTTAGTCTGTCTGTGTCTTTGCCAATGAGATGTGTTTCTTCCGGACACCAAGCAGTTGGGTGTTGTTTTTGTAATCCAGTCAGTCAGTCTGTGTCTTTTAATTAGAGACTTCAGAATGTTAATATTTAGGGTTGTTATTGAGAAAATCAGAAGTATTCTCTAATTCCTGTTTGTTCTTTTCTTCCTTATTCATTTTAGGATTTTCTGGTTATCTGAGTTGAATATGCTTGCTTCTTTCCTAATTCTCATTTATTCATTTAGTCCTCTCATGAAATTTGTTCTTTCCTGAAGTCTCTTATTTGTGACTGTCTGTCTACCTTATCTGTGTGTAGAATTCCTTTAAGTATCTTCTTTAATGCTGGCTGAGTGATCATGAATTGCTTTTATTTGTGCTTATCTTGGAGGGTCTTCATTAATCCATTGATACTAAAGAATAACTTTGATGGATATATTAATCTTGGTTGACAACTCTCAGGACTTTAAATATATCATTTTATGCTTTCCTTGCTTTTAGAGTTTCTGCTGAGAGGTCTGATGTAATTCTGATGAATTTGCCTTTGCAAATGAGTTGGTGCTCTTTCTTTAAGCTGCAGTCTTGGCATTTTAACTATAATGTGACATGGTTCTTTTCTGGTCATGTCTATTTTGAGTTCTAAATGCTTCTTGTGTTCAGATACCCATATCTTCCCATAGATTTAGGAAATGTCTGCTATAATTTCATTGAGAAGGTTTTCTATGACTTTAGTTTGTATCTCAGCTCCTTCTTCTACCCCATAGATTCTTAGGTTTTGTCTCTTTATCATGTCCCAAAGTTCTTGAAAGTAGTGGTTAACACTTATTATTTTTCTTTATTGCTTCTGAATGTAGTATTTCCTCATCCTTATCTTCAGTCCCTGATATTCTTTCTTCCATCTGATCTGGTCTGTTGATTATGCGGTCCACTGGGTTTTTTATTTGATTTATTGATTTTTCCATTTCCAAAATTTCTGACTTGTTATCGTCAGAATCTCAATATCCTTACTGAATTTCTCATCCATATTGCTGACTTTCTCAACCAGGTGTGGAGTTGGCCTCTATACTCTGACAAAAAGCCCTCCCCCTTTATAGAGCAATGGCAGGAACAAAATACCAAGAGCCAAATGAAATGAGGAAGGGGGTACCAAGTACATGGAATGCTGGGATGAGGAACTAGGGTCTGAAATCGTGAAGTGTTCCCATGCTTCTGAAACTCAAACCACAATTTTAGGAAGACACAAGCAATCAATAAGATCCACAAAAAGGGAGACAGCCAATCAAAAGGAGCTTAATCCAAAGTATAAAACTTACTCTCAACCCTGTCCTTTGCCTAATAGCCCACTGTTCCTCCCTTTTGATGGAATCCTAATAAATCTTTGGTTTCTCCACTTTCCTCTCTCAGTAAAATGCTTTTACTAACCTCCAGCTCCAAAATCCAGAACATCATGGTGGCTTGTATGGGAAGATCTTGTCTTTCCAAGGAACTTATCTTTCATTTTCCACATCACTATGCCCCGTAAGTGTGAATAAACTTTCCATCCTCTCGTTTGCCCATTTCCACTTCCAACCTTGGTGCAGTAGGAAGTAGTCAGTTGGGAAACCTTTGTGTACTGTGGGTGACTTCTCCTCTGTCTTTACTTTCACTTTCAAATGCTTCTGACCTTCCTCAGAGATTCCATCTCTCCCTATTAGAGGATGATTAAAGCCAGTAGTGAGTTATCCCTTTTCCTTCCTTTCCTGATGTCAAGTCCCCTCATTTCTGAGTGTCATACTCAGTGTTTGAAGGTCTTTCTGCTTAGATGAGAATTGCCATCAGTAGTTGCACCTTTGACTCCTGTGGACATCTAGGTTGAGCCCCTTCTCTCTCATTTGGACACCTCAATGAGACTTTGGGTGCAGAATCCCCTCCCCGCTAACCTGCATCCCCTCTGACTCAAACCTGGGCTACATTCTTTTTAGTGTGGTATGGTCACCTTACAAACTGCAAGATCAGCAGGTATAGCTCCAAAACAATACTCTTATCTTACTTGATCTTTTCTGCTGTAATTCCTCTAAATGATACAAGGTCCCTTAAGTCCTGGCCCTCATATTCATCTCACAGGATCCAGACCTGTGGGAAGAATGCTGCATCTGTCTGGCCTGTTCAGGATATTCTAGATGAATCCAGCTCCCTCCTCCTCCTCCTTTTCCTCCTCCTCCTCTTCTTCTCCTCTTCCTCCTTCTTCGTCTTCTTCCTCATTGTAGCTGGGGATTGAACTAGGGCTTCATGCTTGCAAAGGAGGTGCTCTACTGCTTGAGCCACACCTCCAGTTTATTTTGCTCTGGTTATTTTGGAGATAGGGTCTCACCAATTATTTGCCCAGGCTGACCTTGAACCAAGATCCTCCTGATCTCAGCGTCCCAGGTGTCTAGGATTACAGTCATGAGCCAGTGGTGCCAGGCCACCCCATCCCTCCTCTGTTCCAACCTGCTCCCCTATAAAGTCTCATGGCCTTTCTTCCCTTTCCCTTTATTCTTGTGGAGACCGTCTTCATATTTAATACTTCACATTTCCCAATGGGTCCTTTCTTGACTCTCTGATATGTTTCCTGGGGAATTAAGCCCCTCCTCTTGTTTTCTTTCCTCTAGAAACTTCCCACTCTGTGCCTCGAGTGCTCTAACCTCCTGAACAGACCTTACCATTCTACTACACCTCCTTCAGTAGCCCAACTCCACAGAAGCCATCTCTACCATGATGGTGCTAGGGTGCCATGATGGGGATAGGAATGTAGGCATGGGATCTATACCATCTTGTTATCCCCTAGATGAAATTGTAATTAATATATGACTGAACGGCCTCTTTGAGAGCATTCTAAATTAATATACTTGCTTTTATGTATTATTTTTGTAAATATGGAAAAGCTACTGTCTCTTCTAAAAAAATCATTTATCTCAATAAGGTCTAACTAAAATGAAGAAATTGAGGAATTAACTCTCTGACTCCAGACTAAAAAGAAAAAATGGCCATTTACAAAGTGAAGCAACTGTTGGGGCTGCCTAATGAAGGGCTTGTCATAGAGACTTTAAATTTTTGTTATTTCAGCAAAGGATCTTAATCTGTTTCATTCTGTCATAAGTATGATCTGTATTTAACTCTTTTACAATATTAGTCTAGAAACAAATGTATTTTTTAAATTGTTATTATATAGAGAAGTAGTGTGAGATTGTTTTCTGGATCTTTATGGAAATTAAAGGTTACTAAGAGTATTTTATTGAATAAAAAATAGTTTTGTCTAAATTCAAAAATTTTGTGAAAGCTACTTCAAAAATATATAAGCTTTTTGGAATGCCAAGCTTAGGAAACACTTCTTCCAAGCTGCTGTCCACCAAATTAAAATTGTTAGTGTTTGTAGCATTTTATAGACTGTGTCTATGTGCTCAGAGTTGTAACAAGGAGAGGTTGATGGTGTTGGTATAATGTTGTTAAGCATAATTATTATTCTAAAATGCTATATCCAGTGGAAATAACTAGACTGTTCTGTCAATTGCTAAACTTCTTCAGAATTTTAACATGGCTATTCTAAGTCTTTTGTCATTGCAGTTTGATCCTTCTGGAGCATTTGCATTTGGGATCATAGAGGATGACTCTTGCAATACTTATTTCTGAAATAAGTTAGCTTTTTAAATACTTGCTGCTGTTGGGTTTTGTATTGTATTTTCATTGTAAAACTTTGTTTTCTTTTGACACTATGCAGAAGTATTACTTTAACAATAGTGAGTTGAGCCACCTATAAAACAGACAAAATTGAACTTAATGAACTCCAGGTAAGCCCAACATAAGAGCCACTTCTTGTAAACCTTTCTTTGCATGCATTTGGCCAAAAAGGGTCTTATTGGCACTGACTCCCAACTAACCTGTCACTTCCTTTCTGACATGGGATGCAGTCAAACCAATTGGGACATCTCATCTTGGCAATGAGGAACGAGCTGATGAGGGACCATTCAGGGATAAATATTTATAAGAAAACTCTTCAGGTAAGAGGGGAAGCTGTCAGATTCCAAATGGAGTCACTTGTGCCAACCTTTCCAAAAATAATTAAAGTAGAAAGAGTGTAAAGAAATGGTTTATAAACATGGTTACCTAAGCCCATGCCTACCTACCTTCTAACTGGACAAAAAATTGCCTTCCTATCACCTGCTGTTCCTACAACTTCAGGAAAATTCCGGATGCCTTTCCCCATGTTTGGACATTTACAATCTCTTAAAAACAGATGGACTATTCAACTTATAACTCTGCTAATGGGCCTGGAAATTATACCAGGCATCAGGACAGGAGTGAAAAAAATCATTTCTTCCTCCTTGATCTGTAAAAACCTGTCTTTAGAGGTGGCTGGTGCTCTAGATACCATGGCCCAAACACTCACAGATTTACAGAGACAAATCAATTCTTTTAGCAGCCATGGTTCTGCAGAACAGAATAGATTTAGGTACTCTCATTACCACCCAAGGAAAACCTGTGTTATACTTGGGGAGCACTGCTGCTTTTGGGTTAATAGATCAGGACAAATTCAACCAACATTCAAAAATTAACCAACAAGGTCTCAACTTAGAAAACAGGCCACTCAAGAATGACTCTCATAGGAAAAAACTAGTCATAGTTTCTCTGACTTCTCCCCTTCTCGGGACCTCTAATGTCTATTTTAGTCTTTTTTACCATTGGACCTTGCTTTATTAATCTTCTAGCCAGATTTCTTTCTTCCTGCCTCCAGGCCATGAAGTTACAGATGCTGCTGCAATATATGTTCCGTCACATACCATCTGATCCTCCAGTACTTCTAAGCCCCACGGACCAAGCTTCCATACAATTTTATTACAGTATTCAATTAGACCTTGCCGTGTCCCTGCAGAGTGCTTCATAATCCTCAATCAAACAACAAATTCCTAGAACAACAAATACATAGAGAGGGACATCTCTAAGACCCTACCTAGCTTCATGCAATTCCAAGAAGAAATTCCAAGAAGACCTTTGCCCCACTGAAACTAGGACTGGTTTTGTTATTCTCTCAAGAGGGAATCTGGAGGAAAGCTCCCCACTCTTAGGAAGGAATGACAATAACAAAATACCAAGATCCAGGCAGAATGTGGAAGGAGGGGCCAAACACACAGAATGCTCAGATGAGGAAATAGGGGCCAAGCTTGAAAAATGTTCCCTGATGCATGAAACTCTAACCATGATCTGAGAAAGAGACCACCAATCAATGAGGTCCACAAAAAGGGAGCCTAATCCAAGGTGAAAAAAACCTACGACCAATCTTTTATCAGCGTGCTACGCTCCTTTGCTTAGTTGACAACTATCCCTCCTTTTAATAAATCTTCGCTTTCTCTTACTCCGTTGTCTCAGCAAATTCTTTTACCAACCTACAACTCCAAAATCCATAGCACTTACTTCATTCATTTGTTTGAAGCCTCTTTGGGTCATTGATTATTTTAAACAGCATTTCAACCATTTTAGTATCTTTGGATTCAGTTATTGAAGACTCATGAGATTTTGGAGGAGTCATATTGATTTGCTTTCTCTTATTTGTTACGCTCTATGTTGTGGTTTGCACATCTGTTTGGATAACTGTTTTTGTCAGGGGGTGGGGAATCATCTTAGTGAACAACCTTCTCTTGGGGCCATGATCCCAAATACTACTCAGAAAAGAGAAAGTCAACAGCAGTAATAAAAATAACTTAGAAACAAACCAGATATTTGAATGAGTTTAAAAACACAATTGTAAACATCAACTATACCCCCAATAACGTTAGAAAAGAAAGAAACTAGGTACTAATTGTATAAAGTAGGAGTTTAAAAATTAAAGCTAAAGGTGTTGATAAAGTAATTTAAAAAGGGTGTATGGGAAAGGAAAAACATAGAGAAGTAAGATAGGAAAGAGAAAAAATATGGATGAAATTATAAGAAATAATAGTGAGCGAGAACACAATAAAATCAGTACAAAGAAAGAAAAAACAGTCTGATAAGAGGATGGCTTTTTTTTGCCCCAGGATTGTCTTGGGCAGGTTACTTGGTGTGTGGATCAGCTGATTTTCTATCTGAAGATCAAACAAGTTAGGCCAGAAAGGGCTATTTGCAGGCTGCATCCTGTCCTTCCCTACTGGGTAGAATTCCTGTCAGTATTTTCCCTTATGTAGGCCTATTAATGCAGGTAGTGAAAGATTTACCCTGAAACTGCTCCTGCCAACTCAGGCTGAAGACCTCTTTCCACACCCCCACACCCCCCCCCCACACACACTTGGATACCTTCTAGCACCACAGGCTCTATGCCTGTGCCAGTTTGGCATGGAAAATTGCAAGCAGCAACTGCTTTCCACCAATCTCTGGCACTCTGATAGTGTACAAAGAAATGAGACCAAAGCAGTCTGCACTGGTTGGGCAAGGGATGGAGCTCTGATTGATCCTATGTGTCCTGGTCATCGAGTTCTCTGCCCTAGCACCACTGCTTGTTTTCACACACAGATCATCTGTCTCCTCTTTCCAGAGTTCAGGCTGCAGTTCCTCAATGTATTTTCCCTCATTTCCTCTTTGCATGGCTCAAAATTTCCACCCAAGTAGATCTGTGTCTATGAATCTGAGTTCAAGTCATGACCAGTTTCCAGGGTCTACACTGATTCTCAGAGTAGTCATTTGCTTAGCCAGTGGAGGGAAAGAGGCCTTTGGGCTTTGGAGGTTTAAAAAATGCAGGATCTTCTCTCCCTGGCTGACAGGTTTGACTGTAAGACCTCTTCTATGATCATTCCCCTCCATAGCACTAGTGAGTACACTAGAAATTGCAGGGAGTTCATTCTCTAGCATCTGTTTGCTGCACAGGATGCAGAACTCTGTCTTAAAACATATATATTTGCAGAGAGCCAGCTTGTTCACCTGTGGAGTTCTCCAAGGCTTTTCTTTTTTGCATATAACCCTGCTGTAGAGGAATTCTCCCTCTTCTCTACCATTTCATATAACAATCAATGTTAGGATCCAAGTTTTCTTTTATAAATCTGAAGTTTTTTTGTTTGGTTGGTTTTTTTTTTTTGTGGGACTCAGGGTTTGCACTTTCTAGGCAGGTGCTCTATCATTTGAACGAAGTTCCAAGCCCAGCCACACCTTCAACCCTACAGTTCAGTATTTCTGTGTTTTCACCTGCTGTCTTGACTGATTACTATTTACTGTTGCCCTTCATTGCATTTCCAAGCCACCCACCTGTCCCTGCAGCCATGCTCCTGATGTCTTGTTTCAGATGTGTGGAAACAAAGACAGTACTTGATGTCTTTAATCTGCCATCTTCTCTCCCTTCATATATCATTATACTTGTAAAAAATAGAGTCATACTCATTTTAGTGCACACATAAAAAATATTTTCTATATTTTGGATTATTTCCCTAGTATACATTGATTTCCAACAATAAAATTATTTATTCAAACTGTCTGAATATTTTAGTCTGGATATACATTGAGAAATTATTTTATCAAATAGTTGAATCAATTTTCATTCTTACCAGTAGAATATGAAAACAATACTCATTGTATTATATACTTGCTATTCTTATATTTCTTTTTCCTAGCTAGAAATAATTGTATTTATTATTTTTGTGTAATTATTTTAGTAATACTTAAATGTCACAAAAACCTGTAGATAATAGTCAGGCTTTTGTCACTGTGAAGAATATTTGACAAAACAACTTAAGGGAAGAAGGATTTTTTTTTGGCTTCTGAGTTCCTCTAGGAACTTCTTCTAGGTTCCAGTCCAAGTTCAGTTGACTCCATTGATTTTAAGTCTGTGGCAAGGCACAAACATCACTGAGGAAAGACATGGCAAAGGAAAGCTTTTCATTTCACAGTAGCCAGGAAACAAAGACAAGTAACATGAAGGGGCCAGGGCCAATGTGTGCCCTTCAAAGGCACACCCCCCAGTGATCCACTTTCTATAGCCAGACCCTACCTTCCACAGTTCCACCAACTCCCAATGGTCTAATAAAAGTTAGAACCCATCAGTGGATTAAACTATTGAGTAGGTCAGAGCCCTCGTTTTCTAGTGTCTCTGGAAAGGCCCTCACAGACATAACCAGAGGTGTACTTTACTAATCTCCTAGACATTCTCGATCCAATCCAGCTCACAGTCACAATTAACCATCAAAATAATACTGAAAGATTTTATAAAGTGAAAACCACTACCAGAATTCACGTCAACATATTGCTGTGTGTTTTCTAAGACTTTTTAAAAATTATCATATTGTTAATGTACTGGAGGTACATTGGGACATTTACAAAATATATCTTAGTTAAATTTACCCTGACCATTGGTCTCCTTTATCCCCCTCCCCCATTCTTAGAATAGTTTCAAGTCTCATCTCTCCGTTTTCATATATGAGTACATAATATTTCCACCATATTGACAAGACTTTTTGAATATGTAAAATTCTTCTTACTCCCTGTTCTTACTTAAATAAATATTATGGACATCTTTTAATGTTAATGAATACAATTTACATCATCTTTTTTTGGTAGTGGTACGTGGGTTTGAATTCAGAACTTAAAATTTGCTAAGCAAGTTCTCTACCACTTGAGCTATGCCTCGAGCCTCTTTTGCTTTAGTTATTTTTCAGAAAGTGTATCATGCTTTTTTATTTTATATCATTTTTTTTTGGAACAGAGCTGGCCTGGCCTGTGATCCTCCTTATGCCTCCTGTGTAACTCAGATTACAGGCATGTACCAACACACCTGGCTATTTTTGCTGAGATGGGGTCTTGATAATTTTTTGCCTGGGCTGGCCTCAAACCCTGATTCTCCTGATTTCTGCTTCCCATGTAGCTGGAATTAGAAGTGTGGGCTACCATATCTGTCCTCTATGTCACCATCTTTAACAGACAGAAAATATTCCATTGTATAAGTGTATCATAATCAATTCATACCAAAGACACTTATATTGTTTCAAATTTTGGTTTTTGAAAAAAATTAGTTATATTTCTCAAAAGGCAGATGAAATTATTTTGCAAAGAATTAATTTCCTATTCTGCTATATTATAAACATGTCATGAGCTAATTTATAAGTATCTAATGAGCTATATTACAATTTAAATTGTGTAAGACCTAATTTTACACAAGTTGCAATTATAAATGAAGGGCAGCATGCTAGCAAGCCTATGACTCTAGCATACATTAGTTTTCTATTGCTGCCCTAATAAGCTAAATGGTTAAAAATAACTTGAATTTATTATCTTAGTTTTCTGGAGACAAAGTCTAAAATTGTAGGTTTGAATTTCTTCTAGAGGCTATAGGAGAGAATCTGTTTCCTTGATTTTTCTAGTTCCTATAGGCTGCCAGCATTCCTTGCCTTTGACTTTCATTTCTGTGGTCATACTTGCTTCTCTGACACTTCTGATTAAAAACTCCCTTGCAAAGGGGATTGGACTTTGAGCACATGATAAAAGCAAGAGCACACAAGGGAGGGGTGAGGATAGGTAAGACACCTAAAATACTAGCTAGCATTTGTTGCCCTTAACGCAGAGAAACTAAAGCAGATACCTTAAAAACAACTGAGGCCAATAGGAAAAGGGGACCAGGAACTAGAGAAAAGGTTAGATCAAAAAGAATTAACCTAGAAGGTAACACACACGCACAGGAAATCAATGTGAGTCAATGCCCTGTATAGCTATCCTTATCTCAACCAGCAAAAACCCTTGTTCCTTCCTATTATTGCTTATACGCTCTTTACAACAAAATTAGAAATAAGGGCAAAATAGTTTCTGCTGGGTACTGAGGGGGTGGCGAGGAGAGGGAGGGGGCGGAGTGGGTGGCAAGGGAGGGGGTGGGGGCAGGGGGGAGAAATGACCCAAGCCTTGTATGCACATATGAATAATAAAAGAAAAAAAAAAACTCCCTTGCAAGGAAAGAGTGGTAGGGATGACCTAACTAATGTACAATATAAGCCTATTTGGAATTGTCACAATGAATCCCCCCCTCCCCCATAAAATGAATATATCCTAATAAAAATTAATGTATAAATAAAAACTCCCTTGCAAAAATCCTTGTGATTACATTGGACCCACAGCACAATCTTCTTATGTCAGGATCTTTAGTTCAATTACATTGGCAAAATCTCTTTTGTTAAGTAAAGTAATATATTTGCAAGTTTTCGGGATGAGGACATAGACATGTTTTATTGTGTCTTTCACAAAACATGTATTGTTTTTAAATTTTAGACTGTACTCTTTCACTTAAGAATCTGTCTTTGGGAAAATGCTAGTTCTTATAAGTTTCATTTTCTAATCTATGAAATGAGAAAAGCATACTCTCAATAAAGGGGGGTAATAAAGACTTATAAAATAAACCACATAAAATATCTTAAGATCAATGCCAAGTACTTAAAAAACAGAATAGCCAACACATAATTATGTATTAGAAGTTAGTTATATAATTATTAAGATAAAATTGGTAGCATTCTTGCTGAGCATATTTGAGACTAACAGGTGAGGGAAGCCAATGTTTCCTTAATTTGCTTCATCGACTTTCTGCTTTTCTTTTGCAGTATAAATGATAAGTGGGGAAAAACACTGACTTTCTATTAGGATTTCAGATGTATACTGGACAGATCCATGATGAGTTAAATACTTGCCTTTTCCCTAAAAATCTGAGAATATGAAAGTATAGTGATGAAATTAATATGAAATTATTAATCCAGCTGTACATATTTATTTTTTGCATAGTATGTGTCTAGATTTTACATTCATAGGAGCTAAAGTTAGGACCTCCAAAAGCTAAGACTTCTTCTAATTTGGGATCCTAGAATTATAGGCAAAAGTTGTACATGTTCATTTTTCTAAGTTATAGATTTCCTTGTAATTTCTAAAGGATCCATTATCCCAAATAGAAGAGAGCTAGTTTTCAAAACAAATTTATTTATAAATTTTTTTATTAATGTTTTTGTGATAAGGTCTCACTATGTAAGTCAGTCTTGCTTGGAACTCACTATGTAGCACAGGCTGTCTTTGAACTTGTAATTCTCCTTCCACCGCCTTCCCAGTGCTGGATTACAGGCTTACAGCCACCACATCTGGAAAAACCAATTCCTTCATTCTATTTTAAATTAGGTAATTCTTTCCGACATTAAATATTTCCTACATCTTTGTTACTTAACACCTTAACACAGTTTTAAATTATAGACTGGCATACTTAAGATTTGAGAAACAGTATCTCTCAATAAAAACAGAAGACGGATTTAAGCAAAAAGAAAATGAAGATCCAAGTAGTGACAGACTCAGTTATTAATTTAGCATTTATTTATCTCTAAAAATGGGACCTTACTGATATACTGTTTTGCAAACCAGGCTTTTCATGATGCATCACAAATATACTAACATGTCAACAAATACACTTCAACATAATTTAAATGGTCACTTTGCACTTTATTTTGTATGGATGTACTAAGATTTAATCATTCCTGTCTGATGGCCATTTGGGTAATTTTTAAAAATCTCTTTCCTTTTAAAAAAGTTCTTGTGCTTTGAACATCTTTGTAATGAGATCTAACCATTGTTTGGTTTAAATGTTAATGCTGCCATTTACTAGCTGTTGAACTTTAAGTAGTCTACGACTTAACTGTGCTTCAGTTTCTTCATCTGTAAAATGGGTATGACAAAGCACCTACCTCATAGAGCTGTTCTAAGCATTAAAATAGTTGATTCAATGTAAAGATTACAGTGCCCCCCATCTTCCCCCCCCCCATGCCGTAGATCAAACTCAGGGCCTCGCCCATGTTAGGCAAGCGCTCTACCAATGATCCATTTCCCCAGTCCTCAATGCAAAGATCTTAAACAGTATCTGGCGCAATCTGAATGAGCAATAAATGTTTACTTATCCTTATGAGTACAGCTATTTTTCCTCACAAACTCTGTTTTTAAAAGTAAAACTTAGGTCACGAAGCTAGCTAGTAGCAGAGGCACAGAACTGGTCCTTTAAAATCTTTCCACCCTTGCTACTTATTGCTCTGGAGTAGCGTACCAACAAGTTCAAGAAGTTAAAAAAATACTCATGGTGGGAGTTGTCTGATAGGATTCTTTTAGTAACTCGGTGATAAACCCGTAAAACGAGCAGTTGATACCTAGAATAATGAGGATAAATAGGTTCGAACTTCAGCGTGAATCAACCCATGAAACAAAAATTGATTTTCTGCGGGCTGGTACTACGTAGCTACGGTTTCCATGGTTACAGGTCTCGCTAGGACCCGGGCTTTATATACTACGCAAGCGCACACAGTTGATTAACATACCGGGCCCCTTGGGGTTTGAATAGGAAGTCCCGCCTCTCTTCCCGAGGTTAGCCTATTGCCGTCTCTCTTTGCCTATCCCAAGCGCCCTGGGAGTCTGTGACGCAATATTCGCGCGTCTGCGTCGTTTGGAATTGCGACGCGGAATATGGCGCGTTCTTAGGAGTGGTGTTTGGCATCAGTAGGCGTCCGGGTCTGGACTGTCAGCTTGGGCTGCGGGGTTAGCCTACTCCACTTTGTGTTGAAAAGTGGGAACGCGAGCAACGGGCTATTCTGGACTGGAGTGAACGGTGAGGCCCGGCCAGAGAGCCGCTGAGCCCTCAAGAGGAAGGGAGGAGTAGGTTGGGCAGCTTGGACCCGTGAGGCAAGGGAGAAACGTGCGGTTACGTTGATAGCCTTAGCGAGGCGAGAGCGGCCTGCCGTCTTGGGTCTCTGTGTAACCCTAGGGATCCCGGGGAGGGTGGGTCAGCCTGCAGCGGGAAACATGCTTGTGGAGGAATCAAAGGTGCTGGTTGGCAGAGATTTTGTGCCAGGCTGAATGAACAGAGCTATGGGTATCCTTGGTCGCTGGCCGGACTGATTGATGTATTTGCCCTTGGGGGATAGGTGGTGCACATTTTGAGAGAACGAGATTCTATTTCGTGTAAAACCAAGTATATATCGTTATTCTACACACCATATAGTACCGTGGAAGCCTTAAACATTAGACCCTTCCTTGCCTTTAATGAAAAAGTGAAGGAACTTGTGCATTTTCGGAGAGGATATTCATACTGAGGTATGGCCGCCAGTGCTCAAGCTTAGCGAGTCCTGCAGCTTTACATTTGGGGATGTTTGTGATTCAGCAAAATGACTTTGAGGCCACTGTTTTTGTCATTTTTCTTAATTCTTTTTTGACATGGTGACGAATGAGAGAATCTTATCTCAAAGTGATTTGAGTAAATAAGCAGGGATCGGTAAACTCTATTTGTTGCCAGGGTTGTAATTGACTTACCTTCGCCCTCTGCAATTTAAAGTTGCTCAGTGTAATGCCGAAGCGCGGGTGAGATTTGGCTGTTGTTCAAAAGGGAGTAGGGAAGAGCAGTTTGCAGCCAAAATTCCCCCTCACCTCCCCCCCATAGGGATTTCCTTCCTCCATTTTTATATATTTTAAACTTCTCTGCTATGTACAGAGACTTCGTGTTAAGGGCAGAGTGACTCCACTATATGAGACGTGCATTGTATGATATCTTCTCTTAATATCTCTCTTCACTGAGGAAGATACTGGCGAATTAGAAAGTTTTTTTTTTTTTTTTTCTTGCTAGATTCTAGCACAGGGCAGTGGTTTCTGGCCATATGTTATTAACCCCAGGGTAGGAGAGTGTTCTCTGCCTTGGTTGTCCTTTTCTCTTGGTTGCCAAAGAGAATTTTCCCTACAAAAGAATTTGGTTGTAGTAGTACTATCACAAATTCTAAACAAGTATGTGAATATTATTTGGTAATTAGTAGAAATACCATATTACAGATATATTTTCATTCAGAATTAAGCCAGAATGCAAAGTAATCCTTGTAGACATGTGGCATTTAAAATATCCTGAAGGTTTTCTAGAAATAAAAATACCCATGTTTTTGAAAAGATAATATATTTGGCTAATTGGGTTTTGACTTTGTTTTTCACACGTATATTTGTATATATATTTAATCTCATGTCTTCTAATTTAGTGTTACTCATGGTAATTTTTTTTTTTTTCTTCAGTGCTGGGGATAGAACCCAGGCAGGACCTTGTGCATAGTAGGCAAACACTCTACTTCTGAGCACCAGTCCTTTTTCTATTCTTTATTTGTGTCTGATGAGTATTGTCAGGTAATTCCAGAGTGTGTTAGGGGATGGCCAGACACATGTAGTGTGTTATAAGCTTTGTAGCACTTAAGCTGGATCAGTGTTCTCCACCTTTGCCACTCAAAATAAGATATATGACATCACCTGGGAGTTTGTTTTAGAAATGCACAATTACAGGCACAACTCAAAAGCTACTGAATCAGAATCTGCATTTTTAACAGATTATCCAGATGATGGCAAGATAGTAGCCACATGATAGGAATGCTCATTAGTTTGATATAACAATTCTTTGGTCAGTAAAAGCTGAAGAACACCAAGGTCATTATGCAAGTCTGCATGAAAATTATACAATCATTTATTTTATTCTGCAGTGATCTTATTACCAAGTTGGCTTCATCTAGTTGAAGAAACTGAGGCTCAGTAAAGGTGACATTCATGAGGGCCACATATCTCAATTCACAACCCAGGTCTAAATCATTCCAGTGCTTTGCTTTTTTTGTTTTTTGTTTTTTTGGTGGTAGTGGGGTTTTGAACTCAAGGTCTTACGCTTGTTAGGTCAGGGCTCTACCACTTGAGCCACATCTCCAACCCTTTTTTGTTTTAGTTAGTTGTATTTTCAGATAAAAACCTTTAGCAAAAGGTTTTGGCTAAGCTTAAATTATTGGTTATAGTCTACTAAACTTAATTTAGGCTGTGTTATTCCAGAAAAAGTGTTCTATTTGAAGTTAAGCTTACAGCTTTTCTTTTGTATTTGTTTTATATCACAGAAGGAATTTATAAAGCGATAGGCATAATTGTTGTTTATTTGTTTTTATATAGTTAAAGGAATGTCAGAGGTAGTAGTGACCCAGTTGGGGATTCCCAGCTGGGCACAAACTTGATGGGGCAGTATTATTTAGGATAAAGTTTAACTTTTTTCTTTTTTTCTCTTATGCTTATGCTTATCTTATGCTTATCCTTTATGCTAACTGATGTCATATGTAAATGAGTAAGACAAGTTTCTTGCCTTTAAACAACTTGTGGTTTTGTAGATGAGACAGAATGAAGCAAGGAAATGTGTATAATAATAGAAACCCGTGCTAGGTAGAATAGTAGTGTGGAGGAAGGAGTGTTTTACTAGCTAGTGCAGTTAACCATTTCCATAGGCAGTAATGTCTGCTGTGAACAGTAACTAATGATTTCTGTGTCCATTAGCTGCCCATTTAAAAAAATACACTAGATAGAATTGTATAAGGAAGCTTCTTCCACCCATCACCCAGCTTTAAAAATTATCAATGTTATTTCAGTTTACCTTTCACCTACTTCTCTACCTTGGTAGAAGATCTAGAAGCTTAGTTCTTACTCCCATCCCCTAGCAGTTTTTCTTTTTCTTCTTTTCTCTTTTCTTTTCAAGCATGGTCTTGATGTGTAGCTCAGGGTGGCTTTGAACTTACTTTGAGCTCAGGCTGGCCTGAACTCCAAATCCTTCTGCCTCAGCCTCCCAAATGCTGGAATTAAGGTGGGTGCTACTATGCCCAGCTACCATTTTTTCTTTTGAGATTTAGTTCCTCAAAATAATAAAATGTCATTTTCTTTATGTTTTCTAATATGTCAACTTTTCTATTTTGCTTTGAACTTTTCCCTGTTCACAAAAATTCATCTCTTTGTTGTTTTTAGCACATTGCCTTTTCTTTTTAAATTTTATTTATATAATTTTTCAAATACTGGGCATCAAATCCAAGGCCTCACACATGCTAGGCAAGTGCTCTATCACTGAACCTCATTTCAGCCCTTTTTAAAGATTTTGAGACAAGGTCTCTGGTTAAGTTGGCCAAGTTGGCCTCTAACTCAGAATCCTTCTGCCTTAGCCTCCCATGTGCTGGGATTATGGGTGGCGTGCACCACCATGTTTGACCAAACACATTGTCTTTCTCTAGTTTGCTTTTGACACCAGGCAGTTTATCAGTTTCCTAGTATCTCCTATCCATAATTCCTCAGGATTATGTTTTCTACCTTCCATTCTTCTCTTTGTATACTTGGGCTGTGGATCATGATTTAGCTGACAGGAATTCCATTTTTCTTTTTTTTGGTGGTACTATGGTTTGAACTCATGGTGTAACTCTTACTAGGCAGTGGGCTACTGTTTGAGCCCAGCTTACTGCCATTCCAGCTTACAGGAATGTTTGAGAAATAACATTTTTTTTTATCCCTTTGTAGAAAGATCCTATATGCTAAATAAAATACTATATTGCTTTTACATTTCACCAAAAGGCTTCTATCCATTTAAGTTTTATTTATTCAATGTCTATTCTTTAAGAGAGAAAATTGGAACTTTCATATTTTCAATGTCACTTTCTCAGTGGCTTGCATCTGACTATTGCTTTCCCTCTTTCTGAATATGTATCCTCCTCTTACATGTTGTTATAAATCACTTGGGGATTTCATTCCTCATATCACTCTGCCTTTTTTTTTTTTTTTTTTGTGGTGGCAGTGGGGTTTTAACTCTGGGCTTTGCTCTTGCTGGGCAGGTACTCTACCGCTTGAGCTACTCCACCTGCCCACTCTGTTTATTCTTGAACCACAGTTTCTTGCTCACCTTTATGCTAAAATATTGCTTACCTTACTACATTTTGGTAAATTCTTTCATATTTTCTTTAAGTGAATCTTAAAAACATTCAAATTGTCTTAATTTCTGTTGTAGAGTACTTTTAGTGACACAGTATTTAACTATAGAAGGGAAGACTGCTGTAAGGAAGTTCTTTGGTAGTCATGTTTTGTCTCAAGGTGTTTTTCATTTTCGTGTTTGAATCCCACCTTACTTGCATTAAATTATTGTTTAAACTGCCATTCTTTCTTCTCAGGAGCTCAGTATTCTTTGTGCTCAGTATTCTTGAGCTCTGAAAACCCCACTTCATTTCTAGATGGTTGTCCTGGGCTATGTAAGTGTCCACTGAGAATTGTAGTCAAGCTTTTTCTCTCAGCTCTCTTTGAGGGAAATGAATGATTGGACCCTACTCTTTGGGGTGTGGTACTTAATACTTACCATTAGGTGGCACTGTAGATTACTCAAAAACATTTTTAGGACCTCTTTTACCAAAGGTAGACCTAGTAACATTATCTGGTAAAGAAGGAAGTTGATGTGGAAAATGTCACAGAGAATACTTAGAAATGAACGTAAAGTAACATTGCTAACAAGTACAAATTTATTTTCCTTCTACGAGCTGGAAGTGTACTGTATGTAATAAGTGAACTCCAAAGGAAAGGAAATAATATGTTAGAGTTTGATTTTCCCTAAATATCTTAAATTATTGTCTTTTTAAACACCAAGTGGTAAGAATATCAAGTGCTTCACGGAGAATGCTATTTTCAGTTACAGCAGCTGTTTGATTATAAAACTCAGAACCCCTGGGTTAAACTGTCTCTTGGTAAACATTGCTACACAAACCCAGATAATATAATTGCTTATCTAATTTTGTTACTGAAGACCAACTTTGTAAGCTCCTCTCCTGAACTTTTTTGATGGTAGTACAATTATTGGCCATATTATCTCTCTTAATATGGCATATTTTATCTATTGCCATGATTTCTTTTTTTTTGAAATAAAGTTTATTTTTTCAAGGCATTTTTATCAACATACATTAGTTGTACAGGGGAGTTCATTGTGACATTTCTGAATTTGCTTACATTGTACATTGGTTAGGTTTGCCCCATCTCTCTCCCTCATTCTCCTGCCCCTACTTAAAACAATTTCTTAATGTACTTAATAAGAGAAATATGTGATTTGTAGCGCTTGAGAAATTGGGACATTTTAGGACTAGGGAAGAGAAAGCAAGGAAATAAGTTGTTATTTTTATGTTTTGGTGGTACTATGTTTTGAACTCAGGATCACAGACTTGCTACGCAGGTGCTCTACCACTTGAGCCACTTCACCAGCCCTTTTTATGTTGGGTGTTTTCGAGATTGGGTCTCATGAACTGTTTTTCCAGGGCTGCTTAGAACTGAGATCCTCCCCATCTCTGCCTCCTGAGTAGCTAGGATTACAGGCGTGAACCACTGGAACCTGGTGGATCTTATATGATTTGTTACACATCCAGCCTTCCCCCCCAAAAAAAACCAAACCAAACCAAAACAAAAAACAAACCATGTCTTTGACAGCCTGCATGAAATATCTGCATCCGTGGCTCTGGTAGTTCTTCAGCCCATATTGGGAAATACAAAAAAAGGTCTTATATCCTTTTACCTTGCTTTAATTTTTTGAACCAGTGCTGTTCCTTCTCTTGAATTAACATCAGTTGTTGATAGGATAGCTACATTGTTTTATTTTCTTTAGTCACTTTTCCTTTGCCTTTTGTTGATTTTGACATTTTCTTAGTCAAAGTTCTTAAAACAGAGAGATATATGGAGCTGTAATTCACAGACTGTACAATTCACCCACTGAAAGTGTATAGTCCAGTGGTTTTTATTACACTCACAGAATTGTGCAACCACGACTACAACTGGTTTTGGAATATTTTCATCATTCCAAATAAAAAAACATGCCCCATAATAGTCCCTCCATATTTGCCCCCAACCCTGCTACTACTTATCTACTTCTTACTTTATAAATTTGCCTGTTATGCATATTTCATATAAATGGAATAATTTTTTTTGTTTGTGTGTGACTGGCTTCTTTTGCTTAGCCTGATGTTTTAAAGGTTTCATTTGTGTTTTAGCATGGTATAGATTTCATTCCATTTTAATTGCCAAATGATACTCTATTATGTGGAAATACATATTTTGCCAGGTATGTGGTTCATAGCTGTAATCCCAGCTACCCAGGAGGGAGAGATTGAGAAAATCATGGTTCGAGGCCAGCCTGGGCAAAAGGTTAGTGAGACTCATTTCAATCAACAAGCCTGAAGTGGTGGCACACATTTGTGGTCCCAGTTACTGGGAGGCATAGGTAGGAGGACTGTGGTCTGAGGCCAGCCCTGAGCAAAAATATGGAGATCTGATCTAAAAAAATAACTGAAGCAAAAAGAACTGGAAGCATGGTTCAAGTGGTAGAGCTTCTGCCTAGTAAGTGTGAAGCCCTGAGTTGAAGCTGTAGTATTGCCAAGAAAAAAACACAAAAACCAAGAAAAAGAAATGTTACATTTTATGTATGTGTTTATCAATATATGATCAGTATTTGAGTGTCTGCTTTTGGGCTATTCCAGATAATGCTACTGTGAACATTAACATTTGTGTACATTTTTTTTTTTTTTGGTGTGGAGGAACACATTTCTCAGTCATATAACTATAGGTGGAATTGCTAGATCTTGTGGTATCTGTGTTTAATAGGTTGAGGAACTACAGACTTTTTCTTAGAGGTTATGGCATTTTATATTCCCACCACAAGTGTTCCAGTTTTTCTTTCTCACCAGTACCTCTTATTATCTTGGTTTTTCTTTTGGTGGTGTTGGGGATTGAACCCAGTGCCTTGTGAGGTTAGGCAAACATTCTACTACTAAGCTATACCGCCAGCTCATTATCTGGTTTTTGTTTTCTTTTTGAGACAGGGTCTCACGGTATAGCCCAGGCTAGCCTCAAACTCTTGATCCTCCTGTCTCTCTCTGAGTGCTGGAATTGTAGATGGGATTACAGGCATGTACCACCATGCAGGCCCTATGTGTCTGTTTGATTATAATCATTTTAGTGGGTCTGAAGTCATTGTGGTTTTGATTGGTTTGCATTTCCCTGATGGCTAATGATGTTGAGCATCTTTTCATATGCTTACTGGTCATTTCTGTATCTTTTTCATGTAACTGTTCAAATTCTTTGCCTGTTTTTAAATTGAGTTATATTTTTATTATTGGATTGTAAAAGTTCATTATATATTCTAGAGTATTTTTTCACATCCTGTATGTTGTCTTCACTTTCTTGATGATATCATTTGCTGATACTTTGAATTTTGATGAACTTACCTATTTTTTAATTTCCTTTAGTTTCTGTGTTTGGTACTGTTTTGAGAATGCTTGCCTGGCTCAAGGTCATTACTCTGGTTTGGATGTGGTTCAGCCCCCAAGGGTTCTTGTCATGAAAGTTTGGTCTCCAGGGTGAGTGTTGGGAGATGGTGTGGAACCTTTAAGTGATGGAGCCTAGAAGGAGGCCATTAGGTCATTGAAGGAGCTGCCCTCAGAAGGGATTAAGGTAACTCTTGTGGGACTTAAAGGGCTTTTGTAAGAACAAGTTGTTATAACAGCAAGCCTGACACCTGAATTGCTTTCTGGCTCCTGTTGTGTGATGTGACTTCTTGATCCCTCTTGTGGTTCCCTCCTGATGCTGTCCACCATTAGGCCTTTACCACATGCAGAGCCAGTGAGCCTTCTGATTGCACCTTCAGCTTCCAAAACTCTGAGATAAATAAACCTCTTTTTTTGTTTTAGGTACTGGGGTTTGAACTCAGGGCCTCAGGCTTGCTAGATAGGCAGTCCACCATTTGAGCCACTCCAACAATCCACCTCTTTTCTTTATAAAGTTACACAGCCTTGGTTATTTCATTATAGCAATGAAAAATAGACAATACAGTCATGAAGATTTACTCCCAGGTTCCTCTGAGAAGTTTTTTTTTTTTTTTTTTTGGAAGAGGCAGGGCAGGGTTTGCCACCAGTGTCTTGATTAACTTTGTATTAAGTTTTGAAATTGGGAAGTGTGACTCCTTCAGCTTTATGTATTTTTCTCGAGATTGTTCTGTCTCAGACCCATTCACTTCCAAATGAATTTTATTCACCTTTAAAAAACAAAGAAAAGCCAGGGAGGATTTTAATAGGAATTTCTTTGAATCTACACATCAACTTGCTGGGGTTTTTTTGTTTGTTTAGTTTGTTTTGGGATTTCTGTCATGCTGGGCTTTTGAATTTAGGGGCTTCTGCTTGCTAGGCAGGTGCTCTACCACTTAAGCTATCTCCCCTGCCCCAACTTGCTCTCTTAGTAATATTAAGTCTTCCAGTTATGAATTTGCACTTTTTACTTATTTAGGCCTTGAATTTCTTTCAGCAGTGTTTTGTACTTTTCAGAGTACAACTTCGCACTTATTTGTTAAGGGTGTTCCTAACTATTTTATACTTTGTATATTTGTCAATGGAATTGTTTTCTTGATTTGATTTTCTTAGATTATTTCTGGTATATAGAAATATAACTAATATTTGCATACTATTTTGTATATTGCAACCTTATTGAACTTGTTCATTATAGGTTAACGAATTCCTTAGGATTTTCTGTGTACACAATTATGTTATATGCAAAACAGATAGTTTTATGACCTTTCTAATTTGGATGCCTTTTCTAATTTAGTTGGTTACAGCCTCTAATACAATGTTGAATACATAATGAGAGTAGGCAAATTTGTCTTGTCCTTGACCTTGGGGAGGAAGCAGGCAGTATTTAACTATTAAGTATGATGTTTACTGTGGGTTTTTCATAGGTACTCTTTATTAGACTGAGGAAGTTCCCTTTTATTCCTAGTTTATTACGGTGGTTTTTTGTTGTTGTTTGTTAACCCAGCAAATAACTGTGTAACCCAGGCTGGCCTTAAGCTTGTGTTCCTTCTGCCTCTACCTCCTGAGTGCTGGGATTATAGTCAATTCATGTTTTTTAACAGCATTTCCTGAGTATGCTTTTATCTTTAAAAAAAATTTTGAACCTTTATCATTGGTGGTACCAATGAATAAAAGCATTCCTTTTTTAGTTCATTCTCTTTCTTCTGCTCTTGTCAAGGATAAAGTTGGGTGCTAGTATATGCTTAATACTTATGTAATATTAATTTCATTTAAAAATTTTAAAATAAAGACAGAAAACATTATTATGATAGGAGTCTTGGAACTCTCTATAGCCCAGACTAGACTCAAACTCACTTCCTGCTTCTGCCTCCCCAAACAGTGGTATTTAATCAGAGTTTAAAAATTTTGGATTTCGTGTATTGGGGGGGTCTCCCCTCCTCCTAATTTACTACTGTCCTATTTATGAAACAATAAAAGACAGTTTCCTTTAGAAAAAAAGTGATTTAAGTAAAAGTGATTTTAGTTATGGGAGTTTTAAATAAGAAGAGCCTGAATAGTACATAGAAAAGGTGGAAATCAGAACCATGAAAAAGTAGGTAAACAAAGTGAAAAACATAAAAGCTTTTCTCCTCCACTTGTTATTGTTAATTTTTTCTTATATAAAATGTGCATTCAGGTGTGTTAACATATAATTGCAGGTTTCCATGGATCTCAATAGTGCCAGCACTATAGTTCTTCAGGTCTTAACACAGGCCACCAGTCAGGATACTGCTGTTTTAAAACCAGCCGAGGAGCAATTGAAACAGTGGGAGACACAGCCAGGTTTCTATTCCGTATTGCTGGTAAGTTGTTCTAAAATAATTTATTTCAACCAAATGAGACACTATTATTTTAATAGTTATATAAAAGCCTAGATATATTGGCGGTTTCTTTTAACGAAACTGGTCCAAGTGTTTGGCTGCCATTGTATTATCCTTATCATACTAATTTAGGGCATGGCTTGTTGAGGGTGTTTGTGAAATATTTTTTGATGGATCAACATTTGGGGTCTTTCCTTTCTACTGCAATTTAATTATATCTTTTGACAAAAAGGAAGTCATTTGCTTTGGTTATATTCTTAACAACTTTCATACGTTTACTGTTTAAAACATCCATTCTTTATAAGTAATTGAACAGGGTATTCATAGTGTCTGCTCAGAAGGCACCCACTGTGATGAGTTTTTCAAGTTTAGCACATTCATTCTGACATCAGGATTATAGGTTGTACACTTTCATATTGTGTCTTCATCCCTCTCAGAACTTATATTGCGCCATTCTCCATATTGTAGCATCAGGCTTAGGAATATCATGCTCAGTATTTTTTTCACTTTTTCCTTTTCTCCAGTGCTGGAGATCAAATCCAAAGCCCAGTGCATGCTAGGCAAGCACTCACCACTGAGCTACCCCGTAACCCCATATTTCACTTTAATCATTATATTTCCTTTTCTCACCTAGAAATTTCATTTTCTTGACACATCTGATCTTCTCCTGGGTTCTAATGGGAAGTAATAACTTAATTAGCAATATATGCTTTAACTAAACCTTTGTTGGAGTTTAAAAGGTTTTGGTTAGTTAATCAAAATTACCTTTTCAATGCCAGAATAAAAGAAGTCTTTTTGTGTTGAGGGTGGTCACTCTTTGTTTCTTTGGAAAAATTGAGAAGTTTGGTGATTGAGATTTGTCTCTTGTCACGGCAGTGACCAGTGAACCAAAAACTGACTTAGTATTTGTGACTGGGTCATAAATTCAGAGCAAAATTGTTTATTGTATCTTGCAAAATAGAATAATGCAGCCTCTAACATTCATGTTTTGACTTCTTGGCTAAAAAGTTTGAATTGTTTGTTAAATTTAAGAAGATACTGATCATGACTATGGGAGAAGTTAAATGTTTACAGTCATACTTGTTGAAAGTTGACTGTTAGGCTTAGTAACAAGAAGGTAATAAATAGATTGATTTTTAAATGATACTCCACAAAATGTCATTACTCTTACTTTATTATCCCAGCATCATGTTCATAAAGTTTAGGCACAGAGTTTTTTTCTTTAGAAAACTCTGAATATCTTTCCTCTTCATATTTTTACTTAAGTGCATATACTCTGTAATTAGCCTTGTGATTGTTGAGGTCAAAAATGCGATACTTTTGGAATTTGTTAGTTACTTTGGGTCATTAAAACCAATAGGCATTTTAAATTATTTTTTGTGTAATGTATTAATTATTAAGAATATTAACTGTTTGAATCTTTTTTCCTATATTTAATATGTCTTTTGTTTTGGGATACTTACATATTTATTGATAAGTTAATGTTTTTATGTGGTATGTTTATTAGGAATATATGTTTTTGAGCTTGTCCATGTAGACATTTATGTAAAATACTATATATATTTATCTTCAACTGAGTATGGTGAGGCACCCCAGACAGGCAGATGGAGTTATGTAGGTATAATAAATTTCTCCTTTACATACATGTATCTGTATGTATACACACACATATACATGTGTTTCTTTATGTAGATACCAAACAAAGGTAATTTTATTGAGACCGTACAAGTCTCAGCCTACCAAGAAAGACCTTACTGACCTCTGGAAAAACCCTTGCAGGGTAAGGGACTGATGGCCCACTGTCCCTTACCTCAATTACCTAAATTTTTTCTGTTTTTATTTATACTAGCTGTAATTTTCTTTTGAGATTCTTTTAGAAGAAATAGATATTAAGAATAGGTTAGAAAGCTGCTGCGTTCGAGTCTGTCTTGCCACTTTTAATCTATTTTAGCCCTAGCTGTCCATTCTAGTGTGGGGATTCCCAAGTTTATACAAATGTCAGGTTAGTGCTCCAAACGGTTTCTACTTGGATTGGCATCTGTAGCTGAGACTGACTGACTGAAACCCCACCAACTTTCACAGTATTCCTGATTGTTTCCGTTCAGTTACTCATTTGCTCATAGATATTTGTGAAGTTTCTGCTGTGGCTGGCACTGTAGATTCCAGGCATAAGACAAGACTCAGTCTAGTGTGGAAAGTAGATGTGTGAAATGTCAAGATCAAATATGGTTAATGTGGTGAAAGATGTACTTTTTTTTTTTTAAATAATGGAGATCCATCAGGGGAACTCTTACTCAGTTGTCAGGGGTCTTAAGGAGTAAGTAGTAAGTATACATTTTTTTCTTTGTAATTTTTATACATACACAAAATTTCTAAAAGTGAGATTGTTATGTATGTACCCACTATTCTAGATAAGTTTTTTTCCAAAGACATAAAACACTTGTAATGTTTTAAATTACAACATTCAGTAGTACTTTCACTATTTTTATTTCCCATATATTTAGAGCTGACACTAAGGTTGTTTTACTCTTTTGACTAACATTTTTTAAAAGTCATGAAAGAATTCAAATTTCCCCATTGATTATTATGATCATATTGCATGGCTTAACTTACATAGCTACTTTTATTGTCTCCCAGTACTGTGCAAAACAGGGACTGTGTGGATTATTATTTGGATTAACCCAGTGGATAAATTTTTTGAATAATGGCTAATTTTGAATTAAGGTTATTCACACCACACCTGGCTTTATGTCACTTAAAGGTACTATCAAACTTATAAAACAAATGTAGGTATGACTGTTTTTGGGTAAAGAGTGTGTTACTGTGGACTAGGTTGTTTATTTCTTAGCATGTATGAACCCAGCATTTTTCAGTCATTAGGATCTTTGAATCTGTGTTGTGGTATGTGTACTTTTTCTTTTTTAAATTTAGAATGTATTTATTTATTTTATTTTGTATGTGTGTGTGTGTGTCTGTGTGTTTGTGTAGGATTATGTGTGCTTATTTCTGAGTTTAATTTTTTACTAGGGAAAATTTCACACATACCTAAAAGTAGAATAGCATAGTGTATCTTCACGTGTGTTAATTATTCAGCTTATGCAGTGAACACGGTGCTGAGTAGACTATGCTATTAACTAGGCATATTTTCTTTCTTTCTTTCTTTTTTTTTTCTTAAACTTGTAATGTATCTGCCTCAGCCTCCTGAGTGTTGGGCTTACAGGGATAGGCACTGTGTCCTGGCTGAGTGGGTTTGCTTTCTGCATAAATTGTAGAAGCATAAGTATTTAGAAAATATCAATTTGGAATGTAGTGCTGAAATTTAAAAAAATTAATTAAAACCTAGCCAGTGCTTATTGTGGTGATTATTTATTGATTTATTTTTGGCAGTATTGGGTTTCGAACTCAGAGTCTTGGGCTAGCCAGGCAGGTGCTCTACTACTTGAGCCACGCTCACAGCCCTGTTGTGTGTATATTAATTATACTTTAAAATTCTTACATGCTAATTCTAATACATTTTTATCCACAGAATATTTTCACCAACCACACTCTTGATATAAATGTAAGGTGGCTTGCTGTTCTATACTTTAAGCATGGGATTGATCGTTATTGGAGACGTGCAGCACCTCAGTAAGTTCATCAGTTCCTCATTGTAATCGTTTCCAAATTCAAGAAGGGTGAGAACGTACATGCTTATGCAAAAGAATTTGTTAGTGCTTATTTATTCGCACATATACTAAAATTGGAAGAATACAGAGAAGATTACCATGGTCTTTGGAATTTTGCACAGCATATGGTACTTAAAAGGAAAAAACCAAAATAAAACAAGTGTGTTAGCTGATGAAAAAGAAAAATGTTCCACATAGTTAACAACATTATCATTGCTTTTCTCCATGGGTTTTATTTCTCTGTATGTATGTGTGTGGTATGTGGTGTAATCTTCTTGGCCTTCTGCTTGTAAAGATCATTTTGCATATATGAGTTATATTGAACTCTTGTAAAGAAGTAAAATGTTTTGGATTTTCTACAAAATCTTATCGAACAGGAAACACATTATTTCTGAAGCAGTCGAATATTCCTATGTCTTTTGCAGTTTTTACCTCTGTGATAGGAGTGGGGTAGTATACATTTACAGTCTCATTGGAGTTAGTTTTACCTACATTGTAATTGCAATGTGGTGGTTAAATGAACAAATTTATGTTGATAGTTAATTGTATATAATTTTTTTTTTGGGGTGTTATTGGAGTTTGAACTTAGGGCCTTGTGCTTACAAAGCAGATGATCTACCATTTGAGCCACACCACCAGTCCTAATTGCATGTTTTATAATTGATGAGAAGGTAATGTAGACATGACCCTGGAATTTATCTGGTAGAAAAATAATGAACTTTGCTGAGTAACATAATCTTTGCTGTCTTGTAGATGGCACTGTAGCTCTGTACATTTTTATATTTACTAACCCTTTAAAAAAAACTGAGTTTTTCAAAGTACAAATAACAGGCCCTTGGTTAATGTTGGAAGCAAGTAACTACTTGTATGCTACACATTTGATGACAGTACAGTATAAAGCAAACCCTTATTTTAGGAATAGTTCATAATATTGCAGAGAAATAATATTAATTAGTGATGAGAAATTGTGCATTATTGGGTTATAAACAATAGTGTAGCAGCACCTACTTTTCAACTGGTCTGGTTCAATTAAATTTTACGTGGTTTCTCTAAGTCATTTTGTTTTATTGGTTATAATGAAGAATATAATTATAAATGACTGGAATTACTATTAAATACTTCAGATTGTACTTTTACATGAAGAATTAGAAAGTTACATTAGAATTTAATTATTTTTTAAATTAATACCTGTGTTTTGGGTGGGGTGGTACTGAGGTTTGAACACAGGACCTTCCCTGTGTTTGCTAGGGAGTGCTTTACCACATGAGCCACACCTCTCCCCCCTAAAATTTAATTTTCTTCAAATATAAAATGTTAAAGGAGAAATCATAGTTGATAGTTAAATCGAAAGCTGTCTTTTTTAGTAGATATTGAGATAAAAGCTGGAAAGAAGGTGAATGTACTTTAAAAGAGCAAGAATGGAAGATTAGTAATTGCATTTTGTGTGTAAGTTTAAGGCACTTAAAATGTGTTTGTATTCTTATCTAAGTTTCATTTTTTATTATTCCTTCTCTTGAGATTATTTTCACAGAATGAGAATTAACTTTTAAAAGTATATATATTATTACTGTGTGCAATGAAATTTAACTGGGTCCTCATTAATTAAATCCTGTCTAATTTCTTTTTGAGATCTAGTCTAAAGTCATCTAATGATAAAATGTGCATAACATTTAAGGTGGAATGTTAACTATTGACACACAGTAAACATGAATTTTTTTCCACCCAGTGGCTTGTTTCTTTAATATGTACAAATTCTTTTCATGGTACAGATTTCTGTTTTGATAGATAATCATTGTATTTTTTTAAATGGAATTATGAATACTGGCAAACCTGACTTTGGCATAGAAGAAACTTGAATTTCAAGTATGAAATTATAGGAGAAAGAAGCATTAGTTTAGGGAGTTTTGATGATAGCAGGGAGCTCTTCAAGTTGGAAAGTACAGCAGAGTCGAAAGGGTCAGAGAAATCATTTCTCATGGGAAAACAAATCCCTTCATTGTAGCTTACCTCCTAAATGTTTATCTTAATCTTGCTTTCTCATTGCTTTATTATCCTTAAGTAAGTCACTGTCAAGATTAGAAGAAAAAGAACTTTTTATTAAAGTACAATATAAGCTGGCCTTTGTTGTACACACCTGCTTGGGAGGTGGAGGCAGACAACTTCCAGGCTAATTCTGGCAAAATTAGCTAAATTCTATCTCAAAAGCAAAATACAAAAGGGGCTGGGGACATGGCTCAAGTAGTAGAGCATTTGTTTAGCATGTATGAGGCCATGGACTCAAGCCCCAGTACCACCAAAATAAAAAAAAACCCAAAACAAAACTATAATATATGACATAATTAAAAGACACACAAATGGAGAGTATAGTTCAAATGGTTATAATGTGAGTGTACCCAGGTATCTGCCACTTGGAACTAGATAGAATGCTACTAGTACTCCAGTAACTGTTGTACACATATATACATTTTATTGTCCTTTATATCGGATGTATATTCAACTGTAGAACATGCTGTCAATTAGTTTTCCCAACTGTTTGTACCAGTTTGCACTCCCACCAGCAGCCTATGAGTGTTGCCATTTGCTGTACATTTTCATCAATACTTGATCAGGTCTGTCTTTTATCTTAGTCATTCTGGTGGCCTTTTTAATTTTAGTTTACATTTGCCTGATGAAGAACTAAGCGTACTTTTTCATGTACTTATTAGTAATTTGGATATCCTTTTTAATGAAGGGCCTGTCTTTTGCACGTTAAAAATTGGTTTATTATTTTTTGAATTGTGACATTTTATATACACTTTAGATGGGGCCTTTTGTTGAGTATACATATTGAAAAAAATCTTCCACTTTGTCACTTGCCTTTTTGTTTTCTTGATGGTATCTTTTGATGACATCTTAATTTTGAATTTAAGTTTTTTACTCTCAAAAAGAGGGAGAAGTGAGCAAGCACCCAGGGTGGAACTCACTATGTAGCACAGGCTAACCTTGAACTTGCAACCCTTCTACCTCAGCCTCCTGAGTGCTGGAATTATAGTCATATGCCACCATGCCTAGTTATAATTAATCTTATGATTAGTTCTTTTGGGACCTATTTATGAAATCTTTCAATCAAAAGTCATAAAAATATTTCCTATGTCTTCTGCTAGAAGCTTTGCTTTGCTTTTCTCATTTAGCTGTGTGATGTTTGGAATTGATTTTTGTGTAAGGTACATATATGAAGTAGGGGTAGCACCACCATGTTTTTCTTCCCCATTGCAGACATTGCATTACAATGGTACCCTTGTTATACATTAGGTACTGGTGTTTGTTTTGGTTTTTCTTTTTTTAATTTTGAGACAGTTTCTCATGATGTAGCTCAGTCTAACCCCAAACTTGTGATCCTCCTGCCTCAGCCTCTTTCATGCTGAGAACACAGGCTTGCCCCACCGTATCCAACTACATTAAGCACTTTATATGTGTGGATCTGATTTGTATTCTCAATTTTGCCTATTGGCCTTCTTGTCTATCTTTGTTGTAGTTACTGCTTTTTATAAGATTTATACTTCCTACTTTTTGGGTTACTTTTTTCTGGCTTCTTCATGGGAACTTAGATAATTGATTTTTTCACATTTTCTTATAAAAGTTGAATTTGCTTAATCTTAAAAATCTAAAGTATAAAATGCTCTGAAACCTCAAATTTTTTGTATGCCAACATGTCGCCACAGTGGAAAATTCCACATCTGACCTCATGTGCAGGTTTCAGTTAATATACAAGTACACTAAAAATACTGTATAAAATTACCTTCAGGTTTTGTGTGTAAGGTGTATATGAAATGTAAAATAATTTCCTGTTAGATTTGAGTTCCATCCCTAAGTGATCTCACTATTTATATGGAAACATTCCAAAAATCAAAAAAAAATCTTATATCTGCAGATACTTCAAAATCTGAAAAAACCTTGAAACCTGAAACACTTTTCATCTGAAGGATTTTGGGTATGAGATACTCACTCAACTTGTGTGTGTGTGTATATATGTATATATGCATATATATGTGTAGAGAATTCAGGCTTTTCTTATAACATGTTTGGTTACAGAAGTCTGAAGTATGTTCCTTATCATCATTCAGTTAATGATTTTTTATTTTTTGGTGCTGGATTGAACATAGATCAGGCATTCTACCATTGAGCTATAGCCTCAGCACCTAGTTAAGAATATTTTAAAATTTTTTCTGTGATTTGTTCTTAGATCTATAGCTTAATTAGAAGTATTTTGCTTAATTTCTATTTATGTGGAGCTTTTTAGTTTAGTTTTTTTTTTAACTAATTTCATTCTTTAAATGTGTTGTCTTGTTTTGGAAAATGTTTTCTGTGTACTTGAAAAGAATGTACGTATGCAGTTGGTATTTTATATATGCCAGTTAGCTCAAATTTTTGAATTGTGCTATTTGCGTTGTCCGTGTCTTTGTTAATTTTTGTGCTTTTTCCATCAATAACGGAATGTAATCCCTACATATGATTATGTACTTGCCTGCTCTTCTTTTCCTTCATATTTCATTCTCTGTATATTGAAACTGTCTTAGGTTCATATAAATTCAGGGTTGTTATGTTTCTGTTGAGTTGACCTTGTCATAATTACGAAATTTCCTCTTTATCTCTAGTACTAAGCTTTGACTTAAAAGTGTAGTTTGTCTGATATTGACAGAGCCACACCATGCATTTTATGGTTAGTATTCTCATACCTTCTGCATTTTCTTTCAATGTTTCTTGTTGTGTTTTTCTTATAAACAAATGGTTGGAAATTTTATCCAATTTGATAGATGTTTTTTATTTTAGAATTACATCTAATACATTTAATGTAATTAGTGACATAGAGGGGTTAAATCTACCACTCATGTTTTTTTGTTTGTCTCTGATCTTTATTTCTTTTTTTCTTGCTTTATATTATTAAAGGAATTTTTTTTATCATTCACTCTTCCTAAAAACTTATCACTTTACTTTTACTACTGAAGTGATTTTCCTAAGGACTATAATGTGCATTCCTTTGACTTATTAGAGATAGCTGTGTATCAGACAATGGAGGAATCTCATAATATTTAATCTCCATTTAAGCCTTTTTGTCTTTAATATTCTTGTTGAGTACTTTAATCCTATATGTATTTTAAACTCCACAAAATGTCATTTTTATCAACAATATTCAAGGGGCTAGAAGTGTGTATCAAGGCAAAGCCCTGAGTTCAAACCTCAGTTCTACCACTTAAAAAAATGGAAAAACAGTATTCATTTAAATTTACCTTTTTAATGTTCTTCATTCCTTTCAGTGTTACTGTGCTTTCCTTCCATCTGGGTCCATTTATCTTCTACCTAAAGAACTACCTTTAGTTTTGTTTACTTTTTAGACTGGGCCTCTATGTTTTCTGGGTTGGTGTGAAACTTGCTGTCCTCCTGCCTCTGCTTTCTGGTTAGTACTTCTTAAATACACATTTGCTATCAGTGGACTCTTAAGCAGAAGTGCTTTATTTTTTCTCATTACGTTTCAATCTGGGTATTTTCTATTGACCTGTCTTCTAGTTCATTATATTTATTGCATTCATTGTGTTTATTACTTCTAGAATTTCTCTTTGATATTAAAAAAAATAAATTCCAGTTATCTGGTGAAAGTCCCCCATCTTTTACATGTATTTCCTTGATATATTCATAATTTTTTTTTTTTTTGGTGGGACTAGGGTTTGAACTCAGGGCTCTGTACTTCCAAAGCACAAACTTTACTGCTTGAACCATGCCTCCAAGTTCATTTTGCTTTAGTTATTTTGGAGATGGGGTCTTTCCAATTATTGGCCCAGGCTGGCCTTGAACTGTGATCCTCCTGATTTCAGCCTACCAGGTAGCTAGGATTACAGGTGTGCCACCGGCCCCCACTTTATTCATAATTACTCAAAACTGTTTTAAATATAATTTTGATAATTACACTGTATTCTTGTTTTTGCTTTTATTTTCCCCCCTTTTTTTGGTATACCTGGAAGTTTTTAATTTTTTTTTTTTTGGTGGTACTGGGGTTTGAACTCAGGGCCTTATGTTATATGCCTGGAAGTTTTGACTGAATGCAGAATAAGAATTGGAGAGGCTTTGAATTCTGTTATCTTTCTCCAGAGAGATTTTGGGTAAGCAAAAGACTTTGACCTGAACCTTGATACAGTTAAGGTTGACCTTTTTCTGGTTTATTGTCAATCCCAGGTTATAGCCTTCCTGGGGTTTCAGTTGCAAGCCTTGAATGTTTACTGAGAACTTCAGTTTTTGTCTCTTCAGTACTGTGAGACCTGTTGAAATCTCTGCTTAGCTCTTTAGTCCCTTAGCTGCTTTCAGCTTGATTTCCTATGGTAGGGGAAATGTATTAATTAGTTCATCACAGTCCTTTCTTAAAAGACCCAGGACTCCTAAAGTCACATTTCCTAAGTTTTTTTTTTTAAATATGATTATATTAATTTCCTTAGGCTGGCATAGTAAATTACCACAAAGTGGGTGGCTTAATACCACATATATGTATTTTCTCACAGTTATGTGACTAGAAGTCACTCTGAAGGCTCTAGGGAAGGGTTATCTTGCTGCATCATTCTAATTTCTGCCTTCTTAGTCACATGGCCTTCTTTCCTGAGTCTTCTTTCTTTTTTTTATTTTATTTTATTTTATTTTTCATATGTGCATACAAGGCTTGGTAACCTGAGTCTTCTTTCACTCACTGTGTCTAAAATTTCCTCTTATAAGAATGTCAAGCTGGGTGTAAGGGGACACACCTATAATTCCAGCACTCAGGAGGTAGAGGCAGGAGGATTGAGAGTTTTAGGCTAGTTTGAGACCTATCTCAAAACAAACAAATAAAAGGCTTAGCAGTATTGGAATAGGACTTATCCTAATCCAGTATTGACCTCATCTTAATGTGATTACATCTGCAAAGGCTATGGTATTTCCAAATATGGTCACATAAGTACCTGCTGTTAGAACATGACCATTTCATTTTGTGGGACACAATTCACCTCACAATAGCTGCCTTATTATTTATTTATTTTATTTTTTCCAGTATTGGAGGTTGAACTCAGAACTTTGCCCTTGCTTGGAAGGTGCTCTACTACTTGAGTTACTTTCCAAGCTCCCCTCACCCCCTTTTAATTTTTAAAATTGACTATATTTATAGCTGATCTTATTGGAATGATTTGTTTCATACCATCTATGCCATCATAGCCATAATGGATAATCTTAAAACGAACACCTCAAAATTTAATTGAAAATAAATAATACATTCATGCAGTTCAAAATTCAGAATGTATAAGATCATATACAGTGACTGTTCTCTCTCTACGTCCTTTAGCTTTTTAGTTTCCTTCCTTATATATGGTGAAATTTATTAGTACTGTGTTTATCCTTTCCAGAAATGTAAAACATAAGGGGTTTTTTTTGTAATAATTTTAATTTTTTTATTATTCATATGCGCATACAGTGCTTCAGTCATTTCTTCCCCCTGCCCTGACCCCCTCCCTTACCACCCACTCCGCCCCCTCCCTCTCCCCCCCACCCCCTCAATACCTGGCAGAAACTATTTTGCCCTTATCTCTAATTTTGTTGAAGAGAGAGTATAAGCAATAATAGGAAGGAACAAGGGTTTTTGCTAGTTGAGATAAGGATAGCTATACAGGGAATTGACTCACATTAATTTCCTGTGCATGTGTGTTACCTTCTAAGTTAATTCTTCTTGAACTAACCTTTTCTCTAGTTCCTGGTCCCCTTCTCCTATTGGCCTCAGTTGGTTTAAATTATCTGCTTTAGTTTCTCTGTGTTGAGGGCAACAAATGCTATCTAATTTTTTAGGTGTCTTACCTATTCTCATACCTCCCTGTGTGCACTCGCTTTTATCTTGAAATACAAGGTTTTTAACTAGTTGACGTCTACCAAGTCTTCCATCCCAAATATTGTGTGATTCTGAATCTCTCCCCATAAAGTTACCTCACTCAGATTTTATAAAGGAAGCCAGTAGAAGGCAAACGGTAGCTTAATTTTTTGTAGGTAACTGTACAAAATAAAAGTGAACATCAAACTATTGGTATTAATTACTCTGGATTTGTCTTATTTTCTGTTGCTTATTGTGCTATGCTTATTTGTGAAGGAGCTATGCTTCTCACTTGCTCAATTGCCAGTATTCAGTTAACGGAAGTGATTTACTCACCAGAACCAATCAGGCTCACATGTTTAAAGGCTTTTCATTGTTTAAATTTATACTAATGCTGGTATGTGCTCACTATTAGGTATAACATAATAAGTTTATCTTTTTGTAGTGCTCTCTCAGAGGAGGAAAAATGTACATTGCGTGCAGGGCTCATCACTAACTTCAATGAACCAGTAAATCAGGTTTGTGACAAAATGCTACTTTTTCTCTTTTTGAATTTTGCTGCTTTTCCAAATAAACTGTGTTTCATGGCATTAAAAATAAAATCTTACACTGGAGGTGTGGCTTAAGAGGTAGAGTGCTTTTCTAGCAAGTACAAGGCCATGAGTTCAAACCCCAATACTGCAAACATTACATTTGTAATGATTATCTATAGCTCTGCTGGTCTTTAAATTTGGAGATCCAGTTACAGGTTTAAGAATTTTGGTTAGATTTGGCTATTCATGACTTAAAATCCAGGAGTCATTTTACAATATTTTTCTATACTTTGTAACTTTCTCAGTTTTTGAACTAGTATTTCAAGGACATCTTTAAATAATTATAGCCTTATTTCATAGAAATTAATTTTATTTAAGGAGGAAAAAGAACACAGAATTTATTACATGCTTGAAGCATGGGAGTATTAAACTTCCAAATTTATTTTTAGTGATTTAGTGTATATAACCCTCTCCTCCTTGAAAACCCAGGATGGCTTCAGGTTTTTGTCTGCTTCCTGCGTCCATTACACTTTTAATTTCCACTATTCTGTGACAAATAGATCATAGATCATGTGGTTTTATTTTTTCTTTTCCTTATTGTGAAGTTTCCTTCTCAGAATGAATTAAGTTTTGCTTATAGGCTTAAAACTTCTTAAATATTTACAAGATGATACTATTTATTATACTTGATTTAAAAATATGAGTATTAAAGCACACTGTGTTTGACAGTATTCCTGATGTAGTTTTATCTTGATCCTTTTAAATGAGTTCAGCTCTCTGATTTGTAATTCCTTGACAAAGATAAAGGAGACTGGAGTTGGTCTCAGTAGGGCAGGAGGTGGTTTAGAGAGGGCTTTGGGTGGTTTAGAGATAAATCACTGCATATGTGTTCTGTCAGCTAGTATTTCAGAAATACCGATCTATAAAAATATCATACTTTATATAACTACTATTTGGTGATCATTTTTACTCTTAGAGCAGTGGTTCTTTTTTTTTCTTGGCGGTACTGGGGTTTGAATTTGAATTCAGGGCTCGTGTTTGCTGTGTAGGTTCTTTACCACTTGAGCCACATCCTCATCCCCTGGGTAGTGGTTCCTATACTTGGAAGCTGTAGAATCTCTTCGCAGTACTAAAGTTAAAGAGCTCATAAGGCGTATTTGTGATATTTACTGTATTAAAAGTTAAAACTGAGAATGTAAAGGTGTCAATTAATTTAAAAATATTTAAACCATATGTAAGAGCATTTTTAAAAAATGAGCAATAGCATTTTCCAAAACAATAAAAATTTAGTGAGAACCGTGACATTGTTTTACATTTTTGCCTACATGTATGTCTGGATATTTAAAAGAAGACATAGATTCTCATATTTGCTTCATTTTACTCTACTCTTGCAATAATTCTTTTTTTTTTGGTAGTTCTAGGTTTTGAAGTCAGGGCCTCATGCTTGCTAGGTCACTACACCAGCCCTTTTGTGGTAATTCTTTTGGTGGAAGTTGTATAAAGAAAACTTAGCTTTACATTGACATGTAATTGGAAAAGGGACATTATAGACTCCTAAAAGGGTTCTAGGAGTCCATTGGCCAGTGTCTTAAGTAGTTAAGTGTAATTTTAATCAATTTTTGCCAAATGTATACTTAGCTAAACAGGTAATTTTGAAAGTAGGAATGCATTTCTTGTCCATTGCCTTGATTTCATATGTTTATTTCTGATGATTAATTTTTTTTTTCTGTAGATTGCAACTCAGATTGCAGTACTGATTGCAAAAGTCGCTCGGTTGGATTGTCCTAGACAATGGCCTGAACTGATTCCCACTCTTATAGAGTCTGTTAAAGTCCAAGATGATCTTCGACAGCACAGAGCATTACTTACCTTCTATCATGTTACCAAGACACTGGCATCTAAACAACTGGCTGCTGATAGAAAACTGTTTCATGATGTAAGTTCTTCACATAGTTAAACTCGATTGTGAAAATTGTGCTATTTACATGAAAATGAATAAGCTTTATTGCTCTGTTAATATTTTGTTGAAGTATTATGAAGACTTTGTAATTTTAAACTACAGTAATATGAAAGGTCATGTTGTTAAGTGAAGACGATTTATAGGGAACAGTGAAAGTACAGAGGTTGTTTTGAGACTATTGAAATTATTCAGATGATATAATAAATTTCTTAAATGAAGAAGTGGTAATTAGGTAGGCATTAAATTAAAATTTAGAAAGTAGAATTGATGTCTGGGTAATTTGATGGATGTGAAGCAGAGGTACTGCTAGATTTGTTGCAATGCCTTTCTTTCCTTCATTCACTTGTTTTGGTGTTTTTGTATTAGACTACTTTTGACTTTTCAAAATTGTGATTTTCATATTGCTTATGTTAACATTTGGACTGTATCAGGTAATATTGATGTATCTCAAAATATTATAGTGTTCTCGCTTATATTTGGTAACTGTAGAACAATTAAAGGTATATATAATTTGAATTCTTGTTAAGGGGTTATATGATAGGGCTCAAGAAACTATTTAAGTACATACATTCTCAACCATGCCTGTTCTCCAGAAAAGATAGGGTATCAGAGTTTTTGTAGGAACTTTTTTGTCTCTTTTCCTTTTCCCAGTGTCCTATATTTATTGCTCATGTTTTTCCCGAGTGAACAAGCTTTTCTCTGGGAGGGTTTATTTTGCTCTAAATTTAGCATATATTAAACAGCCTTTTGTAGGCTCTCTTCTGACTTCTCCTTGTCTTTCTACTTTACCTTTCATGGTCAGAGTTGCTTCATTCTTAAAGAGATAGTCTAGTTATATGTGGAAAGGAATCAGTGAAGAGTATGTAGCATGTAAAAGAGTAAGCAAAGAGAGAGTTCTAGGAGAATAGAATTCTAGAGATTACTTTTCCTAATTTTGTTCTTTCCATAATGCTTTTTTTCTGCCACAGAGAGCGGGTCAACTTTTTGTTCGTGAGGACTTTATTTTGTTCTGGGTTCACAGTGTAGTGCCTCTTTTTTGAGAATGATTTAGGGAAAGGGGAAGAGCAGTGTAGAAGATTGGACTGTCTGGTTTCCTATGTTAAAAACATTAGTGTTTGACAGTTGCAGTGATATGTGTGTACTGTTTAAAACTGAAGTGGGAGGATCATCTGATCACAAGAACTTGTCTCTAAATAAATAGAGAAGTTTATTTTTCAATATGTCAAGCACAGATTAAAAGGTTTCTGAGCCACACTGTTAGGATCCTCACTTTGAAGTTATAGTGCAGGAATCTTGGGTTTTGGCCTTTTTAAAAGCTTTCTAGGTAATTCTTTTGTTTTCATTCATTCATTCATTTTTGAGACAGGGTCTTACCATGTAGCTCAGGCTGGTCTCAAACTCGAGATCCTCCTGCCTTAGCTTCCCAAGTGCTGGGATTACAGGTGTGTACCTCCATCCTAAGCTTTCCAGGTAATTCTTATATGCACCATTGCTTAAGCCAGGATCACATTTCATTGTCTTTATTCTTAACTCAGTGGATTTAAATAGCCAGTGTTATGTTCATCGAGGATGTTGTGTACAAGAGAATTTCTTTTTGATAGTCATAAGGTTACTTTTCAGTTCCTTGTCACTTGCTTAATTTCTAGCCAGGACTAATGAAGTGGACATTTGATCTACTCACGTCTTTCTCTGAATTTCTTTTATTTTTTTTCCTCACCTTTATCCCAACTTCAAACACTTCTACCTCGTGAAGTGTTTTATGTTGGCAAGATTCCCAAATTTAGTCATCCAGAAGATTGTGGGTTACAGTTAGCTCTTTACTATAATGTCTGAATTCTTATTTTGGCTTTTTTAAGATGTACTCTCCTAATATGTGTTGCTTTGGTTTTCTGATACAGTTTATAGTTTGACAAACTACAAATTGTGGGTCAGGGTCCTGTTGCGGGATATTCAAGCAGGAAGACAGGACACCAAGGCTTTTCAGGAAGCAATATTTATTAGCATTCCAGCAGTGGCTCAGAGGACTCATCCAAAGGCTGAGCCCCTTATATACATTCTAGGCAGGTTACAGAAGCATGAAACAGAGTTTATATTGTTATATACAATTCTGTTGGCTACTTCATCCTCAGTGCCATATAACCCTTTTCATGTTCAGCTTCTTTAAGTTTCCTGCCATGCTGCCCCTCTTCCGTACTACATTATTCCCTGCTTTGGTGCTCAGACCCACCTAGGGTCAAAGAGCATCATCTTGACTTAGGGTTTTGTATTTCCATAGCATTATTACGGGGGGGGGGGCTGTTTTTCTCTATATAGTGGCCTCCATAATGGTCCTGATGAACTGCAATACCAAGGAAACCAGGCAGGGTAACACTGAAAGCATTGCCCCATCAGGGTTTTGAGTCTGCCTGTACGGGTATATGTGCTATCTTTCCAATATTGTGGCAATTTCCTTTACTGTTTGACCATTGTCATCTATGTGGAGGCAAAAGTCTGATTGATTGAACTTGCCACTTATTACCCCTTTCACAGCTAAAAGATAATCCAAGGCCTGGTGATTTCAATATATAGCAGCTCGCATTTGGGTCTGTTGCTTGGCTAGGGCAGAGGCAGTCTGGTTAGTAATAATTTTTATGACTGCCTGTAACCTACTGATTCTGTTCAGCATATAGATGGGAGTCGGGTAACTCCAGCTCCCATCCTGTGCCCAGGTGGCGGGTCCATAGGTCTTGATAATCCTGTGGGAAGGCCATTCATCTTTTCCCCATCTCTTTTGGCTCCTCACCTCAAGGTTCCTTTTTCTAGGCTCCAGAGTTTCAAAAGGGGAACCCCCGGCTGTTCCCCTTGGAGTTGGGCGAGAGATAAAAACCCAGACTGGATAATTCCTATAGTATAGCTTCCTTTCCAAGTTCTAGGGAGTTTGGTATAAGCGCGCTTCCCACATATCCAGAATAACCCATCCAGTGCTCTCCACCACCTGGGTTAGTATTGGTGAGGTTATTCCAATATTTGCCAATCTTAGTGATGCCTTGGGATGGGTTTGCCTTGCCGGTTGTAGAACAATTTAAGAGGCTGTCATTGGGTGGAGAATCATGACATTGGGGACTGTTTTCCAATGGGGGCAATGTCTAATAGCATTTAGGCTCATCAGGTCACCAGGATAGATTAGTCCCATTCCAAGAGAGTACCGTTTTACGAGGGGTCTCCCCCACCCACTTTTCATATTCTGGCCTTGTTCTTTTGCTTCATTCTTCCTCAGTTACCTCTGATGTGAGAATCCAGGTCTCAGGTCAGTTCTTTCTTGTCTAGTTATTTATTGATTACACAGAGTTGGTAAGCATTTAAACTGGTCCCTTTTCAAGCCATTTCTCACTCATGAAGGTGCCTCCCCACACCCAGCAGTTTGAGACATTTAGTTCTTTGGCAATCTTTTCTGCCAGGTCTACAAAAAGATATTTTCCTATTGTTGGGAGGTCTAATCCTCTGCCTGATTCGCTTCTGATTTTATTATGCAGTGGTCCAGTGCCTTAATTGGTAGTCAGCCCTGGTCTGGGTGAGCGTACCTCTGATGCTCAGTGTGCTGTCTCTCTAACAACTTGTTCCTGAACTAGGTCCTGGACTCCCCTACCATCAGAACTTCCCCAATGTCCCAAATAAGTCCAGCAGACCTACTCTTCTCACTTTCCATTACAAATGTAGCCTGGATTGTTTCCCTTATTCTGGGACTTCCAGTATTGCTTATTGGCAACCTTGCAAACCAGGGGAGTATACAAGCTAATGTAACATCTGACATGTTGGTGACTGTATGATACAAAGTATGGCTGTGTGAATGTCCCAGCAAAGGCTCTCTTACTACATTCAGTACATGGGGGAAACCTTGCAAGGGCTAACCCAAAAGATAAGAGTCCAAGTGTGTAGAGGAGAGCAGGGGTGCATCCCATGTTTGAGCTTCCACCATATGTAGACTGTTCAGCTTCCAGAGTGACTAAAGAAGGACTATTGTCCCATTGTTTGTGGTCCCCTGTTGTTTCCTGGAAAGCAGGGTCCTTCCAAGGAAGGGTGCAGGCATTCCGGAGGGTGGGGATGCACTCCCACTTGGGAGAGACTGGATTTACTCGGCTGTGGTGGATTCAGGGAGCAATTTCTGCTACTTTAGCTGTAGTGAGGATAGACAAAATAACAACAAAAGGGTCCCTTCAATGGGGTTTTAATGGTTGGACATTTTATTCTTTTACCCAGACAGTATCCCCTTTTTTTTTTTTTTTTTTGACTGCGTAGAATTTCCATGGCAACAACATATTTCTTGTACATATATCCAAGAAAAATACATTGCTTAAAAAAAGTTAAAAACACCGTCTTTTTAAGTATCAAAGAAATGTCTAGAGCCAGTAAAAATAATCATTTTGTCTCTATTTAAGTAGAAGACCCTGTCTAAAAAATACAAGTTTGCTCCTAGAAAGGCTTTAATGGCAGATAGCCACACACATAAGAACCATTTCCTCAATCCTCTTGGCTTTGGTTATTTTTGAGAGGCCTGGCATGAGTGACTCCATTTGAACTTTGATGGCATTCCCCCCTTGTCTCCAAACTGTCTCTGAGCAGTCTTCTCTGAAGATCTTTCTCCCATTCAAATACTAACCAGGCCTGACCCTGCTTAACTTCTGAGACCAGATGAGATTGTGTGTATTCAGGGTGGTATGAAGCTCTTTCTTGATTTGTTACTTTTTCCTCATGAGGATTTGTTCTTTCCTGGATTTTTGTTCCTTTGTTTGGTTTTGGTCCCATGTCGAGGGTGGGGGTGGGGAGTAAAGAGCAGATCAGTTGGGAATCAGTGCCAACTAGATCCTTTTGGCCAAATTTAAGCGACAAAGAGGCTTTGAAGGAGTGGTTCTTAGGCAGTGGGCTCCTAGACAAAGGCAATACATAACAAAATTCAACAAAAGCAGACATCCAAAAAGCTAACTTGGTTGACACATACGTACTTATTAGAGTCGTTTTCCATGGTCTTGATTGTAAATGCCCCAGAAGGTCAGAACTATAATGACAAAAACTTAAAAGAACGATGGTTAAAATTTTGATGGACAATTTAGCAACTAACAGAACAGTGTATCAGTACCATTAACATTTTGTTATTGTGGTTATCTAAATTTTGTATTTTAGAAGGCTTGATATACTTGAAAACATCAATATATTTAATATACAGGAACTAGCAACAGCATCACAGCTCTCTAGAGGTTATATAAACATAATAGTTTAGTTGTTGCTCTTGAAGTAAAACCTTAGATTTTCTCATCATTTGGGGCGGGGTGGGAGAACAGTGTCAGTGACCCCAAACAGCCCAGTCACATATACATATAGGGTACCAACCATATTAGAATTACCCAAGACAGTAGTTGTTTAACCATAATTATGAGGTCATATAGAAAATTTTATATAAACCAACTTTTAAATGAACTTTTACTTAGTTGTATCTCAGTTACCTTAGTAGTCAAATCCCTGACAAAAATCACCAGAGAACACAGGTAAGTATTTATGAGGAAAGTGTGGAGTTAGGAAACCTAATGGTGAAGAATCATGGCTCAGATGTTGATAAGGGATCATATTCCAGGTTGTTGACATTAACAGATGGCTCATGACATACAGCAGAATTGCGCCAACCTGTAGTCAGTGGAGAAACCTAAAATGACAAGCCTAATCTGGACATCCCAGGCCAAAAATTCCCTCCATCCAACGTGGAATGAGTAGGATGGACATCTCTACTCTGTTGACTCCAATAAAAACTCGAGTCTTAACCTCCAGTGTAGTGCTCCTTTTTGAGTTTTTTTTTTTTTTTTCTTTATCTTATCTGGAGGGTGCACCTTAGCTTAGTTTTTGTTTTTTTACTTTGCTTTACATAAGTAAATCTGTCTCAACCCTCATCAGTGCAGGAGCACTGTTGGTGTTCAGCTGTCTCTTGCCTCTCTGTGTTTTAATAAACTCTTGTTGTCTTGATAAATTTTTGCATTAACCTGTAGCACCAAAAATTCCTGTCAGTTATCTTGACAAAACAAAACCCTTTTTTTAAAGACTTTTTTTTGTAAATGTTGTCAAGAACCATATAATATTTTTAAGACAGACTTGTTATGACCATAGAGAATTAAGTTTTAGTTTAACATTAGTACATTAAATTTTGACCTTATAAAGCATTTAATGTAACTCTTAGCTTTTAGTCAACTTAATCACTTACATAAGCATTTATAAGCTCCATCTTTTTTATGACAAGTTACCCTGTACCTTTATGACAACTCATTCTGTATCCCCTGGGGGAGTTGTCTTTATCCTTTTTTTTTTTAATTTAAAAGGGTTTTTTTAACGTTTTATTTTTAAAAAACATATCCTTAATACCTTTTATATATTTTTTTGTTACTTGTTGAAAATAGCTCATAAAACTTTTTAACTTAGAGCCTTATATTTGCATGAAAAAACCAGAAAGAAGCAACCTTAAAGCTATTTTTTTTATATAAAAACAATGTATAGAAAGCCATTTTTTATATAAAAACAATGTATAGACCGAAGTATTATTTACAACAGAATGAAATAAGCTAAGGTCATTGTTTTAACTACCCAAATTTTAAGATTCCTGCTGCAGGCTGTGGTCTCCTTTTCTTTTCTTTTTTCCTTCTCCTCTGGTCTGAGCCAGCGTGTCAACCTCTGAATGCCTGCATCCTAGTGAGACCTGATTGAAATAATTTGAAAACTAGTTTTCTTAAAAGTAACAGTAGAAGGGAGTAAAAGTAACAGTTTTTACATTAACTGTATAATAAGAACCATCCTCAAGATGTTTACATAATCATATGTAAAAAGCTTAAGCAGTTTATAACAGACATCTTTAACATAAGCACCCTGGTTTTTGTTACCTTGAATATCACATTAACCTTATAACAGCAGTTTAAGAACCATTTTGAAGATGTTTACACACACACACACACACACACACACAATTAGAGTGCACACTCAAAAAACCCTTTTTAAATCATACCCATAGGGCTATCCAATGGAATGGTGGATGATGCATCTGTTCTCTTGTGAGTCTCCCTCTTTGGAACTGAATTTTTGTTACTCATCTCTTAACCTCAGTTGTGGCTATTTCCTGGGAAAAGCTCACCCCCTGTTCCCCGTACCCAGTTCTGGAGGTTCCTTGCATTTTACACAGAGTGATTTCTTTTCACTTGGGTTGTTCCCCATCCTGGTTTATCTTGCTAGTGAGAAAACCTGGTAGGTGTTCAACCTCCCTAATTCCCAGAGGTGTCTCACACACTTTCACCCTGCTCCCTAAACCTGAGAGACACCATTTCACCCCTTATGGGATTACTTGGGAGTCTCTAGGAGGTGATCAGGCTCCCCTTCTGCCTCCCAAAGGCAGGTCTATTATTTGAACCTGGGTTCTTACCAGTCTGATGGGCGGGGCTCCCAATTAGTTCCTGAGCCTTCTCTTTGTGCAACTGAGACTTGCTCTCTGGTGTGCCAGGAGAGGCAAGTCCTTCCATCAAATCAACAGGTCCTGACAAGCCGGAGATGCTGAGTCCTAGCAACAAGAAGGTGAAGACACCATCTCTGATTTCTGAACAAGCCTCCAGAAATGTTGTGGGATATTCAAGCAGGGAAACAGGACACCAAGGCCTTTCAGGAAGCAATATTTATTAGCATGCCAGAACAGCTCAGTGGATTCACATCTAAAGCCTGAATCCTGAGAACAAAGGGGCCTTGCCTTATTTATCATTCTAGGCATGTCACAGAAGCAAGAAACAAAGTAAACCCATATATGGTTGTATGCAGTTCTATTGGCTACTTCACCCTCAGTGCTACATGACCCTTTTCATGTTCAGCTTCTTTAAGTTTCCTGCCATGCCACCCCAGTACTCCTACTGCGTCCTACAAATTTATAGTTTGCCAAACTACAAGTTGTACAGTCAGGGTCCTTATTCAGAATAGCTTGAGTAGGTTAGCTTCTTGCTTGGTTTTCTTGTGTGATTCTAGTTCCTTTTCATATAGAATGAATACACGTCTGCCTAGCATCTGGTACTTAGTTCTAGTGGAGTATTTATGGCATTGTGCCAAATTATGATTTTTGGCTTACTTTTCTCAGATCACTACACTATATAGAATAAGTAATAGGAGACATGGTCTTGGATACTTGTTAGATTTAGAGTGTTACAGGGCAAAACTTTAAAAAAAAAAGGATATTTTTGAGATTATACAGAGCTAAAAATACCTTGAAAAATATTTGGGTTACCTCCTGCCATTTTGGAATGTAGTAGCTGAATCTGGAAACATAGACTGTATATAGTAGGTGCTAGGAATCAGGTCTTGCCTAATGGGGTTGAGGTACAAGATGTGTGGTTCAATTGAAGGTAGCATATGTGGGAAGACTTCTGTACAGAGCAGTTTTGCTAGTTAAAGCTGCTCCTACTATATTGGTGATCTGAGGTTTAAAAAATCTTCCTTCTAATATGTTTACTTGTAATACCAAGATCAAAGTATAAGCTCATAGTTGAGTTAGTTGCTATGGCAAAGTAGTGCAGGGTATACTTAAAACTACTACCTACTGCTGATTGTATCCCAAATGTTTTTATGTCCTTTCTCCCCTCCATATCAAAATAGGTTATTTTAGGGGGTGGCAAATTACAATTTACTCAACTGAGTAAATTGTTTTGCAGTATCAAAATTGAGCTTGATTTGACACAAAAGTTTATTTTCTTTTAAAATAGTGTGTCTTCATCCAAGCTTGAATATTAAAAAAGTTGATATTAATTAACTTCAGTTAAAATCAACATCTAGTCTGCTGAAGGCAAGGAAATTTAAGGTACAAATAGTAATTCTAATGTAATTTTATGTGTATTAACTAAGTAATATAATCATAATGTGTAATCTACAGAGACATAGGTTGTAGGACATGAAGTAATTTAACCCTAAAAAAGATGAAAAGATCTTTTGAAACTACTTATCAGTTGTTTATAGAAATAAGGGTGAGCAATGAGAAGATCTGTTTTCCAGGGAAGAATATTCTTTCTAATGAGCAAGCACCTTTGAGATTTTGAGAAGGAAGAGACTTCTGTGATTCTTTAAAAATTTCCTTTCAGTTCTAGGGTTATTTGATTCTGTGAATTTATGATCTTATTCATCTAGGTTAATCTGTTTAAGCATCATTAAAGTTTTAATGGTGGGGACACTGGCACATGCGTATAGTCCCTGCTACTTGGGAGGCTGAGGCAGGATCACTTGAGCCTAGAAATTCAACAACAACCTGGGCAACATAGCAAGACTGTGTTTCAAAACAAAAACAAAACAAAATAAAAGTTTTGAAGTGGAAATATTAGTGATAATATAATTTAAAATGTGGGTGTGTGCATTTATTTTTTATTTCTTTTTGTAGTACTGGGATCGAATCCATGGCCTTGGGCATTCTAGGCAATACTGTATACTGTATTACAAAGCTACATCCTCAGCCCCTCATTAAAACAAAAACAAAAAAACACCAAACAAAAAACCTTTACATTTTAGAATAGCTTTAGCTTCACGGTGATACTGAGTAGAAGGAACATATATTTCTCAAAAAAAAAAAAAACAAAAAACAACCAAACAAAAAAAACCCCTGCCCTCAACACATGCATAATCTCCCCCATTGTCAACATTTCCCACCAAAGTGGTATTTTAGTTACCGTTAATGAATTCATTGACATATCATTATTACCCAAACCCACAGTTTGCATTAGGATTTACTCATGGCATAGTACCCTCTACCAGTTCAGGCATGTAATGATGTATACCTACCATCACGATATCTCACAGACACCACCTTAAAAAATCTGTGTGCCGTGTGTTCATCCCTTCCATTTCCCATCCCACTGATTATGTTGTTGTCTATATAGTTTTGTCCTTTCCGGAATGTCATTTATTTGGATTCAAACCTCAGTACTGACTAAATAAAGAAATTAATAAATAAAGACTGGAGGCATGTCTCAGTTGATAGAATGCCTGCCTACCAACTATGATGCCCTGAATTCAAACCCCACCATCACCAAAAGAAAAAAGAAGACAAAATTCCTCAGACTAGCATTTTGTTGGAATCATACAGACTGGAACCTTTTCAGATTGTCTTCTTTCACTTCATAATATACAATTAAGTTTCCTCCATGGCTTTTCATGGTTTGATAGCTCATTTCTTTTTAGCTCTGAATAATATTCTATCACATGCATGTGCCACACAGTTTATCCGTTTGCCTACCGAAGGACAGCTTAGTTGCGTTCAGGTTTTGACAGTTATGAATAAGGCTGCTGTACCATTCATGTACAGGTTTTCATGTGGATTTAAATTTTCATATCCTTTGGATTAATACCAAAGAACATGATGGCTGGATCATATGATAAGAGTATGTTTAGTTTTTAAGAAACTGCCAGACTGTCTTCCAAAGTGTACTAGTTTGCATTTCCACTAGCAGTGAGTAAGAGTTACTCTTTTCCCTGTCAGCATTTGATATTGTATTTTGGCCATTCTGGGAGTTGTGTTGTGATAAGTAAGTCATTGTTACTTTTATTTGCATTTGGCATATTAGGTGGAGTATTTTTTCTTTATATTTTCTTTGGTGACGTGACTGTTAAGTTTTTTAGCTTATTTTTAAAATCAGGTTTGTTTTTATTCTTGAGTTTTAAGAGTATCCTATATGTCTTCTGTAAATATTTTTCCCCACTCTGTGGCTTTTCTTTTCATTCTCTTAACAGTTTGCAGTGAAGAAAATTGTTACTAAAGTATGGCTTATCGTTTTTTTCTTCCATGGATGTATTTAACTTTTGGTGTTGCAACAAAGACATCATTGTTAAGTGGAAGGGTATTCAGATTTTTTCCCATTGTGCTAAGAATTTTTGTAGTTTTGTGTTTTATAGGATGTTTGCATCTTTAATCATGTTCTCCCCCCACCCCACCCCACCCCAGAAATCAAGACCTTTATATATTTGGTTTTATTCCTTTTTCTTTGGTGGGTTCTTCACATGTAATTAAGCTTTGGACTGGAGGTGTGGCTCAAGTGATAGAGCACCTGCTTTTCGATCTTAATATGTAATTAAGATTTGATCTAGTAATACATTAGATTCTCTGGTATGCAATTTCAGTATATAATTAGTTAAGAGTTTTTTAAGTTACAAGGATTCTCAAACATTCTTTTATTGAGGAATAGTTTTACAAACTTCTGCATAACCTGCATTTGTATTTAATAGCTCCTAGATGAGATTTCTCACATTCATCCCGTTTCAAAACCTTCTTACACTCTTCACCCATATTTAAGCTTCCATTGTGTTGCAATGTTTGCTTTTCTTCTTTGTTGCAGCAAATCCTGACATGCCATTTCATCCAAAACTATTTCTTTTTTTTTTTTTTTCATGGTATAACTGTTTATATGAAGTTCAAAAACCGGTAAAAGAAATACAGGGGAGAGAATGAAGCATAGCAGATGAGTGGTATCAATGAGTAAGGGCAGGAGGAACCCATGATGTCCAGAGATGTCCTGAGTCTTTTCAATGGAAGTGGCCCCTAGACCCTGTCTGGCCCAGCATTTATGTTAGATTCCATTCACTGATGGACTGGGATTTTTGTCCCTCCCCATCAACTTCCCCTTGCCTCTCCTATTATACAGGCAATATTAGGGTAATTCTTCCCAGGGGAAAAGAAGTCTCAAGATGTGAACTTCCTCTTCAAACAGCAAGCAGAGGGTTTGCCTGACTCCTGATTGCAGATATTACATTCTTATTTTATTTTCCTTTTGCTGAGTCAAGGCGATTAGACTTGAAGTGGCTTTTTATTGCTTGTTTTAAAAGGGAGCTCGGTAGTGTCAGAAGAGGTTGACACTTTCTGTCCCTTCAAGGAATTATTATCTTTATGGCTGAAGCAAAGGGAATCCTGGCTAGTCAAACTTAGTTTCTAAAGGGGAGCCTTTCAAATGAAATAAATAACCCTAACAGTTTTGAACATAGCTCTTTTAATTCTTCAGTGAAATAAATCCATGATGGGGTCAAGCATAACTTATTTTGCAATGCAAGTTTCCCAGTTTGGATGCTAAGGCATTCTTGATGGGGATTGACTGTTGGGCCTTTGTGGCAATTTCAATAGCATTAGAGTAGATTGGATCTGAAGGGAGAAGAGCAAATGAGGAGGTGAGATTGGAGGCTGTGGCAGCAAGCAGCCACTCTGTGATCACATGATCTGTCCGGGACTGGATGCTTGGGGCACAGAGGAATCCTTTGCAACCTCCGGTCACTGCTGCAGGGTACAGCAGAGGACAGCGTGGTGCACTGGGTTCAAGTCCCTTATCTCCCCATGTTTGCTCATTTTCATCTGGCATTGGGGTCCCCTTACTGAGTTTCACAGAGCGTCGTCATCTCTCTGAGTGTTAACCATACAGCTCAGGGCTATCAGTGTCCAGACAGCAGCAGAAAGGAGAATGTAGTGCCTAAGTGTCAGTCGTGGACAGTCGCCAGGGCCTCTGCACTCTACAGGTGTAGCAGAAGTTGGCAGCAGAAATGCCCACTGGCCACTTTCGGCCGTTGACAAGACCTTGGGCTACTGATGGTGGCCACAGCAGGAGTGTGATCATGCTGTCCACGATGGAGGCACCCAAAGCTGCTGCCCTCCACCCCTGCTCTCCCCAGCTCCCTTCCTCCATGGATGGCCAGCTGCCTTGCAGATAGCAGACCTCGGAGCTCAGAAGGATAGGCAAGAAGAATGGTTTTGCTGTTGCCTTTCTCCTTGGAAACTGAATTTTCCTAAAGCAGGTTTCAAAAGCTCAGACCTCTGGCTGGCCCTGTGCACATGGAGCCTCTCCAGGGAGACTCACATGACTGCAGACTGGGCAAGGCCAGGGAGTGCTTTGCCCTGGCAGATGTGCTGGGAATCCTGACGACCAGAAGCTGCTCGGACATGCAGGAGGTCTAGTGCAGGCTGGTGTTTTGGTTTGTTGTGTTATTAGCATATGCTAATGGTACAAAGTGAGAGGCTTCATTCCACTATTTCCATACATGCCTGTACTGAACATTGATCGCAGCCCCCTCCAACACTCTTCCAAATTCCCCTTCTCCTTTCTTGTAAATGGGTTTCATCATAACCTTTCCATACGTCCACACAAGGTACTTTGATCACGTTCTCCCCTGTACCCTTTCTTTTCTTTTTTATTTTTTTAAATTGAAATAGTTCTATTATTCATATGTGCATACAATGCATGGGTCATTTCTACCCCCTGCCCCCACCCCCTCCCTTACCACCCACTCCGCCCCCTCCCTCTCTCCCCCACCCCCTCGATACCAGGCAGAAACTATTTTGCCCTTATCTCTAATTTTGTTGAAGAGAGAGTATAAGCAATAATAGAAAATAGAATAGAAATAGAAACCAAAAAAACCATACAAAGAATTAATGAAACAAAAAGTTGGTTCTTTGAAAAAATAAACAAGATCGATAGACCCCTGGCAAACCTGACTAAAATGAGGAGAGAAAAAACCCAAATTAGTAGAATCAGGAATGCAAAAGGGGAGATAACAACAAACACCATGGAAATCCAGGAAATCATCAGAGACTACTTTGAGAACCTATATTCAAATAAATTTGAAAATCTAAAAGAAATGGACAGATTTCTAGATACATATGATCATCCAAAACTGAACCAAGAGGAAATTAATCACCTGAATAGACCTATAACACAAAATGAAATTGAAGCAGCAATCAAGAGTCTCCCCAAAAAGAAAAGTCCAGGACCTGATGGATTCTCTGCTGAATTCTATCAGACCTTTAAAGAAGAACTGATACCAACCCTCCTTAAACTGTTCCATGAAATAGAAAGGGAAGGAAAACTGCCAAACACATTTTATGAAGCCAGTATTACACTTATCCCAAAACCAGGCAAAGACACCTCCAAAAAGGAGAACTATAGGCCAATCTCCTTAATGAACATTGATGCAAAAATCCTCAACAAAATAATGGCAAACCGAATTCAGCAACACATCAAAAAGATTATCCACCACGACCAGGTAGGCTTCATCCCAGGGAGGCAGGGGTGGTTCAACATACGAAAATCAATAAACGTAATAAACCACATTAACAGAAGCAAAGACAAAAACCACTTGATCATCTCAATAGACGCAGAAAAAGCCTTTGATAAGATCCAACATCATTTCATGATAAAAGCTCTAAGAAAACTAGGAATAGAAGGAAAGTTCCTCAACATTATAAAAGCTATATATGACAAACCTACAGCCAGCATTATACTTAACGGAGAAAAATTAAAACCGTTCCCTCTAAAATCAGGAACCAGACAAGGATGCCCACTATCTCCACTCCTATTCAACATAGTACTGGAATTCCTAGCCAGAGCAATTAGGCAAGAAGAAGGAATAAAAGGAACACAAATAGGTAAAGAAACTGTCAAAATATCCCTATTTGCAGACGACATGATCCTATACCTTAAAGACCCAAAAAACTCTACTCAGAAGCTTCTAGACATCATCAATAGCTATAGCAAAGTAGCAGGATATAAAATCAACATAGAAAAATCATTAGCATTTCTGTACACTAACAATGAGCAAACGGAAAAAGAATGTATGAAAACAATTCCATTTACAATAGCCTCAAAAAAAAATCAAATACCTAGGTGTAAACCTAACAAAAGATGTGAAAGACCTCTACAAGGAAAACTATACACTTCTGAAGAAAGAGATTGAGGAAGACTATAGAAAGTAGAGAGATCTCCCATGCTCATGGATTGGTAGAATCAACATAGTAAAAATGTCGATACTCCCCAAAGTAATCTACATGTTTAATGCAATTCCCATCAAAATTCCAATGACATTCATTAAAGAGATTGAAAAATCTACTGTTAAATTTATATGGAAACACAAGAGGCCACGAATAGCCAAGGCAATACTCAGTCAAAAGAACAATGCAGGAGGTATCACAATACCTGACTTCAAACTATATTACAAAGCAATAACAATAAAAACAGCATGGTACTGGCACAAAAACAGACATGAAGACCAGTGGAACAGAATAGAGGATCCAGATATGAAGCCACACAACTATGAGCAACTTATCTTTGACAAAGGAGCTAAAAATACACGATGGAGAAATAGCAGCCTCTTCAACAAAAACTGCTGGGAAAACTGGTTAGCAGTCTGCAAAAAACTGAAACTAGATCCATGTATATCACCCTATACCAAGATTAACTCAAAATGGATCAAGGATCTTAATATCAGACCCCAAACTCTTAAGTTGATACAAGAAAGAGTAGGAAATACTCTGGAGTTAGTAGGTATAGGTAAAAACTTTCTCAATGAAACCCCAGCAGCACAGCAACTAAGAGATAGCATAGATAAATGGGACCTCATAAAACTAAAAAGCTTCTGTTCATCAAAAGAAATGGTCTCTAAACTGAAGAGAACACCCACAGAGTGGGAGAAAATATTTGCCAATTATACATCAGACAAAGGACTGATAACCAGAATATACAGGGAACTTAAAAAACTAAATTCTCCCAAAACTAATGAACCAATAAAGAAATGGGCATGTGAACTAAACAGAACTTTCTCAAAAGAAGAAATTCAAATGGCCAGAAAACACATGAAAACATGCTCACCATCTCTAGCAATAAAGGAAATGCAAATTAAAACCACACTAAGATTCCACCTCACCCCTGTTAGAATAGCCATCATCAGCAACACCACCAACAACAGGTGTTGGCGAGGATGCGGGGAAAAAGGAACCCTTTTACACTGTTGGTGGGAATGTAGACTAGTACAACCACTCTGGAAAAAAATTTGGAGGCTACTTTAAAAGATGGACATCGATCTACCATTTGATCCAGCAATACCACTCTTGGGGATATACCCAAAAGACTGTTACTCCAGAGGCACCTGCACATCCATGTTTATTGCGGCACTATTCACAATAGCCAAGTTATGGAAACAGCCAAGATGTCCCAGCACTGACGAATGGATTAAGAAAATGTGGTATCTATACACAATGGAATTCTATGCAGCCATGAAGAAGAACGAAATGTTATCATTCGCTGGTAAATGGATGGAATTGGAGAACATCATTCTGAGTGAGGTTAGCCTGGCTCAAAAGACCAAAAATCGTATGTTCTCCCTCATATGTGGACATTAGATCAAGGGCAAACACAACAAGGGGATTGGACTATGAGCACATGATAAAAGCGAGAGCACACAAGGGAGGGGTAAGGATAGGTAAGACACCTAAAAAACTAGCTAGCATTTGTTGCCCTTAACGCAGAGAAACTAAAGCAGATACCTTAAAGCAACTGAGGCCAATAGGAAAAGGGGACCAGGAACTAGAGAAAAGGTTAGATCAAAAAGAATTAACCTAGAAGGTAACACCCACACACAGGAAATCAATGTGAGTCAATGCCCTGTATAGCTATCCTTATCTCAACCAGCAAAACCCCTTGTTCCTTCCTATTATTGCTTATACTCTCTCTACAACAAAATTAGAGATAAGGGCAAAATAGTTTCTGCTGGGTATTGAGGGGGGGAGCGGGAGGGGGCGGAGTGGGTGGTAAGGGAGGGGGTGGGGGCAGGGGGGAGAAATGAACCAAGCCTTGTATGCACATATGAATAATAAAAGAAAAATGAAAAAAAAAAAAAAAGAGAGTATAAGCAATAATAGGAAGGAACAAGGGCTTTTGCTAGTTGAGATAAGGATAGCTATACAGGGAGTTGACTCACATTAATTTCCTGTGCATGTGTGTTACCTTTTAGGTTAATTCTTTTTGATCTAACCTTTAGTTCCTGGTCCCCTTCTCCCATTGGCCTCAGTTGCTTTTAAGGTATCTGCTTTAGTTTCTCTGCCTTGAGGGCAACAAATACTATGTAGTTTTTTAGGTGTCTTACCTATCCTCATACCTCCCTTGTGTGCTCTCGCTTTTATCATGTGCTCATAGTCCAATCCCCTTGTTGTGTTTGCCCTTCATCTAATGTCCACATATGAGAGAGAACGTAACGATTTTTGGTCTTTTGGGATAGGCTAACCTCACTTAGAATGATGTTCTCCAATTCCATCCATTTACCAGCAAATGATAACATTTCGTTCTTCTTCATGGCTGCATAAAATTCCACTGTGTATAGATACATTTCCTTGATCCATTCGTCAGTAGTGGGGCATCTTGGCTGTTTCCATAACTTGGCTATTGTGAATAGTGCTGCAGTAAACATGGGTGTGCAGGTGCCTCTGGAGTAACCGGTGTCACAGTCTTTTGGGTATATCCCCAAGAGTGGTATTACTGGATCAAATGGTCGATCAATGTTTAGCTTTTTAAGTAGCCTCCAAATTTTTTTTTTTTTTAATCGGTGCTGGGGACCGAACTCGGGGCCTTGCACTTGCCAGGCAAGCACTCTTCCACTGAGCAAAATCCCCAACCCCTCCAAATTTTTTTCCAGAGTGGTTGTACTAGTTTACATTCCCACCAACAGTGTAAGAGGGTTCCTTTTTCCCCCCATCCTCGCCAACACCTGTTGTTGGTGGTGTTGCTAATGATGGCTGTTCTAACGGGTGAGGTGGAATCTTAGTGTGGTTTTTGTTTGCATTTCCTTTATTGCTAGAGACGGTGAGCATTTTTTCATGTGTATTTTGGCCATTTGAATTTCTTCTTTTGAGAAAGTTCTGTTTAGTTCACTTGCCCATGTCTTTATTGGTTCATTAGTTTTAGGAGAATTTATTTTTTTAAGTTCCCTATATATTCTGGTTATCAGTCCTTTGTCTGATGTGTAGCTGGCAAATATTTTCTCCCACTCTGTGGGTGTTCTCTTCAGTTTAGAGACTGTTTCTTTTGATGAACAGAAGCTTTTTAGTTTTATGAGGTCCCATTTATCTATGCTATCTCTTAGTTGCTGTGCTGCTGGGGTTCCATTGAGAAAGTTCTTATCTATACCTACTAACTCCAGAGTATTTCCTACTCTTTCCTGTATCAACTGTAGAGTTTGTGGTCTGATACTAAGATCCTTGATCCATTTTGAGTTAATCTTGGTATAGGGTGATATACATGGATCTAGTTTCAGTTTTTTGAAGACTGCTAACCAGTTTTCCCAGCAGTTTTTGTTGAAGAGGCTGCTTTTTTCTCCATCATATATTCTTAGCGCCTTTGTCAAAGACAAGTTGGTTATAGTTGTGTGGCTTCATATCTGGATCCTCTATTCTGTCCCACTGGTCTTCATGTCTGTTTTTGTGCCAATACCATACTGTTTTTATCGCTATTGCTTTGTAATATAGTTTGAAGTCAGGTATTGTGATACCTCCAGCATTGTTGTTTTGACTGAGTATTGCCTTGGCTATTCATGGCCTCTTGTGTTTCCATATAAATTTAACAGTAGATTTTTCAATCTCTTTAATGAATGTCATTGGAATTTTGATGGGAATTGCATTAAACAGGTAGATTACATTTGGGAGTATCGACATTTTTACTGTGTTGATTCTACCAATCCATGAGCATAAGAGATCTTTCCACTTTCTATAGTCTTCATCACTTTCTTCAGAAGTTTATAGTTTTCCTTGTAGCGGTCATTCACATCTTTTGTTAGGTTTACACCTAGGTATTTGATTTTTTTTTGAGGCTATTGTAAATGGAATTGTTTTCATATATTCTTTTTCAGTTTGTTCATTATTAGTGTATAGAAATGCTAATGATTTTTCTATGTTGATTTTATATCCTGCTACCTTGCTGTAGCTATTGATGATGTCTAAAAGCTTCTGAGTAGAGTTTTTTGGATCTTTAAGGTATAGGATCATGTCATCTGCAAACAGGGATATTTTGACAGTTTCTTTACCCATTTGTGTTCCTTTTATTCCTTCTTCTTGCCTAATTGCTCTGGCTAGGAATTCCAGTACTATGTTGAATAGGAGTGGAGATAGTGGGCATCCTTGTCTGGTTCCTGATTTTAGAGGGAATGGTTTCAGTTTTTGTCCATTAAGTATAATGCTGGCTGTAGGTTTGTCATATATAGCTTTTATAATGTTGAGGTACTTTCTTCTATTCCTATTTTTCTTAGAGCTTTTATCATGAAATGGTGTTGGATCTTATCAAAGGCTTTTTCTGCATCTACTGAGATGACCAAGTGGTTTTTGTGTTTGCTTCTGTTAATGTGCTTTGTTACGTTTATTGATTTTCGTATGTTGAACCACCCCGCATTCCTGGGATGAAGCTTACTTGGTCATGGTGAATAATCTTTTTGATGTGTTGTTGAATTCGGTTTGCCATTATTTTGTTGAGGATTTTTGCATCAATGTTCATTAAGGAGATTGGCCTATAGTTCTCCTTTTTGGAAGTGTCTTTGCCTGGTTTTGGGATAAGTGTAATACTGGCTTTGTAAAATGTGTTAGGCAGTTTTCCTTCCCTTTCTATTTCATGGAAGTGGTTAGGAGGGTTGGTATCAGTTCTTCTTTAAAAGTCTGATCGAATTCAGCAGAGAATCCATCTGGTCCTGGACTTTTCTTTTTTGGGAGACTCTTGATTGCTGCTTCAATTTCATTTTGTGTTATAGATCTATTCATGTGATTAATTTCCTCTTGGCTCAGTTTTGGATGATCATATGTATCTAGTAATCTGTCCATTTCCTTAATATTTTCAAATTTATTTGAGTATAGGTTCTTGAAGTAGTCTCTGATGATTTCCTGGACTTCCATGGTGTTGGTTGTTATCTCCCCTTTTGCATTCCTGACTCTACTAATTTGGGTTTTTTCTCTCCTCATTTTAGTCAGGTTTGCCAGGGGGTCTGTCGATCTTGTTTATTTTTTCAAAGAACCAACTTTTTGTTTCATTAATTCTTTGTATGGTTTTTTTTGTTTCTATTTCATTGATCAGCTCTTGTTTTTATTATTTCTCTCCTATTTGTTTTGGGATTTGCTTTCTCTTGTTTTTCTAGGAGTTTGAGATGTATCATTATGTCATTGATTTAATATATGCACTCAGGGCTACAAACTTTCCTCTCAGTACTGCCTTTGCTGTGTCCCATAGGTTCCAGTAGGTTGTGTTTTCATTTTCATTGACTCCCAGGAACTTTTTAATTTCCTCTTTTATTTTATCAGTGACCCATTGTTCATTAAGCAATGAGTTATTCAATTTCCAGCTGTTTGCATGGTTTTTGTCTTTATTTTGGTTGTTGGGTTCTAGTTTTATTGCATTGTGATCAGATCAAATGTCGGTATAATTTCTATTTTCTTATATTTTCTGAGGCTTGCTTTGTGCCCTAGGATGTGATCTACTTTGGAGAAGGTTCCATGGGCTGCTGAGAAGAAAGTGTATTATGTAGAAGTTGGATGCAATGTTCTGTAGAAATCAAGTAGGCCCATTTGATCTATTGTATATTTTAGATATTGGATTTCTTTATTGATTTTTGGTTTGGATGACTTATCTATTAATGATAATGGGGTGTTAATGTCTCCCACAACCACTGTGTTGGAGTTAATATATGCTTTGAGGTCTTTCAGGGTATGTTTGTTGAAATTGGGTGCGTTGACATTGGGTGCATATAGGTTGATAATTGTTATCCTTTTCGTCTATTTCTCCTTTTATTAGTATGGAATGTCCTTCTCTATCTCGTTTGACCAATGTAGGTTTGAAGTCTACTTTGTCAGAGATAAGTATTGTTACTCCTGCATGTTTTCAGGGACCATTGGCTTGGTATATCTTCCAGCCTTTCATCCTAAGCCTATGCTTATTTCTGTCAGTGAGATGGGTCTCCTGTAAGCAACAAATTGTTGGATCTTCATTTTTAATCCATTTTGTCAAACGGTGCCTTTTGATGGGGGAATTAAGTCCGTTAACATTAAGTGTTAGTACTGATAGTTATGTGGTGACTTTTTGTCAGTTAGTTGTCTTAGTTGTTTGAAGGTTTGATTGTGTGTCCCTAAGTTGCGGTTACTCTCTACTTTCTTGCTTTTTTTTTTCCTGTGGTTTGGTGCTGCCTGTCCTTTCATGGTTATGTTGGGTTTCACTTTCTGTGTGCAGAATCCCTTGAAGAATCTTTAGTAGTGGTGGCTTTGTGGTCACATATTGTTTTAGTTTCTGCTTATCATGGAAGACTTTTATTGCTCCATCTACTTGGAATGATAGTTTTGCTGGTAGAGTATCCCGGCGTTGAAGTTATTTTCATTCAGTGCCCGGAAGATCTCACCCCACGCTCTTCTTGCTTTTAATGTTTCTGTTGAGAAGTTTGCTGTGATTTTGATGGGTTTACCTTTGTATGTTACTTGTTTTTTCTCTCTTACAGCCTTCAATATTCTTTCCCTCGTTTCTGTACGTGTTGTTTTATTGATGCTATGTCGTGGGGTAGTTCTATTTTGATCTGGTCTGTTTGGTGTCCTGGAGGCCTCTTGCATCTGTATGGGAATATCTTTCTCTAGATCTGGGAAATTTTGTTATTATTTTGTTGAATATATTACGCATTGCCTTTGCTTGCACCTCTTCTCCTTCTTTGATGCCCATGATTCTCAAGTTTGGTCTTTTGATGGAGTTGGTGAGTTCTTGCATTTACTTTTCACAGGTCTTGAGTTGTTTAATTAATAGTTCTTTGGTTTTTCCTTTAATTACCATTTCATCTTTGAGTTCTGAGACTCTGTCTTCTGTTTGTTCTATTCTGCTGTATTGGCCTTCCGTTTTGTTTTGCAATTCTGTTTCATTCTTTTTTCTGAGGTTTTCCATATCCTGGGTGGTTTCCTCTTTAACGTTGACTATTTCTGTCCTGAGTTCATTTATCTGTTTATTAATGGTGTTCTCTGTTTCACTTTGTTGTTTATACAGTGCTTCTATGGTTTCCTTTATTTCTTCTTTTGCTTTTTTAAATTCTCTATTTTTGTTGTCTTGGAATTTCTTGAGTGTCTCCTGTACATATTGTTTGACCATATCCAGTATCATCTCTATAAAATTCTCATTGAGTACCTGTAGTATGTCTTCTTTTAAATTATTCTTGTGGGATTCATTGGATTCTTTGGCATAGTTTATCTTCATTTGTTGGAGTCTGGATCTGAGTACCTGTTTTCTTCATTTCCCTGTGGTTCCTGCACTAATTTTTTGCTATGTGGAAAGTGGTTTCCCTCTTTTTTTTGTATTCCCATCATTGCCCTTGATATTGTTATTTTTCCTGTACTGTGTGCATTAAGTATTTTCTGGCTTGTAGGAATAGCCCTAGTGATATTTAGAATGGGAGGGTGAGAAGGGATGGAAATCAAAGAAGGTAAAGGAAAAGGGAAAAACAAATAATCAAGTAGAAAAAAAAACAAAACAAAGGAACAAACAAAATTTCAAAGATATAAACAGGAAGAGACTGTACTAATCAACTGTAAGCTGAAAAGGCATTAGAGAGACAGAGAGAGGATTGAAAATAAAAAGTAAAAACAGTAAAGATATGAATAAAATAAAAAAATATGTAAATGAAAGAAAAAAATATAAAATAAAACAAAATAAAAAATAAAAACCTCCAAGTTCAAATGCAATGAAATTTCAGTCTTAATAATTTTCGTGTTTGTCCCTCAGCCTCCAATCCTGGAGATGGTGCCTCAGATGTTGTTCTGTAGTTGTTTCATCAAAGGGGATGCATAAAGTAGAACAAAACTGCACACAAAAAACAAAAAAGCCCACCAAGTGTCCCAAGTTCAAATGCAATACAGTTTCAGTAAGTTTTTCAGCATGCAGGTGTAGTTTGGTTGTTTTCTTCTCAAACATAGGGAGAGAGAAAAAAAAGAGTTTGGAGATAGGTCTGTGAATGGCTATCTGCGGCTGTGGCTTGCCTGCCCGCTGCTGTCAGCCTGCTGTTGCTGGAGGCATTATTTATGCGGATCTCACGAGTGAGCTTAACACTCCCCTGGCCCTGCAGGCTTTGTTTACTGAGAGTTCTCCTCAGCGCAACCGCCACTGCTACAAGCTTTCCCCTTTCCAAGCACACTTTGGGAGGTGACACTGCACCCGCTTTCTCAGGCCTGCGTGTTTATTTACAGTTCACGTGTGAAGTGGGTCTTCTCCCCTCTCCTGTGGAGTTTTCCTCCCACTGCCAGTTTTACAAGCTTTCCCACTCCAGGTTGCTGGCATGCGCTTCCGCTTCCACTGCAGCCTCTACGGCCAGGCTCGGCTTATTTACAGTTTCGGGGAGGATTCCCCTCCCCCACTCTTCGGGGCTCAGGGCGCCCCACCCTCATTGCCAAGTGTTTTTATTGTTCTTATTGCTTATTACTCAGTTTCTTTTTTTTTCCCTGGTTTGGGTCCGTCTGTCCAGGGCACTATGCTGATCTGACCCAGGGTTTTCTGTGGAAGTACCACTTAGCTCACCTTGTCCGCATATTCCCAAGCTGTCTGGGCGCGGGCGACTGGCGGCCCGGGGCCCTCTTGTTTTCTCCGTTTAACGTGAAGTGGAGATTCTCTGCGCAGGCTGGAGGTGTGGAGGGGTCAAAGTTTTGCCTCTTCTCGGTGGCCTTGCCTGCAAGGTGTGTCCATCCAAAAATATTTCTGTTTGAATCTCCAAAAATTGTTTTACAACAATAAAATAACATTTTTCCATAACCAGTTTAAGCCTATTTCAAAGCTAAATATTAGTGATTTTAAATTACTCTGCCTAGAGCAGTTTCTGCTTGGAAGCAAGGCGGTAGGAGGGAAGATGGAGTAGGTGGGGGCGGAGGGGAGGGGAAAAATGACCCAAACATTGTATGCACTATGAATAAACGAAAAAAAAATTATTCTGCCTAGGCATCAATAGATATTAAATGCTTAATGTGTACAATAGGTATGTACAGTATTCAGGATGACAGAAGGCACAAAGATGTAGTTCATGGGGAAAGTCATAAAAATAGTAAAACCCAAAAGTCATTAAGAAGCTACTAAAATCTACCACAGAAGAAAACAAAACATACATTGCATTGGTATTATGTTCAAGAGTAAAATATAGCAGACCTTGAAAAGATGAGGGTTTATAACGAATCACATTTTCAGCAAATGGGCTATGCATTATTTGGATGATAAAGAAAAAGAAAAGAGTACTGAGCCTGGCACCAGTACTCCTAGGTACTCAGGAGGCAGAGTTCAGGAAATTTCTAGCTTGAAGCCGGCCCGGAGAAATAGTTTGCAAGACCTATCTCACAAAAGCTTATAAGAAAAAATGGGCTGGCAGAGGCTGAGTAGCTCAAGTGGTAGGAGTGCCAGCCTACCAAGTGTGAGGCCCTGAGTTTAAACACCAGTGCCCTCAGAAATAAAAATACTTATTAAAATAAATATAAATTTTAATAAATATAAATTAAAATAAATAAAAATGCTTCTTAAGAAAAGTCTTCCTAATAAGTTGTTATATTTTCTAAACAAACAAAAAAGAATCAGCTACCTACTTGGAGATGGGTTTGTATAAAATAAATCAGTCTCAAAGGAGAGGCATTTAGGCTTCCTCCTTGTATGCTTATAACTTCATGATATGCTTCTTAAGGAAAACTTCCAGATAGTTGAAATTATGAATGTTAAGTTTGAGAATAACAAGGTGGGATTTACATCATATAGCCCCAGTCTTTAAGATATTTACAGTGTAGCAAAATTTTATTTTAAAGGCAAATGTGTCTTTATAACCAAATCATTAAGTAGGTTAAATCTTGATTTCAGTTTTGTTTGGTTGACTTTACCACACTGCGTGTCATGTTGATTCTTTTTCTTCTTTATAAAATATTCATTTTTATTCATTTACTCATGTGCATACATTGTTTGGGCCACTTCTCCCTCCTGCCCTTGGCCCCCTCGCTCTTCCTGCCACCTCCCTTGCTTCCAGGCAGAACGTGTTGATTCTTAATCTTCTCTTTTGCTCTACCAGATTTGATACTGGCTTTTTACATACGTTATTTGAACTGAGCGTGTTGGTCCATGCCTATAACCCCAGAACTTGGGAGACTGGGACATGAGGCATCTTGGTTTAAGGTCAACCTAAGCAATTAAGCAAGTCCCTGTCTCAAAAAAATAAAAAGATTGCATTGCATTATTCAAAGAGTGACTCCTATAATTTATAAAGGGTCATTTGTGCTATGAACATGTGTGGGGATTTGACTGTGGGGGGAGAGGAGTATACCTTTTTGCTGTATTAATTCCATAAAGGAAAGTAGAACCTTTTAATAGGAAATACTTTAAGGAAAGAGAAGAAGCCTGAAAATAACTTATAAAATAAGTCAGCTCTCCTTTGAGGCTGACTTATTTTATACCCATACAGTAGCTATCTGATTTTTATTTATTTGTTTAGAAAATGTAACAACTTATGGAAGACCTTTCTGAAGAAATGTATAAACATTATTATTTTTTTTTTCTGCTGCTAAGATTAAAGGACTTTAGAGACCTGGAGAGTGTGCTGTAGTGAGTCATACAATCTGAGCTGTAGGTTTTACACTTACCTCTGCATTGGTGCAAACCAACACCCTGCCTTCGCCCCAGACGTGTTCTGTCCTGCTGTTCTCTGACTTTGCAGAAGAGAAAAGAGAAAAAGAAAAACATGACATTTTTGTTTGTTTGCAAAAAGGGTAGCTGTACAGGGAGTTTCCTTGTGGTATTTCCACGTATATATGTGTTATGCCCCCAATTGGTTTATCGTTCTTATTATCTACATTCTACTTTAGTCCCTTTCTTATGGTGGTTTCAGCTGGTTTAAGATTTCTGTATTCTTTCTTGTATAGAGAGTATATCACCCATATTCAAGTTCATAGTTTCCTTCTTTTACCTTACCCTCCTGTGCATGACCTCCCCTTAGTGTGCCCAGTGTTTCATATTATTTCTGTGTTTGTATTAGGTCTGTATTCTACATGGGAGAGAACAGGCAGCTTTTGGCCTTCTGAGTCTAACTTAAGATGCTGTTCTCCAGTTCCAACTGTTTACCTGCAGATGACAACATTGCATTCTTCTTTGTGACTGAGTAAATCCCATTGTATATAAATACCACATTTTCCTAATCAGTGGTGGGGCATCTTGGCTGTTTCCATTGCTTAGCTATTGTGAATAGCACTACAGTAAACATGGGTGTGCAGATGTCTTTGTTGTAAGCTGACTCACATTCCTTTGGGTATATCCCTAAGAGTGGTATTCCTGGGTCATATGGCACATCTATTTTTAGTCTGTTTAAGGAGCCGGCATACTATTTTCCATAGTGGTTGCACTAGCTTACGTTCTCACTAGCAGTTTATGAGGGTTCCATTTTCCCCACATCCTTGCCAACATTTGTTGTTTGTGTTCTTGATGGTAGCCATTCTGACAGGGGTGAGCGGGAATCTTAATGTGGTTTTGATTTGCATTTCTGTTATGGCCAGGATGTTGTGTGTTTTTTTCATGTGTTCTTTAGCCATTTGAGCATCTTCCTTTGAAAAGGCTGTGTTCAGTTCATTTGCCCATTTCTTTATTGTGTCATTGATTCTTTGGGACTTTAATTATTTGAGCTCCCTGTATATTCTGGTTATTAGTCCCTTGTCTGATGTATAGCTGGCAAAGATTTTCTCCCATTCTCTGGGTGGCTTCTTCAATTTAGAAGCCATTTCTTTTGTTATGCAGGAGCTTTTTAATTTCATGTAGTCCCATTTGTCAGTTCTTTCTCTTAGTTCTGAGCCTGAGTTCTACCAAGGAAGTTATCGCCTGTGCCTATTGTTTTCAGTGTGTTCTCTGCTCTTTCCTGTCCTGGCTTCAAGGTTTCAGGTCTCACATTAAGGTCCCTAATCCTCTTGAGTTGACACTTGTAAGGGTGACAAACATGAATCTAGTTTCAGTTTTTTGCAGGCAGATATCCAATTTTCCCAGTAACATTTGTTGAAGAGGGTGTCTTGTCTTCTTTGTATGTTTATGATGTCTTTGTCAAAAATTAGGTGGGCAGGCGTAGCTGTGTGGATTCATATCTGGGTCTTCTATTCTGTTCCACTTGTCTTCAATCTGTTTTTATGCCAGGATCATGCTGTTTTTATTGGTATGGCGCTTTGTATAGTTTGAAGTCAGGTATTGTGATACCTCCGGCCTTGCTCTTTTTGCTCTGTATTATCTTGGCTATTTGTGATCTTTTGTGCTTCCAAATGAACTTTAGGGTTGATTTTTGAATCTCCGTGATGTATGTCATTGGGACGTTGATGGGAATTGCGTTGAACGTGTAGATTGCTTTCTGTAGCATAGCCATTTTTACTATGTTGACTCTTCCAATCCATGAGCATGGGAGGTCTTTCAATTTTCTGTAGTCATCCTCGATCTGTTTCTTCAGTGGTTTGTAGTACTCTTTATAGAGGTCATTTACATCCTTTGTTATGGTTATTCCTAGGTATTTGAGATTTTTTTTGGAGACTATTGTAAATGGGATTGTTTTCCTGTATTTTTTCTCGATCTGTTCATTGTTGGCGTATAGAAAGGCTACTGATTTTTGTAAGTTGATTTTGTATTCTTCTACTTTGCTGAAGCTGTTTATGGCATCTAGAAGTTTTTTGGCGGAGTTTTTTGGGTCTTTTAAGTATAAGATCATGTCATGTGTGAAAAGAGATAGTTTGACTTCTTCCTTACCTATTTGTATTCGTTTTATTTCTTCTTCCTGTCTTATTGCTCTGGGTAGGAATTCCGAGACTATGTTGACTAGGAATGGAGAGGGTGGGAACCCTTGGGGCATTCCTGACTTTAGAGTTTTTCCCCATTAAGTATGATGTTGGCTATAGGTTTGTCATATATAGCCTTTATTATGTTGATGTACGTTCCTTCTATTCCTAGTTTCAACAGAACTTTTATCGAAGGCTTTTTCTGAATCTGTTGAGATGATCAAGTGGTTTTTGTCTTTGCTTCTGTTAATAAGGTGTATTTCACATTTAATGATTTTCTTATTTGAGCCATCCTTGCATCTCTGGAAGGAAGCTGACTTGGCCATGGTCTATGATCTTTTTTATATGCTTTTGAAATCGGTGTGCCATTATTTTATTGAGGATTTTTCCATCTATGTTCAATAATGAGATTGGCTAGTAATTCTCTTTTTTTGTTGCCAAAAAGTTTGTTTAAATAATTGTTTAATTTTTATTGTTTACCTAAGAATAGTAAAAATAGTGACTTAATATCATTTAATTCTTGAATTCAACTTGCTGTGTTATTCTTAAATAAATTTTTAAAGTGGTTTGCTTGAGCCAGGAAAATTAATAAGGTGGTTACATTGCATTTGGGTTGTGTGTCTCAAAAATCTTTTAATTTGGAGTAATATTCTTCCCTATCCCTTTTTTTCTTTCTTCCTTTTTCATGCCATTGACTTGAAGAAACTAGGTCAGTTGTCTTGTAGAGTGTCCCACCTTCTATACTTGTTGCTCATGTAGCTTACTGATTAGAGTGAGGCTAAAATAGGTTTCAGTATCTATAATTTGCTGGGTTATTAGTGATGAGTTACGTGACTTTGACTTAAAACGTTTTGGATGCTAACTTTTCTTAAAGGGAAATTGTAAGGGTAGTAGTCCTGAGGCTAAAAATCTTTGAAACATTTGAAATGCTAAAAGAAATGAAACTTAATCTAATGGTTTGCTTTTTACACAAGGCGTTAAGTCTGTGCTTCTTAGTTAAAGTCACTAAGCAGTCACTGGGTGGCACTGTTTCTTCTTGTTTAGAAATAGAAAAAGCTGCAAGCATTTGAGGTTTTCATGAGGCAGTACTTAGAGTGTTTTATTAAAAAGCTTATTTGCGTATTGTCTCACTGAATATTTCTTTTTCCCCCACATTTTTAGAACAAGATGTGGAAAATACGTTTATTCCTCCTACTTGCTTTCTTCATTATTTTCTCTTCTCCACCTGAACCTTTTATAAGCATACATCAGTTGATGTTTTGTGGAACAGAGAAAGGTTATGCATAGCTTGTGGATATGCAGTAGTTGCCAGTGGTTTTTTCCTTTATATCTGTCTCCCTCCTTTTTCAGTTGGACTGAAAGGTGTTAAAGAAAAAACTTATTCAAACACTTGTCAAAGATAGGCTGCATTTAGAAGATACTACTACAGTGGGGTTTTGTAGTAGGGGAGAGAGATTGGGCACAACTCTGAATACAATGAAATGTGGCAATTTATAGCCAAGGAGCTGAGGATGTGGGAGTTGTGAGTTGTGGGAGGTGTTAGTAGCTGGAAAGTAACTAAGAGGAAACATCAGAGGTGGAAAGAGCCAGTTTCTGGCCAAATCAACCTAACAGAATTCTTGCTGAAGGCAGGCCAGTATGATCAGACATCTCTGGGAGATTGTGGAGGTGAGGAACCTGATCAGATGTCTGTGATGGTGGTGATGGCGGCAGTGGGGTGGCAGGGTGTGGGGGGAGGTGTGGTGTGTGAGTGTCTATACTCACATATTAAGGTTCTTTCTAAAATCGGGTGATACGGCAATAGTCAGGGAAGTCTGTGAGTCGCAGGCCAGTTAGGAATCCTATTTAGAAGCATGTAACTAAACTTTATTTGCTAGTTACTGAATTAAGAGGCATTTGAATAAAGAGGGCAGTAATGCAGGTTCTGGTTCTGAGCGCCTTTCCTGTGTTCAACCCTTGTCTTTCCTCTTATTAATTGTGCTGTTTGCTCTTGGACAAGTGACTTAACCTCTTTATGCCTCAATTTTCTTTTCTTTTCTTTTTTGGTTTGTTTTTTTCTTTTGAGTAGAATTTCACTATGTAATCCAGGCTGGCTTGAAACTCATGATCTCCTGCTTCTGCCTTCCCAGTGCTGGGATTATGCACATGCACTACCTTGTCCAGCTCAGTTTTCTTTTTTGAGGCAGGGTCTTAGCTGTATTTCCAAGGCTGGCCTTCCATTTTCAGTCCTCTTGCTTCCACCTCTCAAATGGTAGAACTACAGGCATGTGTCATTCATTATTCCTGGCAGTCCCTCAGCTTTCTTAATGTAAAAGGGAAACAATAATAATACTTACTTTTTTTTTTCAGATTGTGATGATTGAATAAACTGATTTGGGTAAAGACTAAGAGTAGTGTTATACAGAGTACGGTTCAATAAATGTCTACTATTACTCTGTTAATGTTATTTATTGTATGTCATCTTTACGTAAATACTTTTTATTTTATTTTACATTTTTGTGTTTTTGGAGGTCAACCTGGAACCTATAGTATGCTAGGCAACTGCTCTATTGGTGAGCTACATTCCAAGAGTAAAAATACCTTTTTTTTTTTTTTTTTTGGTGTACTGGAGATTGAACTCAGGGTCTCATGCTTGCTAAGTAGGCACTCTACCACTTGAGCCATGCCTCCAGGCCTCCAAAAATAAAATACCTTTTAAAAGAATTCGAGTGACTTCATATAACACTGACACCATTTCTGTTGTTTCTAAAACAAACCTTTTGAGCAGTTTTAATAGAATCAGAGTGTAAAAATTAATGTTAAACAAGCAGTCATGAGGAGGAGGAGACGCAAAGAAGGGCTAGAAATGATTCAAGTTGTCATTTGTTGGAAGCAAGGGACTGATTTTAGAATAAAACCTTTTTTTGTGGTCTTGAAATTTGGACATGGCATCCTTTGGGTTATATTTTACTTACTGCATAAAGGCAAATACAAAATGGATCTAAAAATTACAGCCAGTGCTATAGATTTCACTGATTTTTGGTTGAATTGTTTGCTTTAATAATAAATGATACTTTGGTTTAAAATTTAACTTTAGAGCTTTAGTAGAATTCTCACCTCTTTTTTCCCTCTCAATCCTACTGTTCCTATTTTGTTCAGGTTCTTCTGGCTGACAAAATGTTTTTGTAATAATTCATGTTTGAGAAAGTATAGGATAATATATGTTATATAGTAAGTGTAATAAAGATACAATGATGGGCTTTTCCAATTCTGGACACACTTTAGCCACTTAAAGGGCTTGGTTTACTAAGAAAAATATTAATTTTGTTTGAAGTTTTAGCTTACACATTTTATGAAGTAATGCCTTTTTTTTTCTTCTTTAGATTATTCCCTTCTGATTAGGTGGAATATATGATTCTCATTACTTTGCATTAGTTCCAGAGAAGATGTCACTTTTAGCCTATAACTTTTTATACTGTCACTTGTGCTATAATACTGTATTGATAGAATGATCATGATGATATTTTGGCTGTAATTACTCTTTAAAATTATGCATGTATATTTGAGAATATACAACAGTGGCTTAATAAGTAGTCATTGGCCCAGTCGTCAAGTATGCACACAAGGCAAAGGAGGGCCAAGCCTAGTCCTGGCTGAATTAGCTGGTAAAGCTCCAGTGAGCCGCTTTTAGATTCAGGTAGTTTTTTACTTAATTTGCACAGAGAAAGGAAGGTAGCCAGAGGTACCAGCTTCCTGTGGTCCTTGTTTTCTATTCAGAAAGAATGACACTGAAACAAAAGAGATGGATTTTTCCAATGTAGTTATGGGATACCCCATTGTTGAGAAGCTAATTCTAGAATGCAGCTAAATAGTTTTATATTCTGCAGCTGTGTTTTTAAGGGGAGCGAAGCAGAAACCTTTATACCTTCTGATTATGTAAGAGCTGCTGAGAAGTTATCTGATTACTGTCTTAACAGAAGAGATGTGGAGGTGAATGGAGGTAGTTTTGTGGTAGTGTCTTACCAGCCTTCCATTCTTTTGTGTTTTCCAAAACTCTTGAGTAGCTAAGGTGAAAGCCTTTGTCTCTGTGTCCTATGTGGTGATATGTAAGGTTACAGAGGGAAGTAGAGAAGCTGCTTCTCTAAACTTATAGCACAGGCCATCGAAAATACTAAATTAAAGTAACAAAAATGAAATTTGAGTTTTTCATAGAAAAATTTATGTTGACTGGATTACATCTCTGACTGATTTCTGATGCCTAATCTACAAATACATTGTTTAGTCAAAATGATATACTTACATAGTCTTGAATAAGGAAAACTATTCTAAAGTACTGTAATCATTACCACTCCAATATACTTTTGTCCAATTTTTATTGAAAGTACGTGGCCAGTAGGTTCAGCTGGATTGCGACAAGATCTTTTGAAAAAACACTGAAGATACCGTGGGTTTTTGCTTTACATTTGGAGGCACAGGCTTGCTACATTCTCAGTGTGAGAGTCAGGTGTACTTTTGTGATTCTAGGGATTAAACCGAGGGCCTCATGCATTCCAGGCGAGTGCTATAACCACTTGAGCACACCCCAGTCCAAGAGTCAGGTTTTTAAACACTGGTACACATTAGGACCACAGCCTCAGAAACCATATGTGTTTGCCTGTTCTTAGCCTTAAATACCCAAAGGTCATATAGACAGAACTGGAGGAACACAGAGAGTTTGACTACTTTTTATAGCACAGTATAGCGTATTGGTTGATCTGACATACTGCGTGACATCCATAAATCATTTTTTTTTTTTAAAAATTGGATTGCAGTCTATTAGTGGGGGCAAAAAAAGTAAAAATAGAACATACCAGACTGCAATGCAGACATTAGGGTAAGTGTTGTTTTAAGAAACTAATACTTCCTATGACATGTATGTAAACTTCCAAACCTGTAGAAAGAAACTAATACTTTAGGGGTGTGTGTGTGTGTGTGTGTGTGTGTGTGTTTAAAGTGATAGCAAGTGTAAACTATACTTGGTAATTGTGCATTTTGGCTAAAAATATTTGCTACTATGCCATAGATATTGTGACTATTTCAGATCTCACAGAAAATGTGTGCTTAAAATGTTTTGTTTTGTAGTTCTGATTTGTAGTTGAACACATTTCTTTGCAGTTAGCTTCTGGAATTTATACGTTTGCCTGCTCTCTGTGGAATCACCATACAGACACATTCCTGCAACAATTTTCTTCTGGCAATGAAGCTGCATTTCTAAGTTCACTAGAACGAACTCTACTATCATTAAAAGGTACTATTAAGTTTGATATATTGATGTTTGAAATGGCATACCTCAGAAAAGTCACCATCTTCTGGATGGATTCCTTTTCCTGACTGCAGTGGAAAAATAAGCACCTAATTTCTCCCAGGAATACAAAGGCTTATTGGTCTTTGGTTTTCTTTTGTGAAAATAACTTTTCCTCTACCCTGACCTAACTTATGAAAGCATCTAGTCAGTTGAAGTAGATAACTTACATTCATGTTACTGTGGCCTCTTGCCTCTGAATATATTCCTTGCATGTACCTTCAATATTTGTTTGTACGTTTTATTATTCTGGCCCTTAAACTTATCATTTGTCTTGCTAACTTCCCTAAAGTCTTGAGGCTTGGTTGAGTTTGGGTTTCTAGTCCTCTTTTCCCTAGGAAAGTTAATCTTTCACATTTGTGCCTCGGGTTTACCTGGCTTTTAGGAGATGCTTAGAGGGATGATAATCTTAGCCTTTGCCTTCTTACACTCTGCTTATGAGCATTCCTGAAGTATAATTTCCATTTCACTTTCCATGAGCTGAGTCAATTATCTTGATGAATATATTCTGAGGTTCCTTGACCTCCTACAACACCCGTTTGTCTCATTCTCCTTGTCTTCCAGTCTCTCTCCTGGCACCAGTTCTGGTTGCTAAGACTCTTAGTTTTTTCTTTTGTTGTTTTTGTAGTTATTTTGTTGTTACTGTTTTATCTCATAGGACCTGTTTCTTAGTACAACTCACTGTGCATTCTTCTCAGTTTCATTTATAAACTGTTTTATCGTGCTCACCTTCATACCTTGGAATCCTACCATGTACTCTTGGCACAACCCTATCACTTGGATTGACCAGACAGAGGGAGGTACAACCCCCAAACTTTGAGCACATTTTGGCAAAGTCTGTAAACAAATACGGAATGATTTTAACTGACTGTTGATAAATAAAATTCATTACACTGGTGGCTATACAAGTGAGCAGAGATGATGTTGTCACCACCTTTTTTGGATGGGGCGTGGATTGAACCCAGGCCTCCCACATGCAAGGCCAGTGCTCTAACACTTGAGCCATTCCCTCAGCCCCCACCTTTTTTTTTTTTTTTTTTTTTGAGAGAGAGCCTTGTTAACTTTGCCCAGGCTGACCTTGAACTCACAAGCCACCTGCCTTGCCTACCAAATAGCTGGGGTTACAGGTATGTATTACCACAGCTGGCTTGTCACCATCTTTTGAGGAAGGAATTAAAAGGCCTTGGAGTGAAATGGTTTCACAGAAAGAATTAGGAGAAGTTAACATAAGTCTGGGTATAGATGACTTTGTAGATTATACAGTATTTAATGATTTTTGGAGTTCTTTTGATTAGAGGGTTTTCTTGCCCTCCTGATTTCAAAATCGAACTTTTGAGCCAGAGGAATGTAGCTCTAACTCTTTCTTAGCCTGCTTTATGCTTTTCACTACCTCCTCATCTCAAGGCCTTGAGCATACATGAGCTTTATAAAGCAAACCGTCATAGAAAATATTATTCTTGTAAATTTCTGTCTTAAATGAAGAAATAAGTGGGACCACGATTCTTGTTACATGTGATCTCTGTCTGAATTTACAATAAGTGCATTTAGTATCTTTTAGACATCATGCATTCATTATTTCATTCAACAACTTTGTAGGTATTTGATCCTGAGGAGACACATGTAATAAAATGGACACACATACATGTATAATGACATCCATGATAGCAGCTTTACAGGCTTATGGTAACTGATGACAGGGTCAGAAAAGACTTGTCAGAGAAAGTGATATTTCAGCTACAATCTTAAAGGAAAAGTAGACATTAACTAGCAATGAAGGAGAAAGAAAGGACCTTCCAGGTAGTATGGACATAGTAACACCTGAGTTGCATATAATTGATGTTTTTTATATTGGTAGAAGGTCTTGTAGATAGTCATATTCTAAACTTCATTTTAATGCAGTCTTTAGGCTTCACCTCATGAACATTATCTAAAGGATAATTCTTTAGCTATATAGATAGCAATGCTTATTTAATAAAGTGGCTTTAAATCCTTGGCTCCTGTTCTTATCCTTATCATTGCAAAATTGTAGTGTTATATGTATTTATATTATTCAGTCCTTTAGTAAAGTCTATGAGATAGGATTGTTAACCACATTTATAGATAAAGAAAGTGAAATCTAGAAAATTTGCACAATTTATATGGTTATAGAATAGACATTGAAGAAAGGATTTAAATCTAACACATCTGACTTTAGATGTGTTAGTCCACTTGTCTCTCTGTGCACACTAGTTTCTCAGAGTTACTTATAAGATGTGATGCTTATAGTTGAGCACTGTAGTCTATTACAGATTTGGAAATAGAGTTTAATTCTTATATCCTTTTTAGGGAGATACTATGTTTCTATGTAGCCTAAAACCGAATGAAAGTTTTTTTTTTTTTTTTAATTTAAATCATATCTTAAGGCTTGTAGAAGAGATTACCTCAATTTCAGTTATTGCAAGTAAGAAGTACTAACAGTTAATGAAATTAAGCTTTTGTGAGTCACAAGAACTGGCCTTTGTTCCATCTTTCCCACTAAGTGCCCAACCAAATGGCCAGGGGTCAGTTCTTTTTTTTTTTTTTTTTTTTTTAATTAAATGAGAGAGTAGGAAGTCAAATTAACCTTGAAACTTGATTAGATTTTGTGATTCAGAGTCTATTATAATGGTGATTTTAGTGGGATAAAAGCTGAAAGATAAGATTCACATAAAGCTTCCTTTTACTTTTCAGTGCTGCGTAAGTTAACTGTTTATGGATTTGTGGAACCTCATAAGAATATGGAGGTGATGGTAAGTGATAGAAGTAATTTCTTCCTTGTGACTTGGGGACAGTGTTTGATATTCTCCTGAATGTTTTAAACTGTATTCTTTTTATCGTGAATTTGTTTAAAACAGTTCTTGGTAAGTGACCGTCTAGTTTTTTACCATTTTGCCTGTGTTATAATCAATTTTTAGATTTCTGATGTTTTGACTACATCAAAGTGACTTTTGTACAAAGGAGAGGAAATAGGCCCAGGATAGTTCTCAACATGCCTTGTTACATTTATAATGTTAATTTGAATTGAAATGAAAATGAATTCCTGTGAATTGAATGCTATTTTAACATTATCTAAACATTGTATTAGTATTTATAGCCTAAATGTTTTCCCTATTTAAAAGTGAAAATTTCCCTTTGATCATGACATTAATATATCTTGTTTACAATGAATTTGAAGAATAAATATAGGGGCTGGGGATGTAGCTCAGTATAGGGTGCTTCCTCTAGGCTGTGTGAGGCCCTGGGTTTGACCTCCAGCACAACAATAACAGCAAAAAGGAAAAAAAGAAGAAAACAGAAAAAAAAAAATCACAGACACATAGGAGGAAAAAACCTTAGATAAACCCGTACAAGTTGTGATGTATACACTGTTGTTATATGATGATCTACTATTCCAAGATGCATTTCCCCCCTTAAAAGAAGTGAGATTTGTACATATTCTGATGTGTATCTTCATAATGAATTTCTTTCAGCTGAGATACTGCTTCCCATGAATTTACTTTGGAGACTGTAAGAATCAAAGAAAAATACATCTAATTGCATCTTTTGACATCCCTTAAGGGAGATTTGACCAGAGCCACTTTTTTTAAAAGAAATATTTAACATATTTTATGTATTGGTAGAATTTCAATTAAAGTGATGGTTGTGTTTTAAACCCACTAATAAATTATATATATATGTATATATGTATGTGTGTGTATATATATCTATATCTATATATATAGATATATATAAAATCATTTGTTTCATAAGAATGTACATGCTTATTTTTTAAAAGTTTACAAAAAAGAATTCAAAAACATTTATAATTTTACTACTCAGAGGTATTTCTAAAATTTATAAGTATCCTTTAAGACATTTTCCCCATGTATTCTCTTTTCCTCAGTTTTATATAAATGGGACCATATTTACATGCTGCTTCCTTACCCACTTGAAAAAAGTAGTTTTTTTTTTTAATTAAGCATGTTAATATTGTTATGTCATGTTTTTTAATGATTGTATGGTATGTTTGTATGATTACTGTCAGACTCTTTTTAATTGATAAATTAACATAGTATTCTTATAATTTTGTTGGCTAATTCTCTATTGATACATTAGTATGTTTTCAGTTTTTAATCATTGAGAAAAGGTACTGGAACCAATATTTAGTGCCTGTGTCAGATACTTAGCAAGTTATATGTTTAGGATACATTCCTAGAAATGTAAATGTTGACTTAATGTATACCCACAATTACAAAATTGATACAGATAACGAAGCTGCTGGAAGATATGTAAAAAAGATACATCAGCCTCAGTTTTAAACATTGATACATTTTAATGGCTCTACTGCTGGCAAAGATTTTCTAGAAACCAATTGGGCATATCCTCACTACAACGTAAGTTCCATGAAGGCAGGGACTTTGCTTTATTCATTGTTCACTCCAGAGCTTGGAACAATCTTTCCTACATAATAGGCTTAGGAGTTATCTACGGAATGAACGCGTATATGTCAGAAAGTACATGTAGCATGTGTAATATGACTTTCTCCTAAAGTGACATTAGGAGATTGTGTTTGTCTTTTTTTCCCCCAGAGAAAGCAGATTGATTTGAATTATATTCTTATAAGGTAGAATAGTGGTTTTCAGTGGATACTTTCACAATCTTGTAAGCTATTTTCTTTTTCTTGAATTCTGTTTTGAGTCTGTTCTCTGTCTCTGAAATTATATGCCAGCCTTTGCTGTTGTATATGTCTTATTGTATTAGTAAAGATACATTGACCAGTAGAAGTTAAGTACTTTTCAAGTAATATAAAGATCTTAAAAATAACAGAATTTAAAAGCTGCTGCAGAGCTTATATAGTATTGAGATTTTTCGCTCAGGAGGCAGTCCCATTTGCATCTTAAAGATGGCCGTTCTCTGATAGTGTGGACTTGGGTTATTTACTTATCCTGTTTGATACTCATTTTCCTTTTTGGCAATATGGAGGTGAGATAATAGTCCAACCTCATGGTATGTTGTGAGGATTAAGAGAGATAATGATTTTTATAATGAGCTTGGCAAGTAAAGCGCTCTGGGAATTACAGTTTAATGGTTATTTTAATTTGAGTTTTTGTTCTATTATTACTGTGAAGCCTTAGTTAAATTACTTTGTTTGGACTACAGATTAGTCAGCAGTCTATAATTCTATACATTCTCTGGATGGACTTATTAAAATTGATGGTCTCTATGATTTTTTACTTTGTTTGGAGAGTGCTGACTGATACAGTTGTTCTATTTTGAAAAAAAAGACCACCCAGTAACATTCTTCTGGCTTATGGTTACCATAGGGGACCATTGGACCCCTCTATAGATTTAAGATGCATATTGGGACCTTAGTGATCTTATGTTTTTGAACCTTTTTGCTGTTTCATTATTCTAGAAATTATCACGATGTTATTGTCAATTATTCCTCCAAAGACAAAAATAATAGGAAAGTGGGAGAATGATGGAATTGCCAAAAGCATGATGCAATCAATAGTGAAATTAATTGTTTTTTGTAGTTTACTTGTGCTGCCCATTGTATTGCATCGTGTTCCAAGAAGTTTTTTTTTTTTCTTTTATTATTCATATGTGCATACAAGGCTTGGTTCATTTCTCCCCTCTGCCCCCACCCCCTCCCTTACCACCCACTCCGCCCCCTCCCTCTCCCGCCCACCCCCTCAATACCCAGCAGAAACTATTTTGCCCTTATCTCTAATTTTGTTGTAGAGAGAGTATAAGTAATAATAGGAAGGAACAAGGGTTTTTGCTGGTTGAGATAAGGATAGCTATACAGGGCATTGACTCACATTGATTTCCTGTGCGTGGGTGTTACCTTCTAGGTTAATTCTTTTTGATCTAACCTTTTCTCTAGTTCCTGGTCCCCTTTTCCTATTGGCCTCAGTTGCTTTTAAGGTATCTGCTTTAGTTTCTCTGTGTTAAGGGCAACAAATGCTAGCTAATTTTTTAGGTGTCCTACCTATCCTCACCCCTGCCTTGTGTGCTCTCGCTTTTATCATGTGCTCAAAGTCCAGTCCCCTTGTTGTGTTTGCCCTTGATCTAATGTCCACATATGAGGGAGAACATACGATTTTTGGTCTTTTGGGCCAGGTTAACCTCACTCAGAATGATGTTCTCCAATTCCATCCATTTACCAGCGAATGATAGCATTTCGTTCTTCTTCATGGCTGCATAAAATTCCATTGTGTATAGATACCACATTTTCTTAATCCATTCGTCAGTGGTGGGGCATCTTGGCTGTTTTAACACAGATGGAAAACACCATTCCTTTAATCTACTCTTAGCTTTTATTTAACATAGTTGAGAATTCAGAATTTTTCGTTTCCTCGCTGAAATGGCAAAGAGAAGAAAATTGACAGAGGAACTGTTCCCTACATTTTAGATGACTCAGAGGTTGGATGTTCCAGACTGAGAGCAGCGCCCTAGACAGATGATAGTGAAATTGATCGTCTATGTAAAATCCCAGATCATAAGTCTTCAGATGATGATATCCTAGTTGAATTTTCTCAAACTCAAGGAGTGATGAATTAACAGTGTATTTCTAAGGACAAAGAGGAGATGAGGCATTCTAGAGTTAATCGTTCCTTAGAAAGGACCTTTATCGTCCAATACTTTTTTACAAATCCACCGTATCCCATTTGCTGAAAGAGCATGTAACATCTTTTAGGATGTTTATACACCCAAGGTAAACTTATTTACCCAAAAAAGTTGCTATGTATATGTTCTTACTAAGTTTTTGTTTTCTATTGTCCCTTCATATTTACTTACTTCTGTAAATTACTCATAACATGTCTTAACACATATTTTAAAAAAAAAAGGATCTATTAGACCAAGCTGGTTCCTGGTATGTAAGGGCCAATGTGTCTAATGCTTGAAGTTTAAGAACCTGTGGTTTAAACGGCTGGTGCCAAGGGCTGGGCACCCTGTATCATGTGTGTAACTCCAGCTATTTGAGAGGTGGAAGAGATTGTGAAGATGGTGGTTCTAGGTTGGCCCATACAAAAAGTTAGATCCTTCTCAACAAAAAACTAGGCATGATAGTGCAGGTTTGTAATTCTAGCTACGTAGGAGGTGCAAGTAGGAGGATCAGAGTCCAGGTCAACCCAGGGAACAACAGCAAGTAGTATCAGAAAAACAGCTAAAGTACAGAAGGCTGGGGATATGGCTCAAGTGGTAGAGCCTAGGAATCAGGAGGCCCTGAGTTCTAACCCTAGTGCTGCAAAATAAATAAGTGGTACCAATTACTCATTTACTGAGTACTTCTTATTATTAAATGTTCTTCCTGGATTCTGGATTAGAGTAGTTAACAAAGTTGTAGCTGTTAAGGAGCTTACATTCTAGTGTGTGGAGCCAGATAATATATAGACAAACAGTATGTCAAAAGGTAAGGCCGTGAAAAAAAATTAAACAGATTGAAGAATTGAGAGTGCTTAGTGGCATCATAGAATAATTAATGAATAATTTAAAATTATTGCACTGTGATTTATGTAATTGAAATGAGATACTGAAGAGTAAAGTATACTTTTCATATAAGTATAGTATCTATAGTTATTTTCTTGTGGAAGATGGGTTTATAATAATGAATTATTGTTGGGTGTGATGGTGCACACCTGTAATCATAGATGCTTGGGATGCTGAGGCAGCAGTATTGAAAGTTCTAGGCCAGCCTGGATAACTTATTGAGAGCCTATCTCAAAATGAAAAGGCCCGGAAATGTAGCTCAGTGGTAGAGTGTTTGCCTAGCAACACTCTAGTGTGAGGCCCTGGGTTTGGTCCCTAGTACTGCCCCAGCTCCACCAATGTTATTACTTTATTAGGTTTTGGATTTTTTTTTTTTTTTTTCTCTTCGAGACTGGGTCTTGCTGTGTAGCCCAAGCCTGACTTCGATCCTGCCTCAGCCTCCCTAGTCCTGGGATTACAAATCTGTGCTACCATGATATGCTAGATACGTTTTAGTATCCCTGAAAAAAAGTACAAGGTAAACGTTTGTAACAGAATAAATGAGGTACCTTATTCTTTTCTAGGGCTTTTTACATGGAATATTTGAACGTCTGAAACAGTTTTTGGAATGCAGTAAGTATTTCCCTTGGAGTAAGAACTCTTACTATAGAAATGTTATTCATTAGAGGTTATTCGTTATTGATTAAAGGCTAGGATTAATGAAGGATTAATAAAGATTAATGAGGAGTCCTCATTTGTTAACAGTTTCTGCTCTCCAATATGCAAATCTGGAGACTGTTTTGTCTGAGTCTCCCATTCATTGAACAGTCTGAGTGAGCTCTTTGTGGCAGGCAGATCTTATATATAGCTAAAATTGCTATCTGATATCTTGATAATTAATTTTTTGAAGTTAGATGAGAAGGTTAGCTTTGTCTTCATATACCTGCCTTATCCTGAATGTAGAGAAAAGGATTTTTCTTTAAAAGACCTATTTTGGATGTTCATTCCTTTCATTAATTTCTACTGTCACTATCCATCTACTCCCCCTGTTCAGGCAAACATCCACAACAATTATATGTTGAACAATATTAAGCGTACGCTATATCTCAGATGGTATTTAGATTTCTTGTAGACTCTATTTCTTTCAGTATGGTTCACTTATCTCTGAGATAATAAATTTCTTTCAGTTACTTTTGTGTATATTCCTTATTCATGAACCCGCTCATTTATCTTTGGAATGCTTTGTAATCCTCTATTCCCCAACCCCCATGCAGAGAATTTAGCATTTGTTTCTGTGTTACATTTTATTGACGGTCTATATTTGTGTTATATTACATTTTATTGGTGATCTGTGCGTTATCCTCTCCTGTGTGATTGTAAAAACCTTTCCTTAGGACCCACACACGTGCGTGCATATCCTGGGGGTTTGTGTGTTTGGAGATTTGTTACGTTGAGGAGAGTCTTAATCTCACTTTTTATGATTGTTTTCAGTCAGTTGTTTTCAGTTTAGTAAAAAACATTATTGAACCTGTTGCCTGGTGCTCTCCTGGGCACTGTACATGCAGAGATAAATAAGACAGTTTGTATTATGTAGTAAATTTGAAAAGAAAGAAAGATCATTTTTCTGTGGCTATCACTACAGGAGTAGCAGAAGGAAGAATGCAAGATGAGATAAATGACAAAGCAGTTGTGGAGATTATGATTAGAGAGCAAGCAAGTTGATGGGCTGATGGGTGTTATTCTGAAAGTACAAAATTATAGCAGAGGAATTGTCAGAAGAAATTTGTTCTAAGTTGGGGAAAATGATACTAAGTATGTTAGTCTTTGAATGCTTAATGTGACTTGAAAAATACATCAACCACAAGTGATTGAGTCTTTGAGAAGGTGATTCATGACTCGTTGTTAAAATTGTCCATTTACTTTAAAATGGTTTCAGTTATGGTTAATCTTGTGCAATGTGGCACTATTGATCCCAGGGTCTATTATTAAGTGCAATCTTGTTACTGCTTTTTAAATAATTAATTCATAATGCAAAATATGCAAAAATGTATCTCAGTGTTAC